>NC_051276.1:18144973-18744973 GCF_015220745.1 Sebastes umbrosus | reverse complement strand
TATCACAGATGTTAGTAGTATTCGCTCATACTATAATACCATAAATTATATATTATATACTAATGTTGACAGTGCAAATGCTTGGTAATTACTAGAAAGCAAATACAAGATATGAAGGTTCTTTAGAGATCAATTAACTTGCAAGTTTAAAATACATCTGCAAAATTCATATCTGAACACTTTACAGAAAGCTGGTAAAAAAAGAAAAAAGGCTTTAATAGGCTGCCACCGCAGCCATCACACCACCGTCGACACTTGTTTTCCAGCTGTAAGCTGCTCCATTAACATTACCTGTTGTTATATCAGACTTCTAAATCAAGCAATTCCTTGTATTTAAATTAAGGCTGTCAAAGTTAATGAGATAACGCATTAACGCAAATTTGTTTTAACGGCACTAATTTCTTTAACGCATTAATGCAACTTGAGGTTTTTAGGTTGTAGCAGGCTCAGTTTTAAGCTAGAGTGAAGATACTGGTATCATATGGAATTAGACTAAACCTAGAGAATCCATTGGTACCAACCGAGTCATACTAGCTTGTAGGTAAGGAGGCTAAATAACGCTCCAAACTTACGCAACATTTTGGCGAGGAAAAACTGACATGGCCATTTTCAAAGTCCCTTGACCTCTGACCTCAAGATATGTGAATGAAAATGGGTTCTATGGGTACCCACGAGTCTCCCCTTTAAAGACATGCCCACTTTATGATAATCGCATGCAGTTCGGGGCAAGTCATAGTCAAGTCAGCACACTGACACACTGACAGCTGTTGTTGCCTGTTGGGCTTGAGTTTGCCATGTTATGATTTGAGCATATTTGTTATGCTAAATGCAGTACCTGTGAGGGTTTCTGGACACTATTTGTCATTGTTTTGTGTTGTTAATTGATTTACAATTATAAATATATACATACATTTGCATAAAGCAAGTATATTCGCCCACTCCCATGTTGATAGGAGTATTAAATACTTGTCAAATCTCCCTTTAAGGTTCATTTTGAACAGATGAAAAATGTACAATTAATCGAAATGGACAATCATGCGATTAATTGTGATTAAAAACTTTAATCGATTGACAGCCCTAATTTATATTAGTTATATTTCTTTTTTTATTCAATTTATTCACTTTTCTAGTGTGAAAATACTATATATTCTAACTATAGGGTGGATTTACTGTAGTATGTACTGTGCAATTACTAAATCCTAATAATCTTGTGTCACTATTTATGTAAGTGTGTGTGTATTCATGAAGTACTTTAAATTGTTTTGATACCATGAGCATATTGCAGCAAAGCATGCATGAACTACTGTATTTACAGAATATTCTAGTAAGCTTTGATTTGCTTTACTACAGATCCAACACACAATGCAACGCAATAAACACAAGAAATGGTAACTTCAGCTTCAGCTTGGGGGCTCCACAAAGAAACACCACTAATAAAGTGCTCCTGAACATACAGCTCACTGGACCAACCACATTCATTATGAGCTACTGCTAATTACCAGTCTGTATGTACAGTTTGTCCGGTCGACAAACAAACATACCATAATAAAAGCATATCCATTAAAGGACCATGCGTTTAAACACAGAAATCCTTAAATACATCAGCGCAGCATATGGCATCGCTGCTAAAATCAGCGTTGCGTGGCTGACTGCGGGGCGACGGTTAGAGCTGTTACTGTCATGCATAAAGAATGCAGAGACTGCAAAGGAGTCCAGGATTTAAGTTTACTTTTACAAGCATAAGAACTCTCGCTGGAATAATGAAATAAAGATGAGAATGAAAATGCAATGGGAATAAAGACTGTAGCTGCTCCAGAGTTTTATTTTCTTGTTTTGTATTTTTTTGTTTTCTTTTGTTCTTGTACTTTGTTTTCTTGTTTTTGTTTTCTTTTGCTCCTTTAACTCTTGAGAATTGTTATGTGGGAGTATGATAAATAGCAGTGCTTAGAGTGAGTAGAACCAAAACACAAAAAATATTGGCAGCCGTAGGTCTGCTCCAACACTCCAAGCACACAAGCACATTATTAACGGTATCTTTGTTAGCACCAGGCTCGGGTCAAACAGCCCACAACAATAAATAGCATTTATAGCTTAAGATATTTTTTTGTTTTATATTACAAAAGTGCAAAATGGGTGGGAAATAAAAACTGCAGTTGACTGCTGCAAAGTTTACTGTAGAGTCAAAGTTGAGTATTTGGTTAAAAGTCTTTCTTAAGACGGATTACCATCCTGACACATGCACAATGTTTTATCCAATCAGGTTCAAACAAAGGCTAAGAATAACTTTACAAGTATTAGTTGCTCCAGGTCTTCATAGTTTATATATGTGGCCATTAATGTGCATTTATCTGAGTATCCAGATGCATCACTTCACCCTGATACCCCCTCACTTTGTATCTTTGAGTCCTCTGTTATCCTCAGAGTGGCAGATGTTTCTACCCCCCTCCAACACACCCACCCACCCAGTTCTCTCTCTCTCTGCGGCAAGGGCAGCGGCTGGCGCGGGGGCACAGAGGCCGACAGCGGTGCATCAGGCTGACGTACAGAACTGATGGGCAGGGCTGAAAGCTGGCAGTGTGGCAGGTTGAGTGTTCGCCCTCCTTTGCCCCCCACTAGCCCCCTGCTAGCCCCTGCTGCTCTGCACCATACCCAGGCACCAGCATCCCAGCGGCTGGTGGCCCATTGCTTTGCTCCCCCATAAAAATAGCCCATCCCATTATTCTTCTGCCTCCCCGGGGGCCACAAGGTCTCCAGCATCATTACCAGGACTAAGGATCTGACTCTGCCGCCACCACTTGGCACTCTCCCCCTCCTCTCCCCTCACTCCTCTAATTATAGGTCAAGCACTCTTTTTGTAAATTATAAAACCTTTGTTCTTATCAAGAAAACGGAACGGGAAGGAAAGATACCATGGAAGGAAGAGGAGCAAGGAAGAAGAGAAAGTAGATGAAGAAAAAGGAGGGAAAATGGTGTAAAAATTAGAAAGGGGGGGAAAAATTTTCAATTATAAAACCAAGCTAATTTGGTATGACCAGCGACTGTCATGCATGGTGACGGAGCTCCATTATGCAGTCATTTGAGCTCTTTCAAATTAGTTATGTTAATGTCCTGCGTGTGAATGTAACACTTGGATGGGACAAGATTTCAGCAATTAATTTCTACAGTCAGCGGAGAGACAAGCAAATTTATTTTCCCCCTCTCAGGGAATTGGTGGCGGAGGGAGTGAGGAGGGGAGAGAGCATTCTGGAGCAGGGAACAAGCTAAACACAAGACCTAAATAAAGCCTGAACAATGGGAGCCAATGCCTCCTCATTCATTCAATTGACAATGTTTTGCAGCTTAAACCTGTTTTATTAATTATGTTTGACATTTCCTTAATTAGTTTCATTTACACCAAATCAATCCCTGCTGCTGTACAGCGTCATTTATCATTTTAAAAAATTTGCATAGCCAGTGCTGACTTTTTCTACTTAATTATACATTAAAAGTGTCAGCCGCGCTTGCTGCCTGGCATTATCTGAGGCAGAAAGGTTTGTGGCTGGACGGGGGTGGCATTAATCATCAGGGCGGGCGCGGGCAAGGGGTGCTCCCGGTCGCCAGCGGGAGAGCCGAGCGGGGCTTCTCATTTTCGAAGCTTGATGCTTCCGGGGCCACGGTGACCTCAGTGACCTACGGGGAGAGGCAGACAAATCAACGACCTCCAGCCCCAAAAACAACTACAGCTTGTTTATAAACCACGGTGAGTGGAAGGAGGGAGCGTAACCGGGAAAAGAAAAAGCTGGAGGATGTGTAGCCCAATCGAAAACACACGTTGAGGAGACAACAGCATATGTACAGGTATTAAAGGGATGTTTAGATCACACAGATTCCCACTCAGCTGTCATCAGTAAATTCATCATTAAAAGCTACGTTTTTTCAGCATATGCAAGTAATGATTTTCAGGAAAAACAAGTAGTACAGGAAACCAAATTCCAACAAAATGTAAAATTACTTTTTGAAATAATACCAGCTTTTGTTGTCCCAAGTTACAAATCAATAGCAACAACCGTATTTATTCCACTATTTCTACAACAGCAACACTGTTGGCTGAGTCAACTGGCTGAGTATGGCTATTACTTTCCCTTCGGCAAGTTTGTGAACACAGAGCGAACTGACAGCTCAAACACCTGGCAAGCTCACTCTTGAGTAAATCTTCTGAGTGTTGAGGTGAACATGGCTTTACAAATCGCCCCATTCAGGAACCGAGACAGAAATTGGCAGGTAGGCAGAGCCGTGGTGTCAGGAGTGAAAATTACTCTGAAATGCGGAGCACAGCGAGAGGCTGAGTGAGTGAGTCTCTGAATGGCGAAAGCTATGGGTGTCACTGTGTACTATGTTCACATGGGAAATCAAACAAGTATATTTTGGAGGTGAGTCAACACTTTTGTCCTTTGGAAAATGAAAATATTTGATGTCAATTTGAATTCAGAATGGCCTCAGGTATTGCCATATACAAAGAAAAGTGTAGTGCGTATCAGGATGCGGTACCTGCTCATACACAAGTGAACCGATTACTCTCTCAGTAGTAGAATACCTTGTAGTAGTTAAAATCCAGCCTCTATGTAATTAAATAGATGCCATAACATGTGCAGTGAGCTGCTTGAGATGTAATCAATGAGAGGGAAACACATCCTGAATCCGGAGCATGAAAAAAAAAAAAACCCGTCCCAAGCCACTGATTTCTCAAAAAGTCCCCTGAATGAGCTGTATCAAGATGTAAAGAGGAGGCTGTAGCCATGGCTTTGCTTGCAACGTCCTTCAAGGGCAACACAAAAGAGAGGCGGGCAACAAAGAACCTGATGAAGTGACTAATGCCCTGGCATGCCCCAACAGGAGCGGCAGGGGGGCGGCCAGAGGCGGCTACATGTGCACGCCTCACTGCCCCGTCTGGCCCCAGCCGAAGCACTAACTATACTCCCAGGGTCATTAGATTAAGAAATGCAAAACCAGGAGCAATACCTCTAATTGCAGCAGGCCAGATCAATACTGAAGTAGAAAAAGAAGAATAGGGAAAAAGTTACCCTTACTGACAGGGGACTGTTTAAGAATTAATTCCTAAAATGTGGGGGATGGAGAGTATCAAACATCGTTATTCTAGAAAGTTCCTAATCAGCATATTAATGGTGGCACATTGACTGCAGAAGTTTCTATTATTTCAAAGTAAAGTAGTTGAAATAAGCCACTGACTCTTTTCACTCAAAAATAATATTATAATTCATATAAGTGATCACTCTAAAAACTAGAACTTTCCTTTCTCTAACAGCCCCCCCCTCCCCAAACATCGCCATCAATTCCCCGACCAAAAGTACCCCTTTAAATGCAAAACATTTCCGCTATCAAGGATTATGCTTCCTTTCAGGATATATGAAAAACCCTTTGTGAAAATATGATGATGAATTCATAGGCCTAAAACTCTGGGGTAGTTTTTACATCGGCGCAAAAAACGCAGGGAGGGGAGGAGAAAAATCACCTATTTGGATGGCATACATTACCATTACTCTTGTATTGTGTCTCCACTTTTCATAATGACGGGGATAAGTGTCCTGCTCCGAATGCGTATCCGCTGACAATGGAGGCAGACATTACTTGGTTAAAAGCTCAGGGTCCTGTGGGTAAAGAGGCCCAGAGAATAAAGAGTATCCGTCATGGCTAACGAGCTATAAGGATAGCACATTGCCTTTATAAATCACTAGATCTTGCTGTTTATTTAAATTCATTGGTGCCTCATTATAACTGAGCTATGCACCTTTAGGTCCGAGTTGATTAGGAGTGCCATAGCTCAAAATGGCTTTTAATTCAGTGAAACGTAGCTCTGACCTTGGTGCCGCAACCCTGACTAAAACACGCAGCGACTCCCACATTAATAATGATGCTACCTTTACTGGGCCGCGGAGCCGCGCCGCTGCTACTTAAAATATGTATTATTAGTTACTAGCGACGGCACATTTATCACACCAAATTACCCTTCGGTGTAAAACTGCTTAATTCTGGGTCCCTGTACCCCTCTGCACTATTACCTGCTCTTTAGAAAGGCCTGGAATTAAATGTGGGGATGAAATGTCAGGGTAATGGGGAAGAGGATGCGGGTCGATGGGATGCACACTTGATCATTCCCTAGTGGCCTTCTCCACATCCAAACGATATAGTGAATGTGTCTTCCTCATAAAGGAAGTTCCATTGCGCCTTGCTTTGTGGACCTTTAAAGATGTAAATGAAGGGTGCTTCTTTGAAATATACTTTACAGTGTTCATTAAAATTACATGCAAAACATTATCCACTCCATGTGGGGCTTGAATGAGAACTTTATACTCTAGTTATCAAGATTTCATGAAAAATTGATCTCATAAACAGAAACTTTGGATGAGCAAAGAACACTGAAACAAACATAAACTTATTATTCACTAAGGCATTTCAGCAGACAGACACTCCAGCACCTTGGGTGCACATACAACTCATAAACAGGCATCTATGCACACACAAACACGCACACACATCTACCTCCAGCCTATTATAGTTAGAGACAGGAAACCGGCCTGCAGCCACTAAACACTTGTCATTGTTCATCCCGCGTGTGCCCACCAGAGACTGATTACTTTGACCAATCGGCTAAATGATTAGATCAATTAGGTACTTTGGAGTAAGCATCAACAGTGGCTTGCCGCAGCTTCAAGACCTGTGGGACTTGGCCCATCAGAACCGCCTCATTAGGTCTCTGGACTCAACCCAAAACCACACCACAAAGACAAAGATAGTGGACCAGAGGAGAGGAAGACAGTGGGGAGAAGAGAGGCGGAGAGAAGACTAAACTTCAATAGGTGAATTAGATGCATTCCTACAGTAAAGCACCTCTGGGATCAATTGTGTTTATGTGGTGCAACATCTCAAAAACATGTAAAAACAATACAAAGCGATCTAACAGATACATAAGTGGGAGTATTTTGAGTGTTAGCCATATAATCCATTGTTATGAGACCGATGGGAATGCACTGGTATACAGAATTTCCTCTCTCTAAGGATGACATCAAACAGTCCAGTAATAATTTAGATTACCAGGGACAACACTACGTGGGGTTTACAGAGGAACACAGACAGTGCTGGCATAAACACATTCCTCATATCAAACACAGCCGTATAGTACATAAATATATGCACAATACATTAATGGTTCCTGCTCATCTGAGCAAGTGGCAAGGCTGGAGCAGCGGGGGAAAAGAGACGTTACACACGTTCCATCAGATGTCGAATCAATTAGTCACGACCATCTTCCAGAGTCAGAAATAACCACTCGTCCTCCAGTCTCCAGGGGCCAGGGATAGGCCCGGGCAACAGAGGAAAGATGGGAAAGGATCCAGAGACCCAAAGGGGGGTAAAGAGGAGGAAAATGAGAGAAAAGGAGAAAAGGGGATAAATAATGCTGTCTGTTCTATACTGTACAGACTAGCGTCTCTATTTCCGCTGGATTTCCATACATACAGACTATTCTGCTCTCTTAGCAGAAGTGCTTTGCATATCAGAGGGCACTCATTTTGCAAGCTGCAAACACTCCGGTCATTAACATGTGATGACATTATCTTCCTAATCGCACTACAGAGGGTCTCCTCCATAATGTATACAACACAACTGTAGCACCGAACCCTTTTTGACAGTATCATGGTTTTCATTGGGCTGCTGTTTGTGTCTTTTTCCTCACCACAAAGCCTTTAATCTTTTAATCTGAAGCATAAAGCGAGTGTATACAGCGCAGAGATCATGTGACCACTTTGCTAAAAGGTAAAGAGACATGATTATTCTGTGTAAAGCAGAAGCACAATGGAGATCCTTTCCCCGCAGGCTAAAAATAATTTAATCTGTCATGTAGGTGCACAAATAACAGCCTTACACCTGAATAGCACCCATTATTACTGGGCTTCTGAAGTTGGGAACAGATAAATCTGTTTCTCCTCATCCGTGCTGTGGTATAGAGAGGAGAAGCTGTTGTGTCTGCTCAGATTTTCCTTCTCGCTTTGGTAATCTCTCTGAACCGCCAGATTGGAGCAATTTGCGTTGAATGGAAGAGTGTACAGACTGAATGAAATCATCTCAAATACTTTTATCAAAATCTATGTTGTAAACTACAAAATGTTTTATCTGCAATGTACTGATGTATCGTTATAGTTTACTTTTAAAGCTGTTTCTCACCAGTGCGATGCGAAAATGCGGTGCGGGAACACAGAAAATTTGCATGCGAATGTTCTACATGACAACTACCATGTTCCATTTTCGTCAATGAGGCCAAATGAGTTTCCGCCTAAATAGTATCAGTGTCCACTCCACTCAACAAAAACCTATCCCGACAGAGAATGTCTAAGGGGCTAACGTTAACTACACAATACATAAACTAATCGGTTGTGTTCCGTGACCAACATAAAACATTAGCAAGTGCCTATCAGCTACATTACCATCTTCATCATATCCCAGCTGCTGGGTAACCTCATGCCTTATTATATTGTCTTTTATTTGGTTGTTTAGGTAGTAGTGTTTGTTGTATATTATTGGGTGCTGGGAAGGAGATGGCCCACTGTTATTCTGAAACACCAATAATCCGAAATAAATTTACAATTGGATCCAAAAAAAACATTTGTCCGACAGTCTGTTACCCCGAAAACAAACGTCCATTGTTCTAAGGCCCTGAAAATACACACTCTCCGTGCAACAAACAGAAACACGTGGCTAATTATTATGCAGAATGACAGCGATCAGTTGGAATAAAAATGATTTCATTGGTCAAAAATATATTTCGGCAGAGATCGAGGTCCGTCCGAGTATTCTTTCCCCCTCACAAATGTTCCTCAGGGGTCTGCAAGCATTCATAAGAACCCGCAGAATCGTTTTTTATAAATTTCCATGCACATTTTTGGGACAAAAATCCGTGCTTGGTGTGAAACAGCTTTCAGGATTATGGTTGACAAACAGTACAGTTCTGCTGCATGAAACAAGAGCTCCACAAACAGCCACTATAAAATAGACTCCTCATTTTCACATTGCAAGGCAACTGAAAGTGCTGGAAGTAACATTATTCACAGCCCCTCTCTTTTTTAAAGTTCCAATGGTGAAATCTGTCTAATAAGGCAAAGACAGGTGGGCCCCTCCGTACGCAGCACCAACCAACCCTCTGGGTGTAAGTGTTGTTGTTTGCACACGGCCTCAACCCCTGGAGGCAGCGAGGAAAAAGACAGAGAGAAACTAGCAACAGAGAGACAGAGACAGAGAGGGGCATCCCACAATCCCCTCTGATTCTGCCTGTTATTTTTCCCAGGTTGCGGCGAACGCTCCTCGTTGGTAGGGGTTGGCAGCGGAGCATCGGCAAGAGGCGTCAGAACGCTCCGGTCCCCGCTCTGATTCCGCCACATTAGATGGCGTGTGTTTGTGCCCTAGGGATCGCAGCGCCTCAGCCTGTGTTTGGGGTACTTTGTCAGATGACTCAGTGTGTGTGATTTATGAGCTCTGGAAAGGTTGCATTTCCAGCACGCGTGGACGTCCGCATGGTAAATGGAGAAATTCTGAATTTATTAACATACAATGAATGATGATTAATGTTTTGGTATAGATCATGCTCTCTTTTCAGATGTCTCAGTGTGGGGGTGATATATGCAGCAATAAAATGATATGTATGTACTCAAAAGCACATTGTATGAGTGTTGAGTCCATGACTCTTTTAGACACATTCACTATGTGTCTGTGTGATGACAGTATTGGAAGGTTTCGTAGTGTTGTTCGAACTACCGTGTATCCACGGACATTTATATATTTATATACATAGCACAACAGTACTTGTTCTGCATGCATTATCCTCCATACAAAGTGAACTCTTCTATGGCACAAGCACCTTGCATAGTCAATGAGAGAACGCATAAATTAAAAACACGAAAAAACGGTGAGCAAAAGAATGCAATTTAGACCGATATCAGGATACATTTAGAGATCCATTCGTCAAAATCCCCACCATTATTAACTTTTGTATTCTACAACACATCTTGTGTCTCCCTCATCAGCTTTTTCAATATCTTCTCAAATACATTACTGCCAGTGTCGAGCGGGTATGTTCACCCTAGGCCAATTACAGCAGTGAACCGTAAAGGTAAGCCGTGCTGAAGAGGGTTTTGTCATATATTTGCCTTTGTGTCCCAGCCAGACCCCCACAGCGGTAGGTGGGAAATACAGGGAATGTCAGACATCTTTCTAATAGCAGTGACAACATAGGAATCAATATGCAGAGGCATGTTTCTGACAGGTTTTTGGTAGTACGTCTAGATGGGTGAATGTGAGTTTACCCACATGTTTGCATCTCGAAATGGTGAATCAAGGCTGACTTCTACTTATGCAATGACCTTACCATTTCACCCTTGGAATGAGGTTGAATATTGCTCTACGCTTGCATGTGAGTAAAAAAGAAGAGGTAGCCTGGGTGATCATTCCATTGTGTAGCTAAAAAAAAAAAATCAAGTGTGTGTGCGCATACCTTGATGTGGCTGTAAATATCTGCACTTTGACGTGACCGTGATGTGTGTGCGTGTTCTGTGTTTACTGCATATGTATGAATGCGAGTACAGATACAGTATACGTGAGTGTATATGCGTGTGCACATGCTTGTGGACTGACTTCATATGTATGTGGTTTGCTGTCAGAAGAAGCTGACTGGTGATGAGGGATGGAGAGAATCAGAAACACATTGGGCTGGGAATGGGGTGTGAGCCGCAGGGTCGCCCTGGCACAAAACACAACTGCCTCGCACATCATTACCCTCATCACCCTAATGCGCACAACACTTAGAGCTACAGACAGGCTTGACTCCAGAACACACATAGGCACACAAACATAAAGAACTGCGTGCTCACACGGGATACCACACACAGATGTGTAAACTCAAATGTGCCTACACACACGCAAGCAATGCGCGATTTGCTATTGTTTACTGTAGTGTAAACATCTAGAACTTTCTCTTAAGTATGAAAGTAACTGTCTGAATGTTACAAAGAAATGGAGAAAAGCAATCTCATAATATTATAGATGCCACAATTTTGACACCAAACTAACAGCAGTGTTTTCCCTACCGTTGCCCTGGGAGGGCAGCCGACCCTCCCTGAAGGAAAGAAACAATATATTTGATTTACCTAATTTACGTTCACTCGTTTCTTTCAGCTCAGTGTGTGAGTCTTTACTACGTTTTGCTGTCATTTACTGCCGCTCTAGTTTGTCTCCTCTCTTTTGATCTCTGTTTCACCGAGAGCGGGGCTTTGCACAAACACACACACACACGGATATCCATTGGCACATTTGGCCACACCGATGGCACTTTGATTCGCGTTTTTATTACCACTTTTAGCGCAACGTCATGCCGAGTCGCGCCCAAGATGGGCCATCTCCAGAGTTGGGCAAAAGCACGCCCATTCCGCCTATAACGTCTCGTAGACTTCACCTCAAACATGTGTGTGTGTTACGACTGCGAGCGATACTCAACTCATCATGTCTGTGCAGGAGACCAGAGAGAAAAACATTTTTAAAAGTCTCTGTGTGTTCAGCTCCCAGTACTTTTGCAGCTTCTAACTGAATCTCTGTGGTTTGAAGTTTAGTTTCTCTCCTGCGTCCCTGTTTGTACTTTCAGATATCTGCTTTATTTTACTATTTCATATTTCAGCTGTACAGGAGTTGTGTTAAGTTCCTGCTGATGAAAACCCAACATTTCCTGATTTTGCTGCTTCATAATAAAAACTTTTAAATAACAGAATAACGGAGGACTCTTATTGTGAAGAATTTATAGGAAATTAAATTACTTTATCTCCAAATTAGCAGAGCTTTGTTAGCGGCTATTCTTCAATAAAAACAAGTCTACTAATGCCTCCCCCCGACTCCTCCGGCGGCCCATTCACCCCCCCCAAAGCAGTCAACCTAGGGGAAACGCTGAACAGGCTGTTAGTAGGAGGTCACTGTGGTGTATAGTGACTCTCCAAAACCTATTCTTAACAAAGTAAGCAAAAGAAGGCACTTCTCCACACCCTCGGATGCTTCCCCATTCTGAAAACACTTTCAATGCATTTTGAGACTAAAAAAGATGAGAGCCATTTCAAACAGAATTGAGCTCCCCTGGGAAAAGTATACCTATTCAACTGCAGGACCTCAATAAAATCACAGTAGTTTCACACTGTAACGGATGCCTTCCTCCCTTCTTGCTGCATGAGAGGTTTTAAGAATGGTGGGATCGGGAAAGCGGTAGGGTAGAGAAAAAAAAAGAGGGAGAAAAGAGGAGAGAGCAGGAGATACGATGCAGAAGAGTGGAAGAGAGAGTTAAGCCAAGCATAAAATAACTTCAATCTAACATCCTCTCAGTGGGGCGGTAGGAGGCAAATAGCAATCCCACCAATGCTGTGTACTCAAGGGGGTTCCCCCCACCTCTCACTGACCCATAGAGAAGAGGATCATGGGAGAGCAGGGATGAGACAAACCCACTTCAATTAAGGCACGGCGACGTCTCGTCAGCGCGGCAGATGAGGTGTCAGAGAGTTCAGCCGTGGATAGATCACAGAGAAAAAAACAGTTCCTGGCTCAGCACAGTCAGGGTCTTGCATGCCTTGGACCTTTTCTTTCTGTTCCCCGTTTTGTCCCATTCCCCCTCTCTCCGCCTTTCTTTCAGTGGACATTTATAATATCAAGATTTTTTTGGGCTTTCCTGCAGGGTCGGTTTTGGCGGGGATGTCAGCAGACCCACCAGTGTTCCTTCTCACAAGCCTCTTGGATTCTGGGATAGATAAACTTCTTATCAAATTGTGCATTAGCGGCGAGCCGCCTCAACACACCTGCAAATGACATTTAAAGGTCAAAACGACATGTACGGGTGGGGAGCCTCACGCTACATATTATGGAGCATCGGGATTGCTGGAGGAAGCGGGGAGTCAAATCACAGGAATGTTTGAGAGAAAGAAAGAAACCGATGACTAAAATGAGCTGTTTCAAGGGGGTAGTCATAAAAAAAAACTGCACAGAGAACAGTGCCAAGTTGCCAGGTTGCCTTAACCACCGAGGGAAATCAACTCATCGTGCTAATAAAAAAACATGCTATTTTCGCAAAGCATCACACCATTCAAGATCCACTGCTGCAATGGGAGAAATGTGCCATCCTATCCAGAGAAAGAGATCGTCTTTAAAGTGAGAGAGGCCTGTGGTGGGGGGGGGGGAGGCGGGCACAGGAGGGGGGCACACACTGGGAGACCCCGAGATATCCGGGAGGCCACTCCTCTGCCAAGGATTTCCAGGAGATATCTCTCTCTGTGATTAGATTGACATTACCATAATATCGGCTTTGTCACCTCGCAGGCCAATTGTTAAGGAAAAGTGCCATCCGTGCCTCCTTTCCCATGGAGGCATCAAGCAGGCGAGCAGGCAGGCAGGCAGGCATCCCAAGGTATAGAAGCGGCTTTCTCCTCTCTCTTCACCCAGCACACTCCCCCACCCCCACCCCCTCCTGTGAAGCTCCGCTTGGGAGATACAAGCTGGATTTGGCTCGCATCTGTGCCTCTTCCCCAACGCTCTGCGTGGCTGCCTGGTGTCAGAGCGCCAACTCTCCCGGCCCAGCTGCACTGATTAGCACAGGCAGATTATTAGCCAGGCATCTCCTGGAAACGCTGCATACTTCTCTTTTTTTACCCTTTGTTGTTTCACTTTCAAATCATTGTGTCCCACACTGTTTACTGTATGTGCCTAATCACCCCGCTAAAAGACAAAAGTAAAGGACAGACATTAAGAAATAAGCAATTAGCCCAACACACACATATAGAAGCGAAAGTTAGCGAGTTCGGTGACGCAAATTTGTTAGTACTGCTTGTGGATACATCAGCAAAAAGTGATTCATCAGCATTGTGAAAAGAGCTCTCTCATCTTTCATGCCTTGTCTCTCTCTCTCTCTCCCCCCTCTTCCACCTCCTCCTCCACTGTCTAGCACCTGTCCTGATGCCAAGATTTCACCTCCCAAACCCCGGGACGTGGGCACCCTGCTCGCAAACTTGTGCAATGCCTTATCTGTGCCCCACACACTAACATCCAGCATCTGAGGCATCCTTCTCTCCCTGTGCCAGAAATATGCCGGCATCTCTCTCCCTCGCTCTCTCTCTCTTTCTCTCACCCCATTCTCCATCATGTTCTTTTCTCTTTCTCCCTCACTCTCTTTCTCTCTCTCTAGAGCTTTGCATTTGAAATTGAACAGACACACAGCCAATTTATCATAGGCTGACACGTGTCATGTCCAAGGCCTAACCACAGGGACTTACAGTAGGCATTGCATTTATCCCCTTTGTTGTCAGCAAGGACCAAGACAATACCAGGAGCTATTAAAAAAGGGGCAGAGAAGGAGAGAGGAAAAAGAGGTGGAGAGTGAAAGAGGTGAGAATATACCGCTAAACATCAGCCGAGATTGCATACCTCTGATGTTTACCCCTCTGAAAGGTTACAGACCCCTGCAAGGTTGAAGCCAGCACATTTTGCTAACCAACAATCAAATGTGTGGTGATGCAAGGCATCTGCGTATAACCCTGATACAAAGCCAAGACAGGCATGAGATGGATCAGGTGGAGAGTTAGCACAATATGGGATCGGACCTTTGTGCTCGGGTTCATACTGTAATTTAAATTTTAATATCACTGTGCAATACTCATGGGACTGATAGACCCATGAAAAATGTAAGGAAAAAAAGTTCTATCCAGATGCAAAACAAAACTGACTGACTGAAAAACACCTCTGGGAACACATTTAAGAATAATCTGAGATACATAAAGAAGCCTAGAAAGTTCACTCCCAGTTTCTAAGCTGCCATTTAGATGCTTTCATAAGCTGCAATAAAGAGCAGGTGAGATACTTAATGGTAATCATTCCTGAGACATGAAAGGGGACAAAACCGTTAATGTGCATCATATAAAACCCTTTCTGTTTAATCACCTTATCGCTGTATTATCGCTCCTCTCTTTGAACAGGTTCTTTAAAATAACACAAGTCCTTATCGTTATACTGCGTGGAAGAGGCAAGGAAGATGACCCTTGCTGATAATACTGTCACTACAAAGAATGTATATATTCTCCTTATGCAGACGAGGTGGAAAAGATAAAGAGAATGGGGACAGAGGCTAATGAGATGAGGGAGGGGTGTGTGTTCACGTGTGTGTGTCGGAGTCTATGTGTGTGTGTGTGTGTGTGTGTGTAATAAAGTTATGAACCACAAGGTTATTAATTGGCATCTCCCACATCCATAGGCTTACATTCATTCCACTTTAACACTATTGTATCTGGCATGAATGTTGAATAGGCTGCCTGCAGGGAATTTATATTCAACCCGATGACTCTGACTTTAACTTTAACTGGCAGACACAATGGTCAAAGAAAGTTGAAAGACAAAGTACCGTCCTCCGTCTCCTCTTACTCAAAGGCAGCGTCTACATTACAACATCATACATCTTTAGCCTGTGACGGTCTGCTCGACCAGCAGACCAGCGAAGTTAAGAGCCGCTGAGACTGTTCATTACCCAGTGGTAAGTGACCTTTTACAAACTAGCTTTGGAAGCCATTTTGGCTCTTCCAGTAATTAACAAGTGGTTATGCATGGGAGACAATTAATGGAAGGTCAAGTGTTTCCCTGCTACCCTTTTCTAGATGCCATTGGGCCCCCGACACAGAATTTGAAGTTCAGAGCCCATCAGCTCCTGTCTGGTTTTCAGAATAGTGCTTCTCACATGGGAATAAGTCACCTCTGTAGTCCGCGGTGTGAGGTAGACGCAGCCCTTTGGTTTCTGTCTAGACTTGGAGAAAAGAGAGTATAATGTGGCTCTGTGGCTAAATATCAGATATGAATCTAATAGAAGAACGGAGAGTGGATGAGACAATGAGGGGAGACCCTGGAGTCTGCCCGTTTAATGATGAGTGCCCTTACTATGTGTACACCAAGGCTTTCATATTTAGACACAGGTTGAATGATAACTGAAATAAAGGCTACGAATAGCTATTGGCTTAAGAGAGCAAAGAGATACACTCGCACATCCCGAGCTACGCCGGTACATTGTTGAATTATTCCGCTCTCACAGCCCTGTATATTTACCCTATTTTTTACTTTCATAGCGTAAAGGCTGATGTTGACTGCTATTAAATTTCCCTCGAGGGCACACTCCTTCACTCACATGCTCCTATCAAATGAGCCAACAAAGCATATCAGGGCGTCGTGTCTGTGAAACACTGCATCACCTTTGTTCACCCTTCATCAACCCTCCGCCCCCATGCTATTACCTCAGGACTATTCCCTATTCCCTGCTTAACCCTTGTCTACAGGACTGGTGTCACACAGGGCACCACTCTGCTGCTCTCCATATTCCACAGTCCCTCACCTCGACTGACATCTAACGCTCGCTTGTCGCCTCTGACGTGCACGCGTGCATACAAACGCGCTCCGGTGCACAGCCACAAACACCACCTGCATGAATACACAAACTGCAGACACACGTGCTGTAAATTGGCAACACGCGAAGCCAAATGCACACGTGGATGATTAGCCTGTGGAGGGTTTGATGTCTCCAGATCTTTGCCCCTTCGTAATAGGAGCAGAACTTGTCATCCCCACTGATCTCTGCCCCCCCCCCCCCCCCCCCCCCCGCCACCCTGTACTCCTCCCAATACACACAAGCACTGGCACACTGGTGAGCGAGTCAACAGCGGAGCAAAAGGTGGCAGGAGAGAGTGGCATCGGGAGCGTCTGTGCCAGTTGCCTGCCGATGGCACCTTTGGGATTGGTAAAGTTTGATTTGATGGCGTTCCCTGTTAATTAGGGTTTGGAGGTGACTCCTGAAATGGAAATGGGCAAAATGTTCAAAAAAAGATGTGCCAATTCCCACACCCCCTCCATCTCCACCTTCCAAAACATGTGACCCATATACTGGAGTACCTAGTGAAGAAAGTAGAACAATCAAGTCATTTGAAGTTATAGGCCACTCTGTATTTGTGTGTTCCTGCCAGCGTAGGCAGGGCAGTTCAGTCAGACAACTAATGTGAAATAGGCTAAAGCATGTATGTGAACAAAGTCAACAACAAATAAGAGAACAAAGCAGAGAATGTTCCTTCTTTAATTAATTGTGCATACATATTTGTTCAAGCAACTCAATTTACATGTCAAGTAACACTGTCCCCTGCTGGTCTGGAGAAGTGCTACATGTGCAAAAAAAAGGTTCATAGTTATACATAGTTCTGCCTTTTCCTCTTTAATGCAAAGAAGTAGAGTAGGAGGTGAGATAGGAAAAGCAAGAAAGACCGAGAGAAAGAGAAAAAAATAAGGAAACAAAGAAAGAAAAGCAGCACCTCATTTGTAACTTGTCAACTCTGATATTTGATCGCAGTGAGGAAGAGGGTCAGGAGATGCCTCATATCTCTTACACAGAACTGCTCGCCCTACCTCTACCCCCCTGTTGCAAGGCCCTTTTACTGCAGTGTGGGACTCTTAAACACATACAGTGCACAGTGGCCCGGCTATTTCTGATTTACTGTGTGCGTGCCGTCCTCCATTTTATTTTACAGCTGGCTGGGATGCCGCTGCAGGAGGATACTGCAAAAAGCCCAAGGTCAGGCCACACAGCCACTGAGATGAGACACACACTGATAATAACGCATACACATCATGTTCTCTCTTTACACTGACCGTCCGACATTAGTGGCTATTTTACTCCGTTCCTATCAGACTGCAGGTTGCCTCCATCAACTGTCCTCTGCCTTTTTCCAGCACAGCATTTAGTTTTTTCACTTTTATTGCCATTTCTGTATATTTCTTTTTAAGTTTTCCTTTACTGTAAATTATCTTTGCCGCATTACATTCTTGTATCAATCCAGAATAGCTAGTAAGAACAAAGAAAAATAAAGAAATAGTGATATGTTTATTCAGGTTTATCAGATGATCTGTACGCATATAGTGAAATTACGGCACGCTAGGGTGAGAGGTGAAGAAAGTAGAAAGAGTACCGGGGGGAGAGTCTAGGAGATGACATACACGAGGTGAGTGGGGGGAGAGGAGGAGTTGTTGGGGGTGGGGGAACACTAACAGTGTGCTGACAGCATGTAGAACAGTCACCAGATATCTTTAATCAGTGAAATGTATTTCCCTCCTGCTCCGCCCGGGAATTGTTCAGCGGTCAGACCTGCTGGGGCGACACAAATGAATCTTGGCGGAGGTGTGGACAAAGGCGGCCGTAAGGTTATGGCATGTAGATGATTGGAACTCTGCCGGTTTCTAAGGGAGCTGCCACGTCCCACAGAGCGGGTGTCACAACCAGATGATGGGGACAGGGTACCCGCTCCCCGACCAACAATGGCGTGGGCAGGGCTGCCGCATTGTGGATGCAGGGGTGTGTTTGTACTGTATGCAAAGTGTGCACGCACACCCAATTTAATATGCATACATAACGGATAGTGAACGCAAAATAATAATAAACAACGGTACTCTTTTATTCCTCTTTGACCTCACATGATGGCTTTACTCTAAAGCAATAACACTACAGTGAGCACATTTTATATCTCCATTTCATAAAAATTAAGGAAATGTTTGCATTTCTTCACCTTGTTTTTTTCTATTACAAACTAATTATTTTTTTGTTTTTATTCAACATACTTATTTTGACCTCTTCTCAATGGATTTCATTATATTTACTTAAACAATAAAATGTATAAAATGTAATATACAGTGTGATCATCATAATTCACACCTGAGGATACCAAGAATGCTCTGCATCAATACAGATTTTTTAATTATGTTACTTTCAAAACTTATTTTGTCTGCTTATTCGGCCTATTATTCAAAGTCCTCTGTTCAAGGGATAGTGAGGGAAAGCCAATTTAGGCTTTCTCTGGCCTCACACTGTTAACCAATCAGAATCCAGTGGGTGTGGGTAGAGGCGGATAAGGGTGTGGCTTACGATGCCCCATGACCCGAGCCCCTAAGGGAACCTCACTCACGCAGATGTCTTGTCTGTACTGCACTCTCCTCCTCACATCTACCACCATTTATTGTCAATGAGGAAAATTGTATGAAAAGCAAAAATGCAGAATGGCCTAGAAAGGTGTTGCAGAGCAGTGATTCTCAAGGTCTTACCAATACAAGGCAAAAAACACAGAGGGAAAAAGGGGGCAGCTCCAAACCATAGGTCGGAAAAAGGGCAATGCACCAGGTGTGGAATTGTGGGGTACAAATAGTGGAAAGGAGAGGAGGACGGGTGAGTGGAGAGGAGGATAAGGTACGTGTGCGTGCGTGTGTGTGTGTGTGAAAGAGAGAGAGAGAAAGAGGGAGAGAGAGATTTGGTATGTGTGTGATTGTGTGCTGAGGTGAGAATGTTCTTAATGGGATACAGGTGACAACATGCTGACCACAGCCACTGAACAATGATTACTCAGGGAGTTGGAGGTGTGTGTGTGTATGTGTGTGCGTGCGTGTGTGTGTGTGTGTTTGTGTGTGTGTGTGTGTGTGTGTGTGTGTGTGCACCAGAGTGAAAACGACTTGAAGCTTTAAAGCTTTAAAAAAAGGGGGGTATTTTCCCAATTATTCTTCATAAAGAAAAGACTAGAATCCCCAGGAGTATCTTGCATGAAAAAGAAAACTGAGATGAAATGACGGTTTGGGATGACGATGACACTGATAAAACTTAGTGGAGTAAACGGAGTGGAACACCGTCCTAAAAGGACCACTGTGAAGTGTTCAATTATTGGCATTTATTTCATATTAATCTATGTCCATTATATGATTTTATTATCTTGTAAACATTTGATTTAAACAAAAATTTAAAATAAATTATTACATGATTGCGTTTTAATTATGCCAAAACACCTTGGAGAAAATGGTAAATAAAATGAAGTTGAAATAAATAAATCTCTTATTCTGCAAAAAAAATGCTGAAAAGTTAAGCTATGCAGCTGTTTTTTTTATATAAATATAATTTATAAAATATATAATTAATTTTAAAGTTACTTCTTTTACCTAACTAATAAATAATTATAGAAAACAAAGGTTGTTAATGTAATTAATCTAGTACAAAAGCAAGGTAGAAACTGAAGAACTTGACTTCAAATTTCAATCCATTGCAGAACTTTAAATTATGAAACAGTTGAACTTTGAACTATTAAATATCAGGCTGTTTTGTTAGTTATTCAAAAACACTTGGAGATTAAGGTTAATTAATTAAAACATTACACCAAATTAAATTACTTTGTCGTCATGTTGGCAGAAAATAAAAGGCTTTGAAGCATTATTTTGGAGGTACAACTGAGGTAAGTAGGCAGAACAAGTATGTAAAAACAAAATCAAAATTAACTTAATACTTGACGCTTGGGATACAAAAAAATTAAATATTATAAAAAATGAATTTTTTTTGTTGTTTTTGTTTCCTAAAATTGGATTAACGAGTAGAAACTTATTTTTGTTCTATCTGACTTATAACTCACCACATGAAATGAAAGAAATCCATTTTCAAGCCAAGGATGAATTTTGATTGGTTAATTGTTCACTTTGATTTCTCTATAGTTGATGAAAATAAGAGCTGTATTAACCACTGATAACAGGTGATTGTTTTCATTAGTGTTTCTTTGTGTCTACCTTGACCCCAGCTTCTCCACCAGTCATTTCCTCTGAAAAGAAAATTATTAAGTTGCTGTACTGTCAAAGTAAATTTATGTAGTATGTCAGAGTGATTTTGAATTATTCTAAAAGGCTCTTCAAAATTAATTAAAATATTTGTAAGGTAACTTTGTAATTCCTCTCACTTGTGAACATGCATTGTGGTGTCAAAAGCCCATCATTTATCAGAGCATAATTTCCTTTCCAGTGGTGTCTCCACAATGGAAATACAACATTGTGTGGAACACTGGTGCCCCCTAGTGTTAATTATATGACCTTTTGATTGGATCAACACTGATTGAAATTATGTCCAATCAATACTAGCTGGCAGGAACTACACTTTCTTTCACAGAGGCCTCTACTTGTTTCACATTTTAATTTTACTCATACACTGCACATGGATAAAAACGCTGAATTTGATTATATATTTATCCTCTTTTTAAACTATTCTTAACAAATTTAAATCAGCAAGATAAACTGACTTTATACCTGAATGTAGAATATCAATCTAAGGTCTTCTATATTAAAATACAAAAAAGATATATTTTGAAATATTTGATTATTTTTGTTAACACAAAAAAAAACTCTCTTTAACACTCACACACACCTTTAGTGGCATCAACAGTCACTCACACATACAAGACATTTTGTGTAATTTAAAGCCATGCCTAAATTATCACTATCGACATTAAGGCCAATCCTACTGACTCATTTTCCCTTCCTGATTTTATCTCTCTCTGTGAGTGTATTTCTTGTGTGTGTCGGCTACGGAAGCGGGATGCTCTCCTCTCAGTAGGTGTGAACTTAAGCCAGTGCTGACAGTGACATACACTCTGGCGTTACAACTCCATGGCTATAAGTTAACAACGGTGCATTTTGCTGACATCCCCTTTCCACAGAGATCATCAGGTCACATCTTAAACCATTTTTTGCCTGTGGCCTTAAATTTTTGAAAAACAAAATATGCGGTCTCAACGAATAAGAGCACAGTTTTGATGTTGATAATTGCGACCACTTGCCACACACACTTTGATTTTTCCTCTTGCAAAGACAGTCTCCTGCCTCTTTGCCACATAAATGTGTTGACTAACACACACACACACACACTCATGTGCACAGACACTGTAGATTTTTTTTTTTACTTCACTATTGCCTGAGTGAGACTGCATCATGAACTTATACCCTCGACTCTTCTCTCTCATCTTGGAGCTTTGGAAATTAAGTTATTCTCATCTGGCAACCCTCCCTCCCCTCAATCCCCTTGATCACAAAGAAGCCGTCAAGCTAAAGATATGAAAGCACCCCACAACAACCCCAAAGCCCCTCCAATAAGCGCGCCATGTTTCTTATGCAAATGCCAAAGAGAAGCACTTACAAGAGGACTTTAAAAAGTACGGACACCCTGTCAATGCAGCTGGGTATTATAACGCTTACTTGCTAATTTCTATGGGTCAGCTGTGGAGGAATAGACCTGCCAATCATTTTCGCATGTAGCAGAATTTGTCTGTCTACAAACAGGGATACTTCGCCGTTGCTATGGAGACTAATCTGAGTCCGCAACTCCCCCCGCACCCCCTGTCCACATTCTGCGTCGTTGACACCGTCAGGCGCTTTTTGAAACTACCTGATCACACATTTAGCTGGAGGCTGGTGGAGCCACCGGGAAGCTCTCAAATGGAGTTCACTGTACTCGAGGTCGGTAAGAGGGCTCTGTCACTCTCTCTGGCTTACACTCACACACACACACACACATTCATGCATATAAAGATAAACTTGAAATACAGATCATCTTTTTTTAACATTGTAGCATGAATTGGAAAAAAATATACACCGTTTTTTTTTTTTCTTTTAGTCAACAAGGCCTAAAACTATTGTGACTGCTTTTCAAAAGAACCCTGCATTGGTCCTGACTAAATAATACAAATATTTCTGGTATGTATTTCATCATAAAACTTAATATCAACTTAGTATCATGTCAAATTAACATCATGTCACACAGTCACACTTTAAAAACTAATTTTACAACAACCGATTTCTTTACACGCATGAACTACAAAATCCCTCCGACATAAACAGCATTGTTTCTTCAAAATTTACATTATAATATGGTCTTGTTATTGTGTTTTCAAAATAGTCACAATGCAGGGGACAGGAAATTAAAAAAACACATATTTGCATGATGGTAAACCTGGGTGTATAGATTTCCAAGAGGAATATTCTAGCTTGTCTGTTTAAAATGCTGTGCATAGATCCTATACTTTCTCCCTGCAAATCAAATATTCATGCACTACCTTGTTGTCTCTAGTCCTGAGGGTAGAGCTGGAATTACATATGCCTCACACGCATCTTCATGAATCATATATCACTGTATACCTACACACACTCATAGTGGCCATTATGGAGTCCACACACACACACACACATATACGTAACAAGATATGTATGAATGCATATCTACATGCGAAAACAACTGTCCGGCTCTTAAGGTTTATTTAGAGCATATGGACAAGGATTATGGCTCTCTGCCGAAACAGGCCTGATAGATGAAACCTCAACGCCACTATAGCACTTGAGAATGAATGAGAGGCTGGTGAAGGAAGGAGAAAGAGTGGGGAAATAGGAAGAGAAAGTAACCTAAGGGTGGGGTGTATGTGAGTGTGGAGGGGTGCTTTCACGTTCTCAGGGCAGTGGCCTTTCTTGGTGCCAGGATAGGCTCTGCAGCCCCCTTCAATTAAGCAGGAAAATTGATGTGTATCATTAATTATGTCAGTAATATCATAAATCATCACTGGGTGCAGTAATTAATTATTTTCTACTCGTGTGAAGAACATGACAGAGTAGAGATAAATAAGGGGAGAGAAAGCTAGAGTGGAATTGTGGGGGAGGCGTAGGAGATGGGGGGGGGACCCGGAGAAAGGGAGGACGGAGAGGAGGGATAGGGGGGGGGGGGGGGGCTATTCGTCCGTCAGTAACTGGGGGGGTACACTCACACGCTCTATTTACCGGACCATTGGGATGTGACGGGAACGTGACAGCCCCCCTCCTGCTCTCACTTACCAGCCTTCTCATAGAGGAACGACAATTAGGCCTGAACGAGACAGGCACTTCCTTGAACAGATGCTGGCGTTCCCGGTGAAAAGCGCCCCTGTCCTGCCTCGGAGGTTAAGGTGTGTGTAGCAGAGTTACCATCGCCTCTAAATGAACTAACAGACCTGTGATGGACCATTTATAATCAAAGGGCAGCCTTAGAGAAAGTACGCCAGCAAGTAAGGCCAGCGAAGCTTGTCTAAGGAACTGAATGCATTTTATTGTTCCAAGTCCTGACCAACAATATGGGAAATGTTTTTGTGGCTTGTAGATCGATGTGAGGCTCTATACGGACTTGAGTTGTGGCTAACAGGTATAAGTGGCAAATACATTTTTTTTACCATTTAAAAATGTTTTATATTCCCACAGGTTTGTATGGTAAAACTACAATTTACTTATTAACTGTTAAACAGATCCATTCGCAGTAGCTTAATTACATTTCAGTATCTGCAGTTATTAAATCAGATAGGAGAATAAAAACATATAATCATTGTTATGACAAAAGGCAATTTATTCTAATTTCAGGGTAACTTTTTGGCAGGTTACAGGACACCCGTAGCACAACTAGTCTGATTTTTTAGTCTCTTTAAATCGTATTTGATTAAATTGCCACTTGAATGAAAAGCATTTCAGTTGATTAAAGAATAAAAGAGAAAATGAAGAGCTTTCTCTCTAAAAGGTTATCCAAGCAGAACTCAATGTTCTGTCTGTGCACTCGTTTAAAGAGCTTAAAATGTTTTGTCTTGTTATTTTTTAATTGTGAACAGCACTTGCCACCTCTGCTCTTTGCCTAATTTCTGAAGAACGTATAACCAATTAAAAATGTCTATTTAAAAATGTGCTATATAATTCTAATACCTACAACAGATGACAGATATTGTGCAGTTTTTATAGAACTTTTTGTGGAGTCATTTAGTCTAACACCTACAGTATATGCACTCTGCGTCCCGGCGCTGCAGAAAGTCTACAAAGTGGGAGAAAAGGTGATAGCACGCTGACTGCAGCCTGGGAGATTTCAAACTCCATTGCCTTTAGCTCAGTAAGTGTTGACTGACTCACATGCCTGTATGCCTTCTCCCAGACCTTTGTGGATGCAGAGTATCGATCCGGAAGATGGGGAGGAGATGAAGGGAGGAGAACCTGTGCTGAGAAAAAGTAAACACCGCTCCAGATGACAAAACACTGATCACCCCGGAGACCTAAGCCTTCCCTGCTCTCGCTTTCTCCATCATTCTCCGTGACCTTTGGCACCCCAGCCTAAAGCCATGATCAGCCCCACAGTTTTTACCCACTGTGTCTATATAGGTCTGTGTGTGTTTGCGGAGAGTCGTCCAGTCGGGCATGAGAGCGTCAAGACTGCCAATAGAATACATAGAGGTATGTATTCCGAGACATTTTTTATGCATGTGCAAGTGAGGTAAGGCAGTAGCAGTGTTGAGCAAGAGGGGTTTATGGAACACAGGCGTCTAAGCCAGTGTTTAATATCAAGTGCGCGCGGCGGAGTTTAATCAATACCAGGCCTCTTTTGTTCCCAGCCTGCTGAGGAGAGCAGCGGCCATTCACTCCAGAAAGGTTAATGCTGGGGGTCAAGTGATTTCACACCCACACCAGGATCCTCCATGTCACCACAGCTACCACGCCTCCAGCCGCCATAACACCAGCATCCTGATTTATGGGTTGTGAGAGGGTGATGAGAAGGAGGGGGGGGAGAGCAGTGTTATTTTATGATAATGTTGTCCCTCTGTACTCCTACAAATGAAGGGAGTGAGAGAGTGAGAGACGTGAAGGCAAAAGAGAGAGGAGAGAGAGCAGACTCAACCTCGCCTGCACCCACGTGGGTGTTTTTTTTTTCTTTGCACGTCTTCTCTGTGACATGGTCCTTTTGTTTCAGCCAACTGGCTCTACATGCAGACGGAATGGTAATCTTTATCGTAATAATTGCTCTAGATTTGCGTGTCCAACTCGCGAAAGGGCAGTGACGCTCGGCGGCGAGTCGTGATGGATTAGAATATCAATAACACCATTGGGGGAAGATTACAAATCTATGAGAAGTGTTTATAATGCCTATCAACGTATCAGACAACACATTTTTTGCCATTTGCCTTCAAATTAAGAAATGAAAAGGGAAGGCTGTAAATATCCCATCTCAAGTCTCACTGTCTGTGTGAATAAATCTATGTAATGGGGGGTGGTGCGGTTAAGAAGGTGCCAGGGAAGGAAGAGGAGCAAGAGGAATTAACATGAGGACTTATCTCGCACGGGCCATTATTTAAACCCTCACTATTCTAAACACACCACCCCTCCAATGAGAAGGACAATAAATAATCCCTTCCAAATAAAATCTATTCTGTGCAAATTCTCCAGGATACAGCCCATCATTATCAGTAGGAGGGGACAGACAGCAATTAATAACACAGCCACCCGTCTCTCAGAGAGCATCCATCTTATTTTCATTAGGTCTATTGCTGCGTGTATACGTGTGCCGGCTTGTGCGCGAGGCGAGTGCTTGTGCATGCGTGTGTATGTGAGAGAGACGCGGTGTAACAGCATGCATATTTATGTGTTGTTGAATGGTTCCACTCAACCACGTTGCCACATTCCCTTATAGTCCAGCCTTTTGCTCTGTGGGCCTGGATGTATGCCGTTTGAGGTAATTTTTGTGTGATCCCGCCTTTAATTTTTCTAATGCCTTATTAATGCTCTACCAGAACCACCTTTGATTTCGCTTCTCTGGATTTCCTGTGTGTTTTTTTATCTCATGTTTGGAGGCAGTATTCTCTCTCCAAAAGGGCAATTGCACTAGCATTAGCATCCTCTGGGTCTCTGGGGTTGACAATAGCAATTAGCTTCAATGACGGAGCGATATGAGAGGCTGCTGATTGACAGTTGCCCCCAGAGAAGGGGCTGACTGAGGTGACAGCTGGGCTCTCCACTCTCCCTGGCTGCCCCAGGCTCTGGCCCTGTGTCATCCCATGCGCCAGCCAAACCCTTCCCCGGCAGAGTCACATGTCTAGTTACATCCTGTGCGGTGGCCAAACCCTTCCCCATCACTCAAGCTCATGCCTTGTTATATCCTGTGTGTCAGTTAAACCCTTCCCCCTTAGCCCATGCCTGTTCCTTGTTATTCTAACACAGACACACAACACTGACCTTTCTTTTTTACCTTTCCCTCATCATACTGTATGTGTGCGTGCACATCCAAAGTTTGTGTGTATCTGTGTGTATGTTTCAATCTTTTCTCACACAGTGCAGCCTGATGGTTTTGGTATCTCCTCTATGTCAAAGCAACAACTGCAGCAGCCCTGACACATCAGTGAGTGTTTCTTCAGTAGAAGCCTGAGGAAATGAAGCGCTCCACGTCTATTGATCCCCCTACACTCCACTGTGCATCGGGGAGACTTTGTTTTCACTGCCTAACAGAAACACAGCTCCATCAATACTGTACAGTACTCCTCGGCACCAGTTCCTCTCCTCACACAGTAGCGTCCCAGGAGGCCTGTGATAGACTCCACTAACTGTACACAAACTGTACAGAGAGAGAATACAATATGTTTGTGTGTGTTGTGATGTGTTTGTCAAAGCGCAGAGGGGGCCCTGGGATGGCAACGGCAATTTAAGGAGTATAAAAGACATATTGGCAACAATGCTTTGTGAATGATGTATTATGTAATCTGCCCCGGGAGTATATCTCTTCTACTCCATCTCCCTCACTTTTTCTCCCCTTCCATCTTTCTAGCTCTGTTTTTCCCATCTTTATCTTCCTCACTCTGTATGTGTGTGTGTGTGTGTGTGTGTGTGTGTGTGTGTGTGTGTGTCTGTGGTAGGGCTTTTAAGGCTCACTTCCACATGCATCAAAATAAGTGCCAATAAACAAATCACTGCACTAAACGGCATCAAGGTCACATCAATCTGAGAACAACAATGCTGACTGGTTTCACCAGAGTCTATTAGTTGACGGGGGAAACAAGCAGGCATTGGGCCAGGCACTGTGTGTGTGTGTGTGTGTGTGTGTGTGTGTGTGTGTGTGTGTGTATGTGTGTGTGTATGTGTGTGTGTGAAGGGGGAAAGAGACCTCTGTCAGCACTGATAGAGCCCAACCACTCTTATTTATGGCCCACTGTACTCCATGTTCAGCATTCAGCCTTCAGCCTGTAAATAGGACAATGGTACAGAGGTCTAGATGTGTGTGTGCGTGTGTGTGTGTGTAAGTGTGTGTTGTATAAAATACATAGCGTATGCTTGTCTGGTTCCAAACCCCTTGCTATTTCTTTACTACCGTCTTGACAAATTACATAACTTTAAGGTAAAAATTTAAAATCCTGGATGACACAGGAATGTGTATTCTTTATCTTATGATTCAATGGCATATCATTGTTGTTGTTGGTTTTTTTCACTAATAAGCATAAAAGCACTGTCGCCGCTGTTGCTTCTTATATTTTATTCTATTTCGAGAGATCCTCCTGTATGTCTGCATTCATCTGTGACAATAACTCTGGTGAGGTAATTTGACAAATTATTTAATTAGAATTGATTAGTCAAATAAATCCGGACTATTAAGCCTCGGTTATACTTTCCCCAAGGACGGTCGCACGGACATGAGCTGACGTGGAATCGTGACGAGGACACGAATGGATCTTTTACACTCCTCAAAGTTCTTCATTTTGTCCGCCCACCCGCGTCCGTGTAGTTAGAAAAATGTGGATGTCGCAGGTCACGGGGAAAGCCCGCGAAGGGCCATGTCTGATGGTGCGATGTCACTTTGGCTGTGCGGACGCTTGTGACCCTTGCATATGCGGCAAGAATTGATGACGCTTTAGAAGGTTAAGAATTTCTGTAGGCTTTAGCACTGCTGGTTAGCATTTTTAAGCAGATTTGTAACACGGATACATACGCAAAACATTAATTGTAAAAGAACATTCATTGCGTCTTGGCGAACAATATATGACTGGGTTGAGAATGATGACTCTAGGTAAAGATTTACTTCCTCATAACTTAAAAAAACTGTATTAATTCAAAAAATATTTACACTATGTGTGTGTGTGTGTATATATATATATATACATACATATATATATATACACACACACACACTTGCACATGCATGCAAGTGAAGTTTATTGGACAAGTGCTCCAGAACTACTCTGCATGGTTGAAGGGAGAAAGTGTGACAAGACGAGTGCAGACGAAAGTGCGAATGCCAGAGAGGTACTGGTGCCTAAAAAAGCATGTCAGCCATCTGGCAATATTTTGGATACAGGAAAGATGACATGGCACAAGCACAAGTATTGTGCTTGTGCCGTGTCATCTTTCCTGTGCCGAGACTGAGTACACTTTAATATCCGTTTATCGCAAGCAATATCGTTATTGCAATATTCAACAACATTATTGCATATTTTTTTTCCTCATATCTTTCAGCCCTAACTGCGACTGTAATATGATGTGGACTTTATGTAATTGTTTGGCTGTGGCTGCAAACCACTTGATTCTACAACACATCTCATACAATTTATAGCCTCTTAAAGTGAAGTCCAATTAAACACAGAAAAAAGTGCTGCTTTATGGGTTTCATATGCACACAAAGAGAAGCATCAATGCATGGTGGCAATGTACACATGCACACAAAAACTCCTTCACATAGCACACTAGAGCCCGACGATTTATCGGTCAGACGATTTTATCGGCCGATATTAGCCTATCACAGATATATCGTATCAGTGTATATTTTGTCAATTTTGTGCCGATGTGAAAAATATTTTTTTAAGAATATAATGCAGAAAAAGATGCTTGGGTAAGAGCGCTCTGACTTACTATACTGTGGCAATGTCAACCCAGGCAGCAACTTCCAGGTCTGAAAAGTGAAGCCAATGCGGAATTTCCTTAAGCTTGCATTCTTACTAATAGCCAGCAGGGGGCGACTCCTCTGGTTGCAAAAAGAAGTCAGATTGTGTAGAAGTCTATGAGAAAATGACCCTACTTCTCACTTGATACCTCAGTAAACATTTTCCTGTTGAGGTTACGGTCTCAATTGCTAGTTTAAAGTATACACTTCTTGTATACAGTCTATGTGTCAACCCTATAAATGTCATTCAACATAGGGGATAAAAAACGTAATTGCAATTAAATGCAACTGGTGTCAAGAAATGTAACAGCCACCTCATTAAGGGTTAAAACTATAAACCAGCACAAGAATGACAATTACTGAAAAAAAAAACTGCAGCGGCCTACGGCGGACAATTGGAAACAGTATCAACTTTTGGAGAAACGCAACCCAACATCATGCTGCGGTGGCCAACCACGTAACCGGCAATCCAGAACTGTACAATCCAGTCATGAGGGAACAAAAAACGTTAATCGTCGTGCAGTCAATGGGCCATTAAAGTGACTCTCCCACACCGCCGCACAACCCTGCAGCGAATTACCGCCTGATCGGGTGTGAATGCAGCCTTAATTGCTAAATAGTTTGTCAAATACAATGCTGGAAAGTTAATAAACAATGACCCAATCATATTCCCTTTTCAATATAACTCTAATGAAATCCTGGCCCTGACAACCGGCATGTGACTCTTATCTTATTGCATCTGTTTGCTGTGTTAGCGAGGTAGCTAGCCAGCTATAATTTGTCAGTATAGTCAGTCAGGCCCGCCGTGTGTCTTGCTCGTGCCACAACTGCGCACAAGTCACATATTATGCCTGACTTCCATCAACATATGGACTGCGCCACAAGGGGAATAAAAAACAATAAACACTACACAACACAGCATTCAAAAATGTCTACAGAGCGGAATCGCTTCCCGTGTTCGGGAAGAGCGACCATGCGGCCATCTTGCTCAGGTCAAAAGTAGGTAAATAAACTGCAACACATGCCCCCAGTGACGCGAGAGGTCAGGAAATGGTTGCTCATTTTCTTTTTCTCTCGTTTCTCTCTTCTGAGCACCTGACTTTTAACAACTGGTCTTTTTTTATTTGTAGTTATTTACAATTATTTAATTCCCAATGAAGTTTGCTGTTTCATTGCACTGATGTAATTTTGGACAATAAGGTTTATTTTTGCAATGCGATATGTATAGTGGGTTTGGGCGGTATCACAGTATACCGGGGTATTTAAATTCCCGGCGGTATGATTTTCCGATACCGTCATCAATGTAAACGCTACGCTTTCTATGATGCTGTATTTATGTGATGTATTGTAGTGCACAACACGCACCACCAGAGGTCGGTCTCTATGGTGTAACAGGCAGCAGAGCTCAGAAAGATGGCGACAGTGTTTTGAGTTTAGGCTTTTTCAAAACTACAAAAGCAGTTTACCACATGATTTTATCCAACTGCCAGTCTGCCATCACCATCATCACTGGTCAGTCCACTGATGTGTCGGCACAGTCAGTAATAACGAAGCCACTAACAGTGTCTGACAGGTCGTGCCCAATTTACTGCCAAGCAGAGGCCGGCAACATGAAGGAGATCAAATTTCGGTGGGGGTGGGAGGGGGGATGAGGCGCACGTTGTGTTTGTTTACTAGAAAGTTCAAGTGTTTTTTGGTGTGACGAGACAAGACAGGTTTCCGCCAGCCAGTGTATTGCAAGTCTGGTGGAACGTAACAAATGCTACAACTCCCATGGCTTGCATGGCATCTGCTGATTAAAGTGAAGGAAGTTAGCCCCAATATTAGCGACAGTTCCAAGTCATATACTGTCATATACCCTGGTGAAATGTCAAGATATGAAAAATCAGATACCGCCCAAGCCTAACGTATATTCTTTTTTTTACTCGCTAATATCGGTACCCAGAAAATCCAGCATTGATCAGGCTCTAGTACACACACACACAGGTAGCTGAAGATGTCTTGTGTTTCAGTCTGCCTATCCACCTCTGGTAAATCTATCCTCCAATCACAGCTATTGATTGGATGAAATCATCAGCAAGTGGCCCATCTTTACTCTCTTTAGCCAACCCAGAGGGGGCTCTCAAACTCTGACGCCACAGAGGATATCCAACCCCCAGCTTTCATTTAAACAGACATACATTAAATGGTATTAATAGCACACCACTTAATGGATCAATTCCCTCTGTTTATGTAAAGTGGAGTGCAAGAGAGGAGGGAGTAGAAGACAGAGAGAAAGAGAGAGAGACAAAAAAGGGAGGGAGGGATTAAGGGAGGGAATGAGATATGGTAAGATAGGGAGAGATATTTCTGTGTGTGGGAGAGGTGTGAGTGGAAAAAAGCACCTTATTAAATGACAAGCTTTTCCTGGTTTGCGCTAATTAATTGCACACTGCCACTGCCTGCTAATTTGCTGGGAAAAATGCATCCCAAAAGCAAAGGGGGCTCCTGCTTGAACTTTGCCTCAGAAGCACCTAATTCACCGGTGACTGCAGCTGTGTCCCCTCTCCTGGACTGCAACACTATTAAATTAGAGCGCCTGGGCCATCAATTTAATAAGCGCTGGAGCAGATCATTTGAATAAGGACAGTATTAGTATTCTAGCTGAGCACAACTAAGAGCAGCTGACCTTTTTCACCGCCGAGAAGATCCTTGAACACATCCAGCTGAATCAGAGAACACGGTAATAAGCCCGTCAATGTTTAACAGTGTCAAAAGGAGGGATTTTTTTTGCTCGCTCTTCTTCAGCCCATCACCCCCTACCCCCCCCCAGCCCCATGGTAGTGCCAGCTAGTCTGGTCTATCAAGCCAGCAAAGAATCTCAGCAATTCAAAACAGAGGGATAGACGAGGGGGAAAAGGTACGTAAGAAGGGAAGCGGAGGGGATAAAAAACACGCTCACATAATGCTGAAAGAGATTTATGATTAATTGCACTATAGGCTGCACGAGTCCATTTGTACATGTGTGTGTGTGTGCATGTCCGCACATGTGGAACGGTATACACGGATACACCATGTGTACCTTCTTTCCAGAAATTGATTTATGTGCATGTTGGGGTGTGGAATTGATCAGTGCACATCAAAATTCCCTGTGAACTCCCACATATCAAATCAGATCTTGACCTTTGGCTCCTACATCTTTAGCTGCTGATGCACACCTGGGGGAAAGCCTATTAAGCACCGCTGTGACACATACTGTAGCTGTTTTGAACAGTACCAGGGTGAATTGGTAGGATAGTGAAACATTAGTGGTAGTAATGCATTGGGCTGTGAAATAGATCATCTGCAGTGACAGTTATGGTGCCTGTCAGACCGTAGAGAAAGAGATTTAACTAGCCTTTTGTCTGCATGAAATAAACATTGCATGGGAGGTTAAATGCTCCAACATATGACTGCTTGGCGACGAATCAAGCACTTTCTAAGTACCTACTGCAGTAATAAGCATTTGGTAAATAATATTGAAAAACAAGTGATCCACACTAGAAATAGTGTGGACTTTGTTCATTTTAGGCAGTTCATTTAAGGCTAATTATTTCTAAAGACTGTGAAACTGTCAGATATGTGTACTGATAAAGCACTTTTTTTACTGTTCCATTCTTTGCAATTTAACTCTTAGCGTTTACAGAAACGCTTCAAGGTAATTCTGTTATGACAGGCAACACAGTAATCAATAAAGGGCAGCGAGCACAACACACCAGGCTTCAAGGGTAACATGGAAAACAAGGTCTGTGACTGGTCATATGACTGCCACGGCTTGGGCTTTATCCAGGGATATAATAAATAAACAAGATGGCGTCTCATTCACTCAACATGCAGCACTTAAACGCTGAGGACAAGAAAGATCCATAAATAATGGGGGAGTTAGATGGTAGATATGTGTTTGGCCTGGGAAACGGCCGGCTCTGTGTTTTATGGGGCTAGTTGCAATGTTGATGAATATTTGCCGGTTCGGAATCATAGCTTAATGTCAGCCCACAATTTGTTGCAATTAGTCGGGTGATTTATAGGAATGCTGTGGCCGAATGCATGGTAACAATTAACACAGCTTTCTCTAGGCGTTTTATTAATGGGGTGTCGCACCAGAAGAAGGTTTCAGCCGAAGCTAGTACATCTGCAGGCCTCTCGGTGTGTGGTACCGTCCGGCAGCAAAGATGGAGGACAGACTAACCCAGTTCTGCAAAAAGCCACACGGAAAAGAGACTTTTCTCTCTCCCTGTGATAGTGTGTGTGTTCAGCTGTGTGTTCATAAACAGTATGGTGCATATATGTGTTAACTTTTTAATTGAAAATAATATATATTGCATTTTTAGATTATTTCTATATTTTAGGTATTAATACAAATTTAGACAAATTAGTGTATAAAACAAATTGTTTTAGTATCCGCATTTTAGTTTTCCAGTGACAACAAAATGAATCACATAAAAAAATTTTTTTTTCTGTTGCTTAATCAAATTTATTTTGTTTCCTCATCAACTGGTATAAATGACAAAAAAAGCATATTTAAAAAAATGCATGATTAAATATATGTATGCATTTTGTAATATAATTTCTAGTTCTCATAAGCGGCATTTTGGCATTTAAGTATGTACTCTTTCAAAACTATGCAATGAGACAAACATTTAAAAAGGAACCAAACAGCTGTTCTGTCTGGCAATAACAGGGTTCAAGTGGAGCGATGTGCCCCTAAACGGCTAATAAACGGCACAAAATGAGCCTGCAATTAAATTTATACACTTGATTGCACTGCTGTCATGTCCACTACAGGCTTATCGAACACCTGGGATCTATTTCCTAATAGAACCTTGGGGAGAGTGGGAAAGAGAGAAAGAGGGGGGGAAAAGAAATGAACAAAGCAATCTTTTTTTTTTTTTTTTTCTTGTATTTTTGGCTGCTTTCTCAGACGTTTGTAGAGGATCCTCTTCACTCACGCGGAGGGTTTGAGGTTTTTAAAAAGAAAGAAAGACAAAAGAAAGGGGCTTTTCATTGAACAATGTTGTATAGCTGTAGCAAATGAGTTTTTTTATGCATTTAAATTGGTGTATTCATTTGTAGTCATTAGTAAGCAGCGTTATGACACTCTACCGAAAGGTTTACATTTATGGATTCAATCAAGGTGAGTATTAAAAAAAAAAAAAAAAGAACCATCTGTAGCGATGTACTGCATCTTGTAATCTTAAATGTCACACTTCTCTAATTTTCCAGTATTTTTGAACAATTGTGCACGGAAAGCACTGAGTAGCATAAATGTCTATACATGTTATTTGTGACCTGTCTCACCAAGTTACATGCGTCAATACATGATAATGAATAATGTTGTTGCAAATTTAATGAAATGACAGATTCTCTTCTAACTGACTCCACAAGCGCTGACACGGCACTGCAATGCCTCTCAGCCCAGCCTCAACACTCCATTTCATCAGGAAAAAAAAAGGTGTCTGCACAGCAAATTATAATCGTTAATAAACCTTTATTTGATGGTGTTTGACAAAACTGTGACGTTGCTGTGAAAATGCTTATCTTTTTTCTCACGTCTAGTTACATGTACTCTTCTCGCTTTCATCTGTAGCTCACTTTGAATATAGGAGCAAGCATGTTATGTCCTTCTCAAGCATACATACTGACCTATAGATTTACTGCCTGAAAGTACTGGCTATCATTAACCATATACCTGTATATAATAATATATAATATATATATAATATAATTTATTTTACTCCAGTAAAAAAGTATTTTGTACTAAAAACTACACAACAGGTCACATTTTAACCGATACAATTAGTAAACATCCAAAACATGTAGATGGTAATAACATCTATAGCTCTTCCTTTTCCTAAGTTTCAGTGAAAAAACTGCAAGCAAAAGGTTCAACTTTGTGAACAATAAAAGAGTGTTCACTGCATTCGAGTTAAACTAATGAATTACACACTGTGTTCTGTTTCCTCATCTACAGCAAGACTTCCTTCTCCCTAAGTTTCCTTCAATTTGCTAATTACACCAGGCAAATTTTCAGAGAGCTGGGTTGATAGAAAAAGTCACGTTTTAGGGACTCTGGGCCCACAATCTGTCTCTGACCACTGCTAAGTCACATAAAGTATGTGGCAGGAGGCCAACAATAATTTTGCTAACCCTTTTTTAATTGTGGGAGGGTCATTCACAATGCCCAGTAGAAAGCATTAACCACTGAACTGCGACTGACAAGGGCAGGTTTCCCACCAGCAAGAGGCACCTTGCAGGCAAGCCAAGAACTTATAAAAAAAAAAAACAGAAATGAGTATGTTATATTAAAAGCCATGTTTTTGTGCAAGCTGGCACCAGCTGTATAATTCTAAAAACAACGAGTATCTAATGTGTTTTTTTGTTATTTGCCGTGTACTAAATGTAAAATTTAAACTTAATGGGGACTTAAATATGACATTTCTCTGCTGGTAACCAAAACCATAAATAATTCAGTCAGCTCCTTATTTGATTATGTTTGCTAATTTTGTGACCTTGTCAAGCAATTATTTGGCAATCTCTGCCTTTTTCTCTACTTACCTGGTTCACTGGTTCACTGAGTGGCTAATGGTATTTTAACTTGTCCAAATTATGAGAAGCTTTTCTGAAGTAGCCGCTGCAAAATTGGTTCAATATGTTTCACGGTTAAAAAATTGAACAAAGCAACTTTCCCAGGAATTCACACACATTTTTCTAAAGGATTCATCACAGAGGATGTGGAAATGAAGAAATATACATTCTCTTCTCTTTCGTACTCTTGCCTTAAATTATCCTTTTTTTTGACAGCTGACTAACAATCATCATTACGGCTCAAACAGTTACCTGTGAGAACGGCCATAAATCTTGTTAAAATAACCAAAACCGTCTCTTGCGCTGCTTTCCCCACAAGAAGCAACCTGTCTGTAAGCACACACCATCTGTACATAGTTAGAGCCGTATGCACACAGATGGCAGCCAAACACTCCCAAAGTTGCTCCGTCCGCACGTCTAACCTTACAAAGCAAACTAATTAACAGTAAAACGCAGAGAGAAGGAAGGAGCAGTTTGAAAGAGTTTGCAATGACTCTAATGAGGAGAGAGAGAGAGAGAAGGGTCATCTATATAGTAATGCCAGAGGGATGGGGGGGGGGACTTCTACTGAGGCTCTGGGTTTACTGCCCTCTTTAAGATCCATATTAAATGAGGGCTACTTATCGCCAAGCCTCTGTCCCAGCACACAAGCCTTTAACAGCATGGTGCGGGGCATAGGGCAGGCAACTGAAAGGAGGGAGATGAGTGGTGGAGGAGCTGGGAAGGAAGGGAGGAACCTTGATTTGCTAAATAAGATATCGCTAGAAGCGCTTCCTGTTTCAGACTTTATTTTAAGAAGCAAGCCCCATAACACATTATCCTGGGGTTTAGTGGTCAGTAATGTGAAAGTTAGCTATACATTATTTTGCTACGGACCCACGGTTTAAATTTTTTTATAGTTAAATCTCTTTTGCTTAAATTTGAATTCACCTGTTGTGTCAAAACCACTAAAAACTAAAAGGAAGAAAAAAATATATTTAATTTATTTCCTTTAAATGACAAGCAACCGGTAGAGGACTTGTGTGTACTTTCTGTTTGTTGTCTTTTTACGAGACTGTGCACCCACACTTGCATTGGCCATCTTGATGAAATTCATTTTGTGAAAAGGAGGACAACTCCTTGGAAAGTTAATTAGTAGGAAACAAGCGGAGGAAAAAGCAGGAAACGAGAAATGACCCAGCTGCCAAAAGTAATAACATTTTCATTATTTATTTCATTATTCATTTGTGGATGTGTTCAGACAGAATTAATAATAGAAATCGCTCAGAGAAAATGTTTGTGCTGGAACCCTATTATGAGCAGGCCAAGTCCAGTGGCACACTTAGTTAACATGCACAAATGTACTGCCCCCCGACAAATAACATATCAAGTGGAGCCCTGGATTATTTTGTGGTCCCAAACCTCTCTCTTTCAATTCTCTGCTTTTCATTTAATTGTTTCAGTCAGGGTTAAGGTTGCTACTCCCTGCTACCTTCATGGAAAAATAATGCAATTTAAGAAAAAGCTACAGCAATAAAGCAGTCATCTGCTGCCAAATGCTGTGAGAGCTGTATCGCAATAATCACAATGGCATCCATTTAAATGTCTATTGCTCCGTTTTCATAATAACATGAGCTGTCCATTTCTCCCTGAGAAAACTAGTAATGAAGCACAGAATCAATTAGAAGTCCCTTTGGAGAGGGGGAATATGTGCTGTTCCATTACACAATTCGTCTTTTTAGTCCAAACATTACTCTGCATGATATTCCCTGATCTGGCCTGTGTTTGCTTTTTCTCACTGTTTACTGCAACACTTCCAGGCCAACTCACATTTGATTTTCCCCACTGAGATTCCAAATACACTCCCAGCACACGCTCCGGAGAAAATGAGGCCGGAAAAGGAGTAGTGGCGAATCATTCAAGGCTGTCCAAAAGATCTATATTACAAAAGCAGATTTTATTTTCACTTCCAACACAGACATCTCTGATAAAAAGCATGTCGAAGGCAACTGGGATGGCTGTTTTTTCTCTTGGCATATTATTTTTCACTTATCAAATGTGTTTCCCTTACCAGCCTCCCAACCACAACCTACCCACCCAATTCCTGCCTTTACTATATTAAGGAAAATTGAGAACGGATGGCGAGGGACAGAGTGCCTCATTGGATCAAACTATCTATCTATAGAAGATTGGTGTGGTGTTGGTGTGTGTGTGGGGGGGTGGAAAGGAGGTAAAAAGGAAAAATGAAATTAAAAAAAAATAAGAAGAGAGCCGTGGCCATGTGTCAGTTGAGCATTTTTACATTAGCCATACGTAAAGGCATTTCTTTCTTCCTCTACTATTCGCCGCTCAAAGCACCAGGGCCACGGCCATGTGTGAATAATCACACAGAGGGCCTCAGAGGTGCCCTCGCCGCCTTACAAGAGGCTGGGTGCAAGGGCAGATGGGGGAGGCGCAGGTTGAAGGAGTCGAGAGATGGAGGTGGGGAGGGGGTGGGGGGGTCGTAAACGTTAACACGTTGAGGATTTGGATATCCTCACAAGCTTGTCTCATTAGGTGCTAATTGGCAAGACTTTCCCCCATCTTTTGTTCTGCATAACGTTTGTCTTTTTTGGGGGGGGTGGAGGCAGAGGAGGAAGAGGACGGTGAGCTACATATTTCAAGTGCTCCATGCTTCGCTGAGAGCGAGTTAAGCCCATATTACAACAACATAAACACTTCTGTCCTACGATTAACCTTAAAAAGCGAAAGCTGCAAAACTAAAACGCTCAACCTGCTCAACCAAATTAGCACAGAGATCAAGGGGAGCGCGAGGTGGAAAGAAAATAGCGAAATAACAGTGAGTGAGAGAGAGGGCAAGAAGCAAGGACAGGGGTTATTTTCCCCCCCTTTCCACCCTTTTTCCACTCATTCACCTTTCCCAACTGGGAAATCGTAGAAAAACATCAACACAGCTAAACAGCAAATTATTACCAAAGCTCCCCTCGGTGCCGGGTCCCAAGCAGACATATTGGACTTGTCGTGCGGGGGGGGATGGCCAATACTTTTCTAGAATTATTCTGAGTATTGCACTCTTTGACAAACATTAAACAAGACAATAAAATACATAGGTGAAGGTGTATTTGCCTACAGGAAGAAAGAGAAAATGAGAAAATAGCTCTCCATATTAACGACACAGTTTCCTGACAGTCCAAGTGAATTACACATTTACAAAAGTAGCCACTCAAGTCTGCATGGACCCTGTCCTCAAGGCAGAACCTGGCCCTGCGGATTTGAAAAGGGAGAGTCATGTGTACACCTTGAGGATTTTTTTTTTCTGCAATTGTGACTGTCTGTCTGTGTCTCCATCTGTCTCTCTCTCTCTCTCTCTCTCTCTCTGTCTCTCTCTGCCTGTATCTCTCTCACACTTTTTCTATCCCTTTGATTCTACAGAGATGTTAACTGTGCCCTGAATGCCAATAAGGATCGGCTAGATGGCAGGTCAATTGTCCATTCCTTTTACTTTGGAGGATTTTATTTTTTCTAAAAAAGGGTATTGGATTTCAGGACCAAGTAATGGAGAACAAACTATGCCTGCTGTAATCTATTTTAATGGACATCATTAAACTGAATAGACAGCACTATGTGTGTGCGTCTCCGTGTTTGCAGAATGGTTTTTATGACAACTTGAAGAATAGAGGATGTATCAATACTTGCTTTTACTGACGAGTGGTATAATATGATGCACTTTAAAAAAATTCCAGACTGTGTTCTTTATTACTAACATGTACATGATGTCATGACAGTACTACAATTTATGCTTTTTTAAAGTTGTTTTAGGTTGAGGAAGGAAATATGTGTTCACAGCTATGGAATGAAGGGGAGCATCTGAGGAATGCTTGACTCATAAATGGTACAATGCTTACCAACAGCATGCAAGAGGGTAACACTGGAAATACTGTGTAAAAAGTAACATGATGGTTACAATTACGGTGCGAGTGAGAGCTCTGTTTTATGTTAAGAGAGATGTCAGAGAGGAAGAGAGGGTTAGGAAGCTGGGTCATAGCCCTCATATGCTGTTTAACACCTGACACCAAGGCCTATCCAGGGTTCATAACTCATACGGAAAGAGAGGTGAAGAAAAACGGGGAAATAAAAACGAAGGAATAACCTAAGCCCCCAGCTCAGTCCTCCGTCAGCCCTTTTTTTGGGATAGCATACTGACTTTCTGTCAAACATCTGCTGTCATAACTGTGTACAATATAAGAAATAAAAACTTTAAGAACCGTAACATATACAAGATCATTTAGTCTTTGCTCACAACATTCAAAGACCTGAATCAAAGTAACCATGTCTGACCAAAGACATCTGACTTCTAACAGTCCACAAGAGCGAGGCCTCCTATAGAAAATCGGGGTAGGTCACAAACGGCCAGCACATGAGTCCTCGGCTTCATCCAACATCCAGCAGATCAAGGGCCTCGAACTAAAGCAGTACTGACACTGACCTCACTGAGACCCAGCAACTGAAACAGCCCTAACAAGGTATTAGCAGGCACCTCTGTATACCCTCCAACTCTCAGCCCGGGTCTAAAGAAACACAGCTGCACGGGGTGTTTTTCCAGGGCGGAGGGCAAACCTGCAAGCAACGTGGTGCCCCTGGCTAAGCTCAAGGGTGCAGCTGGAAGGTCAAGAATTCAAAGCAATGGGGGGCGAAGTTTACAGAGATTATTTTTTTTTTTAAATGGCACTTTTCTCTCTCCAACACAGCCCATTTTTTCCACTTAATTTTTGGATATCAATTTATAATCCTCATTATCAGGTAATAATTTCATGTTATCTATTTAATGTATACACTATAAATATATGCATTTCCTGTTGCGATGGTATGAGTTTAGTTTGCCCTCTAAGAATGTGCTATAGCTGTGTGTGTTTTTGTGCGTATGCATGTGCAAGCACGTATGGCGGTCGTCTCTGTGTGACTGTGGGCGTCTGGAGGAGAGAGAAGCCTCATCTGTTACCAGCCCCAGCCCGGCCGGCCCGCCGCGTGAAGTAGAACGACAGGGTGTCACCGCCGACGACAGTGATGGATGCCCTAAATTCTGTAGGCAACTTGGGCAATTGGACACATTAACAACAGGCACCTGCTTTCCCCCGTACAAATCTATTAAAAGATAACAGCAATGGCGGCTCCCACACTATTAGTAAATTATAGCTCTGTCTGAGTGTGAGGTAAGTGTGGGCCTCCCTTTTCCCACCTACCCCCACCCACTCTCCTCTGCTACACTGTCTTATTGGCAGTCTAATAGTGCCACCCAGTGGCAGCAATTTATAATGCTTCTCTAAAATGTGGAGCAACATTTGAACATGGACAAAAAAAAGTTTACGGAAAGGTAATTATTCTACTTTTATCTGAGGTTTTACAATCTTATTTCCTATAATTTGCATTTAATCAACAATTAATTTTATATTCATGAAAATAAGTTTCATAATAGCTAAATTATCATAATTTCAAAATGTGTCATAAAAGACACTGGCAATTATTAATTGTCACATTCATTGTGCAATCTGAACACAAATACAAAATCACACCAAACATAATAAAATAATAATAATAATAATAATAATAATAATAATAATAATAATAATAATAATAATAATAATCATGCACGGTGCGAGTTTGCCATGAAAACAAGCCCTGAGGCCAGTCTCATTTACGGGTGATCGTTGAATGTTGGTTGGTGATAATCGCTGGGGTTGACAGCCGTTAAACAGTTAATGATTTATACAAGTTTAGTTGTTCTTCACCCTTTTGTGGACCTTATGGATTTCTCTTGCGAGCTATTTTTCCATAAACAGTACATTCCTTGGGCTGACTGCGCCAAATGGCCAGAGATCTGAGACAATGTGGCTGATATAAAACCATTATGACCTACTCAAGACCTCCTCTATTAAAACATTAACAGCAGACCGGTACTCTCAACATGACACTACGATGACATATGTTGGGCGAGAGCTCAGGTACGCCACATAAACGCGTGTCACATAAATTTGCTGTGGGTAAATATTTCTGTGTCTGTGAGGGGGGGTTATGTGTTTGCGAGCAGGCCAAGAATAAAGGGAGGACAAGACCAGTAAATACTTTTACAGCAGGCAATTTGTCAGGATGTGTAAATGTCTCCAATTCCCAACAGCGCTGGAGCAAAATTTACAGTCACTCGGGAAGTGACAATGCACAAAAAAGGACCACTTTTTACTCTCTCTCATCTCCCTCAGACCACTAAAACCTTCCCATAAATCTCCTCCGGCCCCCCCAGATGTCTGCTGTTGTCAGATATCATGCCTTGACAATGCCTTCCACCATCATTGTCTTGACAGAAATATGATATGTGAAACTGCAATGTCACATCACTTAACATGATTTAGCCTAAGCTAGCCTGCACCATTTTAATCAATCAAAGATGTCACCTTTTTCCCTGTAATGACGGTAGAGGTATAGGATCCCTGTGCTGGGGTGATCTATAAGACTTATCTAGGCTACTGATTTACGACTACTGCCAGCTAATGTACTAAAGGAGCCTCCTCCCTCCCTGTCATCAGGGTTTCTATCAAATTGGCAAATAAGTAGGCCAGTATTACCTCATGGGCAGGGAGGAAGACACTTCATGTTGTGTGTAAACCCTACGCATATGACATTATGTGTCTTTGAAACCTATACTGGATTAGAGATGGGACCGATTCGATGCAATAATGGTATCGGGTTCCGATAGGGACACAATTCACATATCGAATCGTTACTGATCCACGTACCGACCCATATACAGTAAATATGTGAATTTGTCATTGCACTCCTCTTTCGAATTCTCTTAGTACTTTTGAACTCGTATAGAAATCTACCAGCAGTTGATAATTGCTGTGCACTTGATTTGTTCAAGTTTTTCAAAACATTAAAAGAGTTGCCATAGCAATTTACACTCCTACTCCTGTTTGCATGTGGAGCCCACTTAACCTACAGTTCAAATAAATTGCTTTGGAATACATTTAAATCAAATGCAAAATTGCAATGCAATGCAAATTGTATGCAAAAAAGCAAAATTATCAAGTATCGGAATCGGATCAGAACTGAAAAAAAGTGGATCGGTGCATCTTTATACAGATATCTAGATCCTGTATGAGCACTCCATACACTCATGGTACCGCAAGGTAGTTTGAACAAACATGTCCATCACATGTCAGACTGTATGTAAGGTGGTTGCTAATGGATTATATGGGCTTGGTTGTTTACACATCTTTTGATCAAATGTCTCCCTAAGCCAGTTGTTCTGTAAACATCCTAAAGCTTCAACTGGATAGCCGTGGCTTTCAGCAAATCAACATCAGAGTATTAACAGTATGTCAGACTGGTAATTGTAGCTTGTCCCAATAAATAAGTAGTAGTAAGACCTACCAGACCAGACATAACAGTACATTTACCAAAACATCAGACAAACTCTATGTCTGAAAATGCGTAATGGACTTAATCAACAACAATGAGGGTGAGTAATTAGTGAATAAAAAACATTAACGTGATTAGCAAAAAATAATCTGATTAACAATATTTCCTCTATACTGGACAAATGACAAAATACATGCTTTCCCTTCATAAAACTTGCACCAGACCACAACTTAACACGCACACAAAAATCCTGCTTAGTACCCAAATTCAAATGTAATGCATTAACTCATACCAAAATAGTGAATGGCATTTAGATATCCACAGTGTGCAATAAAAGACAACAAACAGTATACAGGGGAACTTGGAACTGTACCTGTAACCACAATGGAGTGAGTGGATCCACATGCCAGTAGCTTCACTCTGCCCAGCCTTGCCATTGTGAACTCTCTCAGATGGGCGTCCTCTGGACCGATGTCCCCTGGCCTGCCATGTCCAGTCTGGCCGAGCTCCCCGCTACCCCAGCAAAGCAGATTCATATCCAACTCACACTGTATGTCCTCCTGGGAACACAGACAGAAAAGAGGGATGCGTTTTAGCAACATAGGCAAAGTAAACAAAGTTTGCTTGGTACTTTTTTCAACTTCATTATATTCAAGAACTTTTTTGTATTTATATAGCAATAGTTTTTTATCACCTACATTTCCATCCCGCACACCAATAAACATATTAAATACATTTTTAGATGCTCAGGTGATACTGGAGTCATAATTGGTCACTAGTATATGAGTCCCACATATAGTAAGATTAAAAATAGTGGAAATAATGTTAATTCAAAATAGCCGTTTACAAATACTGGTCTTCTGGTCAGCATTAAGCTTGCATAAAACCATCTGATTCGGAATTTCCCAGCCTTATTTGTAATGAACTGTGGATGCGATGCAGATCACCAATATTCTCCTCAACATGTTTATTTCCAATCTGCCCTCTGTGCTAATTAGAATGTGACCCTGCGCACACATGCAAACACACACGGGCGCTGGGTGTATGTGCATGCATACACATGCATACGCGCACACACACACCCCACAGCAATATTACTAGCACAATTCCATCCGACTGCTATTGGAATTTTCCGAAAGAGCAAACCAATAGATAACCTATTACAAAACTATAAGAGATCGATAGCTAATTTCTTTGCATTGATTACCACTTGGACATTTAACATGCGCCCTGTGGCCACAATGTGTGTTCCGCAAGCTTAGATCCCCATTGGCCCTCGTGAGTATTAAAATTATCGATTCAGACTGAGGACTAAAAATGTCAAGCTGTTCATTAATCTTAATAAAGACTGGACTTGACCAAGGCACCCTTTTTCCCCAATGCAGGGATACAACTTATCCAACTGGGGGCATATACACGGCATAGATTAATGAGCTTTTACTGAGGGATGTGATTTAAGTCTTTGCCATTAATAGATCAATTACAAAAGAACAAGTCTTTATAATAGTACTTACTTTTACCTGGAGTGCAGCTCAACACAACATTTTAAAAATGTATATTGACTGCCCAATAGTAGTTATTTGTGGACATTTCAAAGAAACTTCACAGAACAAGCGGCGCTGCAGTAATGAGGTCTTTGTGTGATATGAAGCCGCATCTGCTGTTATGCTACAGATGGCCCTCCGCAGTCCATAATGGACAAATGTTATCAGGCGCAGCCTAACAGACACTTTCATCTCTGTCTTATGTAGATGAGTTTTAAAGCATGCAGGGCTGTGCTTAGCTTAATGAGGGCCCTGAGCAGGATTTGATTTGCTCACTTTTCTTGCTTTTAATTACTTTCATATTTCTGCTACACTTACTCATATGTTTCCTGCTCACAACTGATTGGCAGTTAAGCAGTTGCCATGATTTGCTACCTGTATATCTAATGGGAGGAAGATGGGTACCAGATCATTTTCAAATAAACACAATTACAAAATGGCTCTTTTACATGAAATGTGTTTCAATAAACGAAGAAAATAAGTTGAAACACCATGTTTCCTGGCCAGACAAGACAAATTCTGTGCATCGGGAAAGAGCTCAAAGCTTTACAATCTATGCCACCCCTGGCAGAGTTAAAGAGGTCTTTTTATTTTGATGGGGATGGGGATTTTAGAAATCAAAGGCCACACCACAAATCTAGTCCCACCACTTGGAGATGCTGTTTCTTCCAGCCATGGACATATCCCTCTGCTGAAAAAATATGTTTTACTGATTTTACAAAAGAACTATGTTGTATTGTTTTGTTTTCTGCAGAATTTTAAATTTTTTTTTTTTTTTTACTGTTTATTCCAGATAGAGGCTATCTTCGAGTGTTTTGACTTTTACAGGCTAGGCCTCATTCTTAGAATGATATTTCAAATTTATTTGAAAAAATAAATTGTTTGCTGGAGTTCAGACAAATGTTCTTTTAATCTGGCTTTACCAACAGAAACACGAGACGTAACAATGAAAGAAAACAAAGCTGGTACCAACATCTAAGGGAAATAATTCAGGAGACATCTAGATATGTTCAACTAACAAAGTTAGTATACCCTCTTGGCACTTGAAGCCAAGAGGGTAAAAAAGGATTTCTGTCTCAAGTTGTACTTTCAATAACAATGAGAAATTAACACTGGACAAGCATTTATAATCTCTTTAGTCAGCAATACCTTCATATTTTAGCACCATAACATATTTTCTGGTCAAAAGTTATTTCTAAAACGAGGCTAAGAGTTGGAATCTTACTTGCCGCGATTACAAATATATCACCATAAAATAAAAGCCTAACTGCAGATTGTGAAGACCAGTTTTGGTTTGTAACTCTGAATGCAGAACATACACAACATCAAAGATGAAATAAAAGGCAGAAACAGATTTAGCAGCACAACGCCTACCGGGAACTAACCTGTGCCAAAGTTAAAGGACAAGAACTTTTCATTTCACTGTCTTCTTATATCATGCTTCCTTTTCTCCGTTTACACCTCTGTTGCTGGTCCCTTTGTTTTCAACACATTGGTCGTTGTCTTGTGGCCGAGACTTCATTTGCCCCCTCCTCCCCTCATTGCACTCGCCACATTGGCAGGGTAACTGTCTCCATAGCACCTTCTGTTGACAGCACACCAGGCTGCTTGACATTAGCCTATTATCATCTAAACTGGGGCAAACAAATGCCACAAGAGGTATTTTAGAAAGGCACCAACACACACACACATTAATATTAGTATTACTGAACTGCATTAAAAACTTAAACCACAGACAGCGAACAGAAGACCATGGCTGTCTGCATATTTACTTCTGTGTAAACATGAGGTCACTTGAGCAGTCTAAAGCTGAGTCCCAATACATATTAAATCTATACAGTAGATAGTACTACATCCTAATCGTAATAGTATACTGTTTTAGCAGTTAGTATACAAAATCATCTAAATACTTATATGCCACATTTTCCTACTTACATTTTTCCGACTTGCAAATAGCATTCACGTCAACTTCCAAATCCTAATTGCAACTCATGGGAAACTGCTTTTCCTGAAAGCTCCAATATATGACTTGTCACTGAAGTGCCTGAAAACAAAATAAATATAGGTGCCTCACATCAGTCAAAGACAATTGTTCAATACAATTAAACCCAAATCTAACGGATATGGTGTAATATTATCAATGCACAATATCCTCACCAACGGTACAGTCATACAACTGTCCTGATACTGACAATAACTGCACTATACTGTATACTGACCGTGCAATATCATTACTACTCAGGTGTAATTCATACTGTGTCATATTTTCAGGTGGAATTTCATTTCATCTCACTGTGCAATATAATTTTTTCCACTTGTGCAATTTTGTTAATAGTCTGTTTATTGTCAATACTGTATATACTGCTCCAATTTTTATACTTCCTTCTATTTAAATTAGGGCTGCCCAAAGTGGGGCCCGGGGGCCAAAGTTGGCCCGCCATCAGGTTTGATTTGGCCCGCCAGATGTTAGCAAATTATTTTTTTTATTAAAAGACCCAACCGACTTTACTGTCTTTTGTAGGCCGAACCAGGCTCGGGTTTATGGTTAGAAGATAGTGGCATCATATGAAACTAGAAAACCTAAGGACTCCATTAGTACCAATCATGTCATGTTAGCTTGTCAGGAAGGAGGATAACACTCTAAAGTTGGGCTAAATTTTGGCGGGGAAAAACTGGCATCGCCATTTGCCAAGGGGTCCCTTGACCTCTGACCTCAAGATATGTGACTGAAAATGTGTTCTATGGGTACCCACAAGTCTCCCCTTTACAGACATGCCCACTTTATAATAATCCTATGCAGTTTTAGGGAAAAACATGCAGTTTTTTGAATGCAGTATACATGTGTTATTTATACCTATTCTAAAAATGGTATATTTGAATATTTCTGCATACTGGGGTCCCTAAATAGTCCTGGATATGCATAAATCGCATAAATGAGCCCAATTGTATTCAGCAGGTTTGGTTTTAAGGGGCTAACTGTAAAACATATTCAATTAAGGGAACTTGGGATCCTAGTACCATTTTGCATCTTAACAATACAATACAATACAATACAATACAATACAATAGGTGTTTAATTTTGGCCCGTGGCCCTCCATTGAGTTCCAGTTTGGGCCCTCCAAGGGAAAAGTTTGGGCACCTTTGATTTAAATGGTTCATATTTTGTTACACTTTGTTTAGCTCTTTGTTTTTGTTTTTTTCACTGTGTTAGCTGATGCATCTTGTTTTTTGCACTATCCCCTTTGCTGCTGTACACTGCAAATTCCCCCACTGCGGGACTAATAAAGGAATATTTTATCTTATCTTATGACATGAAATCTTGCAAGTGGTTAATGTGGGAAAGCTAACATTCATGTCATGGGGACGTTCATAGACATTAAATGACGTTATAGAAAATAGATTCTGAAGTGCCATCTCCACTGACATTTTTTGAGGGGGGTTTTTGAACCAATGTGAGAGCAAATTTAACTTATTAGAACTTAAAGCTCAGGAGGGTAAATGGTTTGTTAACTTAACAACACTCATAATATATATAACCTTTATTTAACTAGGAAGTCACATTGAGATTAAAACCTCTTTTACAAGTGAGACCTATAGCCAAGACAGTCAAATAGAAGCATCCAACAAATAAAGACAACATTGAATCACTGACAGCAACAATAGGTACTGACAAAATACATTACATCATTATACTGTGAATTAACAATGCAGCATGTTGGTCACGTGTTTGCTATTTAATTGAAACAACTGCAGCTTGCAGTGACCACTTCCTTTATTCTATGTTTAAAATCATTTAAAGAGATAAGGGTCTCAAGTTTAAGCTTGGCCTGCAGATCAAGGACCATAGTGGCTTGTTTTACCAGCTTCTGTACTGATAGAAGGCACTTCAAACTGAAGCCATTTATGGGACCTTAGATTATAACTGTTGTGGAGAATTACAAACTTCTGGCTTAAGTAAATCAGAAGTTTGCCAGAGATGATCTTATAGACTAAATTGTACCAGTGTTGTAACCCCCGCAGAGAGAGGGATGACCATCCTACCTAGAGTTTTCTAGAAAGTTTAACGTGAAGCTAGTTAGGTAGGTTGCCAAACAGGTACCTTAAATTATAATAGTGAAAATAAAATAGGTTAATAGAAGACTTACATTAGTCTCCAGGTAAGTTGATGGAGAGAGGCTGACTAGTGTTAGTCTGGTCCACGGCAGCACGCTGCAGTGCAGAAAGAGCTTAGCCGTGGCCTGACATGCGCATTAGGTGGTCTCTCTCACTCCCATCCAAATCTCGTTACGCAGACTACACAGGTGTTGTGTCGACGTCACACGCGAACTCTCGCGAGATGTCCAAGGTTAGCTTGAATCTGAGGAATTTTCATTAAATATTACTATCATAAATTTTTGAATTACATAAAAAGTCAACATGATCATGACCATCTAACTCAGGGGTCTAGTAGCAACCTGTGGCTCCGGAGCCACATGTGACTCTTTAGCCCCTCTTCAGTGGCTCCCTGTGGATTTATAAAAATAGAAATGAATAACTGTTTTTTGTTTACATTTTCATTTTTATTTATCATTGTTGTAGGTCTATGGTACGACGGAGTATTAGGGCCACATTGAGAAAAAAAAAAAAATCTGAGATCTCGAGAATAAAGTCATAATATTAAGAGAAAAAAGTCATAATATTATGAAAATAAAGTCATAAGTTTATGAGAATAAAGTCATAATATTAAGAGAAAAAAGTCATAATATTATGAAAATAAAGTCATAAGTTTATGAGAATAAAGTCATAATATTATGAGTATAAAGTCATAAGTTTAAGAGGGAAAAAGTCATAGTATTAAAAATTAGTAATTTTATGTGTTATTTTCTTTTTTTCTCTTATAGTTATGACTTTATTCTCGTAATATTACGACGTTTTTTCTTGCAAAGTTATGACTTTATTCTGGAAATCTCTGATTTGTTTTCCCTCAATGTGGCCCTAATACTCTGTATTACATTTGCACTTGGGCCCTCACTGCATTAGACTTATATACTATATACTATAAACTGTGTTACCTTCATCACAATGCTCAAATGTTTTGCATCTCCACACAGATTTCTTTTTTTTTGTTGCCTTAAATGGATCTTTTGATAGTGAAGGTTGCTGACCCCTGATCTAACTGATACTCATAATCAGGTCAGATCCACAGAATAATTGATAATTAAAAAAAATGTGACTATTAAAAATTTTAAGTTGTAATGATGTCACTGGTAGATAAAATAAACGTCTCTCTGTTAAAATTGAAAGAGAATATAGTCAACATTTGAAAAATATAACAAACTATAATTGCATTTTTTTCTTATTTAGTTTCAAGCAAGACTTCCGGAATAGGCGTAAATCCTTCAGAATAAAAGCAGGAAGTTGTATTTATGTTTTTGTTTTGTTTTTTTAAATTTGAGAATACTAGAATAAATAAATAAAATAAAATATATATAATACAGTATTATTAACAACAAAATACTACTACCCTGTATAACCCACAGATTGAGCAATAAACCCCTCATAGCAGTCATTTTTGTACAATTTAACTTTGATTGTTATGGGAGACATTATAAGTCAGGCTTATCGTCATATGTATATTGTTAAAATAAAGAAAAAAAAATAGGACTTGCATGGTGTCTAAATGCCTATATGCTCTAACACTGACTGATTTTATTATTTGCAGGAAATATTCTCACACAGTGTATGTGCTTTAAATTTAGGTTGAATGATTATCAAATTGCATTGCATTAGCCTACTTTACAACTATTAGCTACATTTAATTACTCCTTTATCCTAAAAGTCAGAGGTCCATATCAGATCCCAGCCAACATGGTTATGTAGGCCCCACATGGGTTATGCTGGGGGTACTTGGGTACTGTAATGGAAAATGACATTGTATGTAATGCTATCTCTTTATGCAACAGTGGAAAGTTACTGTCTGTGTGCTCTTTGTCTCATCTAGTGGGAAAGTACTGAGTGTTGACTTTTACTGGGACACTGTTTGAGTAAACAACTCCTTATATGTGCAAAACAACTCCTTTTCTCACAGTCTCCCTGTTGTAGATTTATATATAGTCACATTTTAATAATCTCCTGCAGTGCACTCTTCTGCAGACTTTGTGTGACTCTGAATAACCAGTGCCTCTTCTTGCAAGAATAAAATACAACAAAGACATTTCATCTGTTCGAGATCCTTATTTCAGCGTTCATTAGGACTCATCTTGGAATATTAATTGAATTTCCATTACAGTACCAAGTGGGTATGGGCCCAAAATGGGCATCTTATCTGGGGCCCACTTGGATCAACTAAGTAGGTCCCAAATGGGCTCCCTATGTGGGCTACTCGTGTGGGTCCTAGTTGGGTCACTATTGGGAAATTAGTGCATGGGGCCAACATGGAAACTGTGGACAAACCCACTTACAGCCCATATTTCAGGCCATGTAGTCCCCATGTAGTTCCCACATAGAGCTTAAACCTGGGGCCGAGATGGGTTTTGGTTTATGTTGCTCAGATTGGGCCCGTATAACACCCAGTGTACTCCTGCATGAAACCCACAAGGTTCAATTGGCACGGGGCCATTAGCGAACCCATGGACAATCCCATATAGGGCCCATTTTTCAGCCCATTTACTACCCACATGGGCCCCATATACCAATGTTGGCTGGGATGTCTGTGGTTGATCTTTATAATGACCGCATTACTCTGAACTTCCATATCTCTTTTTACACTGATTGACCTCCAGTGGGCTTTGTACCATTATTTTTTGAATGATTGCATTGCGCTGTGTTTCGCACAGAGTGGTATCTTGCAATTGATGCATAAACCATGCACAGTCTCTTCTTTGTACATTGGATGGCAGTAGAGGTCTTTGAGCAGACTTTCGTAGGGCGTGTCTTATCCCACTAGTCCAGCAGCCATGGGTGGGCGCACCCTTAACAATATAGCAAAAGCGTTTGGATTTGAGCATGCGATCCACTATTTATCTTTTTTCATCTAACCAGAATATAGTCCTCACGCGCAGTAAGACAATATGCCTGCAATTAAAAGCTTTACGTTGACTTACGACGCGCTGAATGAGCACGGGACGTTTTCGGAGGGAGACACTCTCACTGGGAAAGTAACACTGGCCTTGTTAAAGGAGACCTCAGTGGAGAGCCTGTTTGTTAAAGCTAAAGGAGACGCTGAGGTGCGTTGGACGAAAAAGAGCGGCGATCACACCCATACATACGCTGACCACAGGAGATACTTCAAACTGAAGCAGTTTCTGATCCCAGCCAACACCAAGGGTAAGCTGTGGACGTCTTGTTAGTCATGCATGCCTTAACCAGAACTGACTGAGGCCATGCAGCTTCCTCTGTTGTTTCCTCCCTGATTCTTTGTTTATGCAGTTTTCTTTTATCCAGTTGTGATGGTGATGATAAAATAGTCATTACTTAACATCAAAATAGCAATACCACAATAAAACAAGTTAAAACTTAAGTAAAAGTATGGTATAGTTGGTCGATTAGGAGCTCAGTTTAACTACTAGTTTAGTTTATTCCATATAACAGTGCCAATAAGTGACTTAAATTGCAGCTCTTACATTAATGTAAGTAACAGAATGTACAATATTGAAATGAAGTGCAGTGGAGTAGAAGTATTAAATGGTAATATACTTATATAGAGTGCAAGTATTATTTTTCCACCACTGTGTTCATTGCTATTTATAGTAGCTAGTAATGGCAGTAGACCACTGTTAGTATTAAATAAGCAGTAGGCGAGATTGGAGCAAATATAAAACGGTCGCTATATCCTGACAGTAGTGCATGAGACGGGTAATCTGAAAAAAATTGTGTGCCTCTGTCACCTACAGTGTCCTCCAGTGTCCTGCGCTGCTCCTAATGGCATCTGCTAGATTTCACAGACCGGAGGAGCCTTGCTGTCTCTGAGCAGCTGTCAATCACTGGCGTACTCTGACCAAGCAGTCAAACTAGGCAGCACTGATCAAATATTAATTAATATTCTGTTACGTTAATGCCTATTTCTCGCCTCAAAAGTTTTCAGAAACATCTTGTAGTGTACTGTTTAGTTGTAAAATTAGAAACTTTGTGACTCGGCAGCCATGTTGAGATCTGCTTAGGAAATGCCAAGCACCGCCCACCAGCCGGAGTACAGCCAATAGGAATGCTCAATGGGAACACTCTCCTTCTGAAATGACCTGTGATTGGCCAAAGCCTCCCGTGACTGGCCAGATTTTCTAAAGCCTGAAAGTCTAGTTATCTCTCAGAAGACTTTAATTACAATATCCGGAAAGGTTATTATGGAAATTTTGCCCAATGACGCCAAAGACATTCTGCCTACTGCAGGTTTAACACCCAAATCCTTTCCCTCTTAGAAACTGTACTTCCCAGAGGAGTCCATGTCTATAAATTCAGCTTTAACATACCAACAGGGTAAGTACAGCTAGACAGTTTACCAAAACATAATGTTTTCACTTTCACAATGTAATTGATTTTTCACAAACAGGACCAAATAGACTACTCCTGCACACTCTATTAACGGATGTGAATTCAATTCAGATTACATAAAATGAATCTGCTGGTTGTCCATTACAGAAGCTTGCCTTCATCCTTCAAGGGGAGTCATGGAAAGATTGTCTACAAGCTGGAAGCCAAGCTCTCCAGGAGTTGGAGGATGGACCGTACATTAGAACAGGAGCTACGTTTTGTCTCCTATCCAAACCTTCATTCTCTCAAGGTGTGTAAACATAGATACTCTAATGTCTGATAGTGTAAATCACCTGACAGAAACTATATCCCTTTATTCCACAGTATAGCATGTGTGATGTTACAGTGGGTGCCAGCAGACCTTTTCTTGGATGCGGCACTTCTCTTGGGGGTGTAGCAGAAAAAAATAAAAACAGACTATTGAAAATGAAAAGTATAGGTATTACACAGTTTTCCTAAACCACATTCTAACTTATCCCTATTATATCTAGCCACGTAGATAATTTTGCTTTTAATTGCTGTACGTTTTGAAATATCCAACTCTGAAATCTATTCATCCATTGCAATATAATGGGAGTGATGGGCTTTTTTCACAGCAAACATTTAATTATTTCAAAAGTATAGTTATAATTAATAGCAATAATGATGGCTGCATTTCATTAAGAGTAGTCAGTGCCAGGGTCCAGCTATTGGGCATGCTCGTTCACTGGTTTGGCTTACTGAAATACTTAGATACATAGAACAGAGCCATCAGCTCCACATATGCTTTTCCTGCTATGACAAGTCAAAACATCTACTGCGGAAAAAAAACATAATAGGATTTGGATTTCAATTTGTGCTGCTCAAATTCCATTAAAAAAAGTTACTCTGGATAATTTACAGACCTTGTTGTGGGAAGCTTTCATTGGTACTATTTGTTCTGTAGAAAATGGCTCTATAACTTAAACTAGGGCTGCAACTAACGATTATTTTCATTGTCGATTAATCTGTTGATTATTTTCTCGATTAATCGATTAGTTGTTTGGTCTATAAAATGTCAGAAAATGGTGAAAAATGTCAATCAGTGTTTCCCAAAGCCCAAGATGACGTTCTCAAATGTCTTGTTTTGTCAAGGATTTGAGAAGGATTAAAGAAGCTGGAATCAGAGAATCTTCCCTTTTTTTCTTAAAACGTTTTTAAAAACCTATTAATCAATTATCAAAATAGTTGCCGATTAATTTAATAGTTGACAATTAATTCTTTGCAGCTCTAACTTAAACTCTTAAATCATGCACTGTATTGTCTTAATAATAACAAAAGTTACAAAAGTAATTGTTTTCCCTGTTTATTGTATTCTAGTCACGCCAAGTTGGTTCAACAAAGAAAGAGATGGGGCTTTTCTCAAAAGGACATGCAAACATGGAGGTCATTGTTGACAAGAGTGGCTATGCCCCAGGTAGTAAACGTTGTTCTTTAAACATGGTATGTTCAAACCATGAAAGAAGATCTTCTGCTGCAATCTATTTTAATAAAACAGGAATACTGTTGACATTATAGTTCATGAATTGTGTTATCCTACTTATTACTTTTGCCAACAAGCATGAAAAAAATGTAATGTAAATTTTGGGAAAGGTTTTAGTCAGTTAGGGTATGTTACTCGACATAATGGTATGATTAAAGTCATTAAAAGAAAAATAACATAATTGAACATCATATTTACTGTGTTATTGCCAGACTTTGTCAGATAGTACTTTCATGCATGGAACGATAAGTGGTAGGGGTTTAGCATTTCACCACTGTTGATATAACGGGAGTAAATTTAGCCTCACAGGCATAATAATAAACTGCCTTTATATAATACACACTCTGGAGCACTCTGTGTTGTCCTATGTGGCACTTGAATTCAAATTAATTTAAATGAACTAAAAAATATTGTTGTTTTCCTCATAGGTGAAGTTATTGTAATTGTTGCAAAAATCAACAATTCCTCGTCCAGTGAGATGACGCCCAAATTCAGTTTAATCCAGGATGTGGTGTTCCGTGCCAACGGCAATACCAAACACGAGAGCCACGTTATCCAGAAAGTAGTCGACCCCTGTATTAAAGCCCAATGGCAGAAGGATATCAGGTGTGCAATGCAGATTCCTCGTGATCAGGGGCCATCAATCCAAAATTGTGAGATTATCTCAGTGGAATACCATTTAAAGGTAAGCAACGGCTGTCAGATGTTCTATTGCTCTTCTATTTTTAAATTACAGCCTAATGTGCTAATGAGGCTGTCATGTTTTTTTTTCTCAGGCGTATCTGGACATCAGCTTTGCTTTCGATCCAGAGATCATATTCCCAGTAGTCATTATTCCTCCAGACTTGGAGCCTGGTGCGGCTGCGGGTCCCTACCCAGCTGGGGCTGTTGGGGGCCCGAGCAATAGCGACTTCTCTCCCCCTGCGGTGTCTATGGGTCGTTATCCTGTATCCCCACGCTCAGGCAGTTATGGATACCCAGGAACCCAAAGGTATTCAGCACCAACACCAACTGTGTACCCAGGTAACCCACTGGTGTCTGCCGGTCCACCAGGTTTGTACCCTGCTCAGCCGAGTGGGGGCTACAATAACCCAGTGCCACAACTGGCATCTCCGTATGGGTCTCCATTTTCATCTTCATCATCGTCTTCTGTGCTTCACCCTCCGCCTACTGCCCCAACATTTCATCCACCCCCATCTGCCCCGGAGATCCACCCATCCCCTCCTCCTCCTCCACCCTTTAACATGTACCCAAGTGCTCCAGCATACGACTCGCTGCCTTCTGCGCCAATGATGAACACAGACTTCCTGTCTCAATCGGATGAAGCTCCTCCAGCATATGCACTCCTTTTCCCGTCTTCTACTGACGAATCTGATGCAAAATAACAGAAGGTATGCTTAGTGACTGAATCAGTTTATTAGTTATGACGTAAAATACTAATACTTAGTTATAAATGTGAAATCCAATCAGCTAAATTGTGTCCTTAACATTTTATTAGTGTTGTTAAATTTGAAGTGTGCATTTGAAATAAAAAAAATCACTGTGCAATTACTGTTTGCATGTAAACGATTATATACAACAATGTGACTTTTTGCATTTCATGTGATAGTTGTTTTCTGGTCAGGTCATGTTGCTGATTGGCCTTGTCAAGCTGTTCAAACTTCAGCAATCAGGATACACTGTGTATTTCACGTGCCTTGTTCAACTCAAGTGTCCTCGACTGATCACTTTTTCAGTGTTATATGGTTTATACCTACTCTCTCTACCTCACTCTTCTGTTTGGAGGCTAGTTGTCCAGTTTCTTTCAACCGATTACTGTATCAAGAAGAAACATGTTTTTATATGGGGTTTTTTTTAATTAAAGCAATCAACTAAGAGGCCAAATATACATTGACTTATATTTTCAAGTCTGTTGAGTTTAACACCAGACAACTACTTCTGTCTGTTTAATTTCACAATACTTTGCAAACCTGATTTGTTATACTCACAAACTGCCAGTGTTTTCTTTGACTTGTAGATGTGAATAAAGAACTGTCAGGGAAAGTTTCTCGGTTATAATTGACTCTGATGTGTGTATTTTGGACTTGCATTTTTTTTTATAAAGCGCTTTTCTAGTCTCAAAGCGCTTTACGCTACATGTCAGCATTCACACATTCACACACACGTTCATACACTGATGGCAGAGGCGATTGGTGGATGACTCACTCATCCATCTGATACCAGGATTGCTTAAACGTATGTTGTAAAAAAAATTCCGGATATGAGGCAATATTAAAGTTTCCTGGGGTGGTGTCTAGAAGGTAACCCGCAAATTGCGAAATCTGATCTGAAATCTAACATGCAATTTAGTACGCTAAAACGGTATGTGAGATTTTTGTCCCAAACCTTAGTATGAAACAAATAGTACGCGAATTGCATACTATTTCTGGTGAAATATTACAGTATGCAAGCACTGGACACTACCGCGCATAGAGGGTCCTCCATACTAAGGGCCATTCCAAACCAGTTCACAGGGAATGGAAGTGGGTTATGAAACCCTCCAACAGCGAGCCTGCATCAATGCCCACTTAACCTGCTGGCCTTACTGACGACATGCAACGCTGAATTGTGTTCGTCATGGAAAACGATCCAATATCAGTTCCGTGCAACTACCGGTAAAAAACATTTACTTGTAAACTGCTCAAACTGATAGACATTTAATTTATGCTACTTTATTGTCATACATAAACCAGATTATTGCACAGCTGAATTAATGTACTGTTAAGTCAGTATTGCACAGTTGAAGATATAATAAATTATGGGGTTATAAAAAATATATATCTATATAGATATACATATATCTATATAGATATATACACATATATGTATATATGTACACATATATACATATATGTATATATATATATATACATATACATATACATATACATATATATATATATATATATATATATTAACACAGCATTTATTTTATTTTATTCTTATTTTACGCTATTCTTGCATTTTTATAAATGCATGCATTTATATTATTTGCAAAGATCCTATTTTTCAGCATTATTAATTGCACAGTTGTTTTATATATATGTTTCTTATTTATATTTTCTTTTGATTCCTTTATATATATTTCTATTTATATGGTAGAACGGGAGCAAAACCTAACTCAATTTCCCCTCGGGGATCAATAAAGTATGGATTAGGAATTGGATTCGAGATCAATGCCTAACCTAACATCTCGCGAGAACTGGCCGTCTTGAGGCGGAGCGACACCACCACCACACCCAGCTGTAAGCGGCAGGTAAAAGATACGAAGACTAGAGTTATAGCCAGTACTTCCTGCTGTGTTGCCACCGATAGGATCTTAAAATGTCTCCGATAAAGGACTTAAATCTGACCTATGAAGCTGTCAACAATAAGGGAACTTTTTCTGTAGGGGATACTATCGTAGGAACAGTCACTTTCACTTTGACTAAAGAAACCAAAGTGAAGTGCCTGCTGGTGAAAGTCAAAGGGGACGCGCACGTCCACTGGTCAGAGGGCACCGGAGACAACCGCAGGTCGTACAGCGCGCACAGGAGATACTTCAAACTCAAAGAGAACCTGGTTGCAGAAAATGCCAAAGGTAGGTGAAATAAATCTCCTCTTATCACTTCAATACAACATCATGGGCGTTGGTTTGATAACATGGTGTTTATAATGTATTTATAGCCAGATATAGCCTACCTTGTACATGATGTACAGATATTGTACCTGTAATTGCTTTCAATATTGGTACCAGAGGATCTTTGCACTGTCTGCTTGACAGGTGAGTGCCTTTATTGCAAAGTATCACCCATTATTTCTTGATTGTTACACTGTTTCAAAAAATATCAAAATCTGGTAATAGTTTTCTTCCAGTGTTGACAACAACAACAACAACAACTAAATATGCCTAAAATGCATCTTGAATGAATGTCTACTTGTAGCCTTTGTATATGGTCATTTTTATACATCTCTAAACACATTCTGAAGTAGGCCTATAGGGGAGACCGGGGTGAGTTGAACCTGTTTTTACTTGAGGCGTCTTTAAAGTGAGGGAATGACAGTACTGTCCCCAACTAAAACATGTACATTTCAAGGTGTGGTGCATTATTGAGAATAATCACTTTGGATCTAAAATAAGCATTTTTCAATATATGACTTTCTAAAAAAAAAAAAAAAGTAGTCTCTTGGCTCAACTTACCCCCGATGATGAGGGTAAGTAACGTAACTCTGTCTGCCCGGCGTAATGTCTGACAGACCGAGTCTGTTTGGTTTGTGCTGCGTTAGCACACATTGCCTTCGTGCTCCCTGTTGTACAGTTCATTTGTCGGTGAATAATACTACAACTCCCTCAAGGCCCGAGTCAACTTCCTGTATCTGTAACTCCGGCTCAGACTCTCTGAAGGTGTGCTGTTAAGGTGGACCAGCTATTCTCCTTTAAGTGACAAGCCGCTCCTCTGAGTTTTGCTCAGCTTTTTAAATTAATTTTATTAATTTCTTTTTACCATTTAACCGATAGCATTAATCGGTATTATTAATTAATGTCGGTTAATTATTAGCATCCCTAATATAATATAATTATATATAATTATAAATGGCTCCACTTCCCCAGGCATTTTGGCTCAAATCACCCCACCCTCACCATTTTTACAAACTTGTATCATCCAGCAGTTTAGAGCTAAACTCATGCTAACAGTATAGCCTCATATTGTAACTTCTTAAAGTACTTTTTAAGAAACTTCATGACTCCTCGAAAGTAAAAAAAAATCACTTTGAATGGCCAAAAGATGTTTTTTGAACCTAAATATGCTTACCACTGGTCATATGGGCCTCTCTCCATCACAGAGTCAGTAAAATCACCCCACTCTCCCCTACATGTTGTTACCCATGAATTAAATTGGTTGCACGTGAACTTCCCAGAACCCCATGAATCTGACATTGTCATTGAGCACACAACATAAATACATGAATCCAGCTGAGTAAAATAGAGGCTCTGTTATTTGTAAGCTCACTACAGGATATGTTAATCATTCTCACTGCTTTTACAGGCACTGTACTTCCCCAAGGAGCCCATCGCTTCAAGTTCAGGTTTACAATCCCTCAGGGGTAAGTGGGAATTTCTATCTATCTCGTTTACGTGTAATTGTTTGCTTTTACAAATAACTGCATTAGTGGACTGGTTCTGTCTTACAGGGACATGCCTCCATCTTTCAAGGGGATTCATGGAAGGATTGTCTATATGCTTGAAGCAAAGATGTCCAGGAGCTGGCGGATGTCTTCTCGAGCACAGAAAGAGTTCAATTTTGTTTCAAAGTACTTTTCGCACCCTGGCCAAGTAATGGTAAGTTGGACACGACAATGATACATGTTATGAATTTGATAATCCAAATGAACTTGTAAGGAAAATATTTAAGATAAGAAGTCACATGACCAGAGAGCCAGAGATATCAATTTAAGAACAAAAACAGTTTTATAAAGAATGTGTCTGAACAAAGTTTCATGAAGTCTGGCATGGAGAGATCATAACAGCAGCATACTATACTTACATAATAGGGAGGAGGCAGGCAACAGGACCCACTGTACTATGAGAGTTTGTACAATATGACGTGTAACATGTTAAATAAACAGAAACCAGAAACCAGTTGTGTGAATAAACACGAAAGGGAGTGGAGGTGCGAGTGAGGAGAGTATTGTATTGGATTGATTGATATGACAGTATGGCCCATTAGAGAATCAAGAGAAAGCATGCAGTATTGCTCAACCTCATCTGGTCAGGGAGGATGCATTTTGAGATGTTAAAGAGTTCACTTTTTATGGTGATAACCGACAAAGGGTGGATTAATCCAAAGGTTAACAGCAAGATGACAGTATATTATCCTGAACTTTGAATTTCAGCCGTATGAGGCATTGAGTTGATATGAAATACTGTTTGTTTGTATGATTTGTTCCATTGTCCCCAGTCTGGTACAGTGGAAAAAGGACAGGTCCAAATGTCTGCTACCATTAACAAGAAGGTTTGTTCTCCAGGTAAAGTCACTCCACCTTACTACACATAGAGTATGTGTAATGTATAATATTTGTTTTAATGTGTAGTGACATTATTCCATAAAAATAACAGGTCATATTCAGATGTTATGATTTTTTTTTTTTTTTGACAGGTGACACTTTATCTGTTGTTGCCAAAATCTGCAACAACTCTTCCAAAAAAACGAAGCCCAAATTCAGTTTACAGCTGAAAATAGTGTACCGCGCCCAGGGCTCCATAGAAACCAGTGGCGGATGTCTGTGCAAAATGGTTGGGGAGACTATCGCACCGAACTCAGAGGAAACGGTCTCCTGTCAGTTGGAGATTCCTGCCGATGTCGCTTGCACTATCCAGAATTGTGAAATCCTCTCGGTTGACTATTATGTCAAGGTATGTAGTAATGTAACAGTGATGTTGCATCAACTCAGAAATGAAGCAATCGCTTCTGTTTGCAAATATTGGGCAGTTAAGTTATTGTAACACAGACGAGTCTTGTCTTGTCTTAAATCCTACGCTTCATCAATCATTAGAAATATAAAAAACGCATAACCGCTTAGCAGCTTATGAAATCACAGCATAAAATGTTGTATAAACATTAACAGTATAATACCAGCTCCATAAATGGCGGTTTGATTCAAATCGTGTGTGATGCAGACAGATCTTACATCTTGATGTGTTTCTGTTTCTTAGGCGTATTTGGACATCAGTTTTGCCATCGATCCAACGGTTGTGTTTCCACTGGTCATCGTTCCTGCTGGCTTTGCTACCCTTCAGCCTGGTGAGGCTGTGGGTCCTTACCCAGCTGTGGGGCCTTACCCAGCTGTGGGGCCTCACCCAGCTGTGGGGCCTTACCCAGCTGTGGGGCCTTATCCAGCTGTGGGGCCTCACCCAGCTGTGGGGCCTCACCCAGCTGTGGGGCCTTACCCAGCTGTGGGGCCTCACCCAGCTGTGGGGCCTTACCCAGCTGTGGGGCCTTATCCAGCTGTGGGGCCTCACCCAGCTGTGGGGCCTTACCCAGCTGTGGGGCCTTACCCAGCTGTGGGGCCTCACCCAGCTGTGGGGCCTTACCCAGCTGGGGCTGCTGGGGCCCCAAGTTACAGTGACTTCCCTCCCCCTGCCTTCCCTAGTGGACCTTATCCTGTACCTGCAGGTCCAGGTGCTTATGGGTACCCGGCACCAGATCCCACTCAGCCTGGAAACATGACAAGTGGCTGGAATAATCAGTGGCCACCACAGGCCGCTCCGTACGGTTTTCCAACAGCAGCTTCATCTTCAGTGCAGCATCAAGGTCCTACTGCTCGGCCTCTGCATCGAGACCCTACTGCTCCACCTCTGTTTCAACAGGGAGAAGATCCTCCATCTTATACGTCCCTTTTCTTACCTTCTCTGGACCCTCTGGGTACGACTGGCTCAGATCACAAAAGCTGAGCTTCAAGAAGAACAAATAATCTTGACTCAAAAATACTGAAAGGTCACGAGGGCATTTGAGCTATTTGTAATGTATTTGCATTCTGTATTTCTACTACTTTGTTTAACGATATTTACAGTTATGTTATATGTGTAAAATATTTCATATATACAGTGTGTGTTCTGATGTAGTAGCCAACGACCAAAATGACCTGTCTGTGCCCCTCATTTATTTCACTGTAAGGGGATTAAAGCGAAAACGTGTGTTGCTACCTTTTTTTTTAGATAATTCTTACGTCCCTTTCGTTTCAGCTACTGCTTTAGTGCTTTTAGTGTCCATCATTTCTGTGTGCATGCATTTATATTATTTGCATAGATCCTATTTTTCAGCATTATTATTTGCAGAGTTGTTATATATATAGATATATAATTCTTATTTATATTTTCTTATGATTTCTCTATTTTAATATATTTATATTTATATGCTAGAACGGGAGCAACTCAATTTCCCCTCCTGGATCAATAAAGTATGGATTAGGAATTGGATTCGAGATCAATGCCTAACCTAACATCTCGCGAGAACTGGCCGTCTTGAGGCGGAACGACACCACCACCACACCCAGCTGTAAGCGGCAGCTAAAAGTTATAAAGACTAGAGTTATAGCCAGTACTTCCTGCTGTGTTGTCACCGATAGGATCTTAAAATGTCTCCGATAAAGGACTTAAATCTGACCTATGAAGCTGTCAACAATAAGGGAACTTTTTCTGTAGGGGATACTATCGTAGGAACAGTCACTTTCACTTTGACTAAAGAAACCAAAGTGAAGTGCCTGCTGGTGAAAGCCAAAGGGGACGCGCACGTTAAATGGTCAGAGGGCACCGGAGACAACCGCAGGTCGTACAGCGCGCACAGGAGATACTTCAAACTCAAAGAGCACCTGGTTGCAGAAAATGCCAAAGGTAGGTGAAATAAATCTCCTCTTATCACTTCATCATGGGCGTTGGTTTGATAACATGGTGTTTATAATGTCTTTATAGCCAGATATAGCCTACCTTGTACATGATGTACAGATATTGTACCTGTATTGCTTTCAATATTGGTACCAGAGGATCTTTGCACTTGTCAGTGTGACAGCTTTTATTGCAAAGTATCACCCATTATTTCTTGATATCAAAATCTGGTAATAGTTTTCTTCCAGTGTTGACAACAACAACAACAACAGCTAAATGTGCCTAAAATGCATCTTTAAGGAATGTCTACTTGTAGCCTTTGTATATGGTCATTTTTATACATCTCTACACCCATTCTGAAGTAATCCTATAGGGGAGAACGGGGTGAGTTGAACCTGTTTTCACTTGAGGTGTCTTTAAAGTGAGGGAATGACAGTACTGTCTCCAACTAAAACATGTACATTTCAAGGTGTGGTGCATTATTGAGAATAATCACTTTGGATCTAAAATAAGCAGTTTTCAATATATGACTTTTTTTTGGCTCAACTTACCCCCGATGATGAGGGTAAGTAACGTTACTCTGTCTGCCCAGCGTGATGTCTGACAGACCGAGTCTGTTTAGGTTTGTGCCGCGTTAGCAACTGTAGTGTTGCCGGTGGCTTCATGCGCCCTGTTGTACAATTAATTTGTCGGTGAATAATACTACAACTCCCTCAAGACCCGAGCCAACTTCCTGTATCTGTAATTCCGGCTCAGACTCTCTGAAGGTGGGCTGTTAAGCTGGACCAGCTACATTCTCCTTTAAGTGGTAAGCCGCTCCTCAGAGTTTTGCTCAGCTTTTTAAATTCATTTTATACATTTCTTTTACCAATAAAAGGCTCCACTTCCCCATGCCATTTTAACAAGCCTCGTATTGTAACTTCCTAAAGCACTAACACGTGTGAGAGTTTTTCAAACTTCATGACTCCTTGAACATCCCTTTGAAAGCCAAAAAATGTTTTTTGAACCTAAATATGCTTACCACTGGTCATATGGGCCTCTCTCCATCACAGAGTCAGTAAAATCACCCCACTCTCCCCTACATGTTGTTACCCATGAATTAAATTGGTTGTACGTGAACTTCCCAGAACCCCATGAATCTGACATTGTCATTGAGCACACAACATAAATACATGAATCCAGCTGAGTAAAATAGAGGCTCTGTTATTTGTAAGATCACTACAGGAAATGTTAATCATTCTCACTGCTTTTACAGGCACTGTACTTCCCAAAGGAGCCCATTGCTTCAAGTTCAGGTTTACAATCCCTCAGTGGTAAGTGGGAATTTCTATCTTGTTTACGTGTCATTGTTTGCTTTTACAAATAACTGCATTAGTGGACCGGTTCTGTCTTACAGGGACATGCCTCCATCTTTCAAGGGGATTCATGGAAAGATTGTCTATATGCTTGAAGCAAAGATGTCCAGGAGCTGGCGGTTTCCTTCTCTAGCACAGAAAGAGCTCAATTTTGTTTCAAAGTCCTTTTCGTACCCTGGCCAAGTAATGGTAAGTTGGACACGACAATGATACATGTTATGAATTTGATAATCCAAATGAACTTGTAAGGAAAATATTTAAGATAAGAAGTCACATGACCAGAGAGCCAGAGATATCAATTTAAGAACAAAAACAGTTTTATAAAGAATGTGTCTGAACAAAGTTTCATGAAGTCTGGCATGGAGAGATTTCTATCCTAACAGTAGCATACTATACATACATAATAGGGAGGAGGCAGGCAACAGGACCCACCGTACTATGAGAGTTTGTACAATATGACGTGTAACCTGTTAAATAAATAGTGTGAATAAGCATGAAAGGGAGTGGAGGTGGGAGTGAGGAGAGTATTGGATTGATTGATATGACAGTATGGCTCATTAGAGAATCAAGAGAAAGCATACAGTATTGCTCAACCTCATCTGGTCAGGGAGGATGCATTTTGAGATGTTAAAGAGTTCACTTTTTATGGTGATAACCGACAAAGGGTGGATTAATCCAAAGGTTAACAGCAGGATGACAGTATATTATCCTGAACTTTGAATTTCAGCCGTATGAGGCATTGAGTTGATATGAAATACTGTTTGTTTGTATGATTTGTTCCCTTGTCCCCAGTCTGGTACAGTGGGAAAAGGAAAGATCCAAATGTCTTTTACCATTAACAAGAAGGTTTGCTCTCCAGGTAAAGTCAGACTAGCTTACTACACATAGAGTATGTGTAATGTATAATATTTGTTTTATTGTGTAGTGACATTATTCCATAAAAAGAACAGGTCATATTCAGATGTTATGATTTTTTTTTTGACAGGTGACACTTTATCTGTTGTTGCCAAAATCTGCAACAACTCCTCCAAAAAAACGAAGCCCAAATTCAGTTTACAGCAGAAAATAGTGTACCGCGCCAAGGGCTCCAAAAAAATCAGTGACATAATTCTGTACAAAATGGTTGGGGAGACTATCGCACCGAACTCAGAGGAAACGGTCTCCTATCAGTTGGAGATTCCTGCCGATGCCGCCTACACTATCCAGAATTGTGAAATCCTCTCAGTTGACTATTACCTCAAGGTATGTACCTGTATCAAATCAGAAATGAAGTAATCGCTTCTGTTGGCAAATATTGGCAGTTAAGTTATTGTAACACAGACGAGTCTTGTCTTGTCTTAAATCCCACTCTTCAACAATCATTAGAAATTAAAAAACGCATAACCGCATAACCAGCAGCTTATGAAATCACAGCATAAAATGTTGTATAAACATTAACAGTATAATACCAGCTCCATAAATTGCGGTTTGATTCAAATCGTGTGTGATGCAGACAGATCTTACATCTTGATGTGTGTCTGTTTCCTAGGCGTATTTGGACATCAGATTTGCCATCGACCCAACGGTTGTGTTTCCACTGGTCATCGTTCCTGCTGGCTTTGCTACCCTTCAGCCTGGTGAGGCTGTGGGGCCTTACCCAGCTGTGCGGCCTTACCCAGCTGTGGGGCCTTACCCAGCTGTGGGGCCTCACCCAGCTGTGTGGCCTCACCCAGCTGGGGCTGCTGGGGCCCCAAGTTACAGTGACTTCCCTCCCCCTGCCTTCCCTAGTGGACCTTATCCTGTACCTGCAGGTCCAGGTGCTTATGGGTACCCGGCACCAGATCCCACTCAGCCTGGAAACATGACAAGTGGCTGGAATAATCAGTGGCCACCACAGGCCGCTCCGTACGGTTTTCCGACAGCAGCTTCATCTTCAGTGCAGCATCAAGGCCCTACTGCTCGGCCTCTGCATCAAGGCCCTACTGCTCCACCTCTGTTTCAACAGGGAGAAGATCCTCCATCTTATACGTCCCTTTTCTTACCTTCTCTGGACCCTCTGGGTACGACTGGCTCAGATCACAAAAGCTGAGCTTCAAGAAGAACAAATAATCTTGACTCAAAAATACTGAAAGGTCACGAGGGCATTTGAGCTATTTGTAATGTATTTGCATTCTGTATTTCTACTACTTTTTAACGATATTTACAGTTATGTTATATGTGTAAAATATTTCATATGTACAGTGTGTGTTCTGATGTAGTAGCCGACCAAAATGACCTGTCTGTGCCCCTCATTTATTTCACTGTAAGGGGATTAAAGTGAAAACGTGTGTTGCTACCTTTATTCTTGACTGTTGTGTGCGTCCACTGACCTGTAAATACGTTATGTCACATACTGTATTAATATGGTTTATGTATATTCATCCTTTTTTTAAGATAATTCTTACATCCCTTTCATTTCAGCTACTGCTTCGGTGCTTTTAGTGTCAGTCATTTCTGTGTGCTTCCTTAACAACATGTTATGCTGTTTTTCATCTGTTGGAGTATGTTTTTAATGCATTGTTAGGTGTCCTTGGGTGTCCTGAAAGGCACTACCAAATAAAATGTATTATTATTATTATTATTATTATTATGTCATTCAGTTCCTTATAATGACTGGTTGAATGGTTTGTATTGTATTTTCCTTCCTCCTTTTTCAGAAACCACACACACACACACATTCACACTACAAAGGTACTCCTGTTCACCCTGTCAAGCCAAACTCAACAATAAAGTTTTCTATCTGCTACTATTGTGGGACTATTTGGGATTTAACCAGTCACTCTTCAGTGGTGGGTGTTTTATTGATATGGTTTTCAGTGGTAAACTAAATCTACATTTTTTTATTTTTTTTTTACAGAGAATAATTTTCTGTATCCTAAAATGATCATTCTTTAGTGTTATATAGTTTATACCTACTCTCTCTACCTCACTCTTCTGTTTGGAGGCTTGAAAGAAACTGGACAACAATTAGCCTACTGTATCAAGAAGAAACATCTTTTTATGTTGTTGTGACGACCCCCACTCCACTTGGTGTCCCGTGTCTTTTTGCTGGTTCACTTTTGTTTTGCAGGAGAGAGGGTCGTCAGGCTGATGAGCCACACCCGGGCTTGGTGTGGTTGGGATAAAAGCTCTCTACCTTTCAACAGATGTGGCTCTCTTCCTTGGCTGGCACACCTGTTTTGGTTTTGTTTGCAGCAGACATTTTCACACACCCACACATGCCTACATTACTGATTACTGACTTTCCACGTTTATTTAGTTATTGATTGTTAGTTTGTTAAATAAATGCCTGTTACTATTTTTAAACTCGTCTGGTCTCCCATTTTTGTTGCAACCTTTGAGCCGGGTTGTAACAAATGGGGGCTCGTCCGGGATTTGTTTGACCCAGTTTAGATTGGTATTGTGCAGTTGGTTCTACAAGTTGTTAATGCTTGATTGGCAGAGACTGTGGTTTCATGAATGAGATCAGTTGTTGCCTAGTCGGCAGGTGCACCTCATTTTGTAAATTGAGTTGTGCATCTAGATTTTTGGGAGACATGGTCGAGTGTGGTAAGTAGGCTGTTCTGCTGTTTTTTTTGGTGAATGTAAGCAGCTGAATTGGATAACAAGTTGCTGATTTGTTCTGGTGTGTTAGTATTGAGTTGTGCATGCTGGTGATTTTGTGGCACTGAGTTCTGTTGGTCAGCCAGTGTTAACACGGGTTGGCAGGTGTGAGCTATCAGCAGTGATTGCAGGGTCTTCTAGTGAGTAACTTTTAGCTTTTGTGGAGTTTCCCTGGGTAGGCATAGCAATGTGGTCCATTTGGGCTCGTTGGTTTGTTTTTTTAGTTTGTTATTTTTGTGTGGTGTGCGGTCAGAGCAGTTGTCTCGGGGACACATCCAGAGCTGTCAGGTGGGTAACCAGCTTGCTGGGGGCCTAACCGAGGCTACTGGTTTAAGTGTTTAAAGAGCCTCCCGCTAATCTGCATGAAGACTAGGGTTCAGTGAGGTAGATTAGTTTAGGTAGGGGGAGACTTCCACATTAGTTTGGTACATTGTCTCTTTTGTGCACTATTTGACCTGGGCAACACTGTCTGTTGGCTCTGTTGGTGCCTTTAGACCAATAGTGTGTGATGGCTGGGGTAGTTGGACCCAGTTATGAGAGTTCTGCACAGCCTGGAGGGTTTCTGGGTAGTTGGACCCAGTTACACTGAAGGTGCTCCATTTGTGGGAACCTGAATGATGGCTGTTGCAGGAAGTTATAGTGGTTCATATGGTCAGCAAGTAAATGGTTACAGGAGGGATGTGGTGAATTGTCGTTGTGCTGTGACATGCAACTTGGTAGCTTGGCCTGTTAGCCGTGGGAACATAAGCGCTACAGCTCATGCCTTGGTTGGTGTGAGCTTTGTTGTAGTTTGGTTGCCTCTTTGTGCTGTGCGTCTTGGGACGACTTGTTTGGCTAGTGAGCCTTTGTTGTAGAGGAACCTTTTGATGCTACTTTTGGGTAGCGCTTATATCCGTTCTGTGTGTTTTGGTAGCTGGAGCTTATGGCAAGTCCAGTTCTGTATGTTTTGGTAGCTGGGATTTTGCACGTCACTTTGTCCGATACTTGCACATTGTTTGACGATCTGTGTGTTAACCACCTAGTCTTGCATTTCCATGTATAGACCAACCCTCCAAAGAACATCTTGTTTTCAAACCTGGTGATGTACCATTACTGTCTAATATCTCTATGCTGTAAATTCTTAAATGCTTCTCCAGGTGTTGGAGTTGCTGGGTTGCAGTGTGGTGATTGGTTGGCTGTCTAAGTGACACACTACAGAACTGGTCAGTATGCAGGAGAGAGGGTCGTCAGGCTGATGAGCCACACCCGGGCTTGGTGTGGTTGGGATAAAAGCTCTCTACCTTTCAACAGATGTGGCTCTCTTCCTTGGCTGGCACACCTGTTTTGGTTTTGTTTGCAGCAGACATTTTCACACACCCACACATGCCTACATTACTGATTACTGACTTCCCACGTTTATTTAGTTATTGATTGTTAGTTTGTTAAATAAATGCCTGTTACTATTTTTAAACTCGTCTTGTCTCCCATTTTTGTTGCAACCTTTGAGCCGGGTTGTAACAGTTGTTTTTAATATACCAAGAGGTCGAATATACATTTACTTATATTTCCAGTTAACTACTTCTGTCAGTTTAATTACACAATACTTTGCAAACCTGATTTGTTATACTCACAAACTGCCAGTGTTTTTTCTGACCTGTAGATGTGGAGAAAGAACTTTCCAGAACTTTCTCTGTGTTATAACCACATAATTTGGTTGTATGCATTTTCATTTCTGGACAACGAGGCAGCACAGGTCTGGGCAAATAATCTCATCCATCTGATCTCTTCCATTTTATCAAAGATATGCCTATTTTTTCTTTTTGTCTTTATCGATAAATTATGAAATTACACTTATACCAGTTATATAGCCTAATAATGAACACATTGTGCATAGTACAATGTGTATAAGATCCCTTAAAGTCACTGTTATACAGCCTACCAATAATCACTGTAGTGGCTTTCCGTCTGGATCCCAAAAATAAGCCACAAATGAGCTGCAGGCACCGTAACTTCAGTGTGACGCGAATGACAGGAGATGTAATCCAGTTTAAAACGGTTACTGAAAAAAGTTAGTTATTACATAGTGTCACACGGTAGAAAAACTATGAGCTCCTGTGCCTAACGCAGCTCTCTTCCTGACTCTAATGGACACTCACTCTCTCACTATATTAAAGGGAGCAAAATCATCAAAATTCAATATACATGCATTTGTCTCTTTACCTTTTTAAACATTACCTAAGTCAGCTACAATAACTAGAAATTAGTAAACCTGGATAGCCTGTTTGTGCTGTTGTGATACATGGATTAAAAGTATGTTGTAATAAATAATAAATAACACATGAAATTGGAGGTTTTTCTTGTGACCTCAGTCTTCAGGCAGAGACACGCCCAGTTGTAACAAGTCAGAGCCAGCTGACAGTTATCAGTCAGGACTATTCAGCCAATGCGTCGTGCCGTGTAGCCACAAGTGGAGGAGAGAGCACGCGTTTGGCTGATACATCTAAAATGTCTTGGATAAAGGACTTAAATCTGGATTATGAAGCTCTCAACAAAGAGGGAACTTTTTCTGCAGGGGATACTATCATAGGAACAGTCACTTTGACTTTGACTAAAGAAACCAAAGTGAAGTGCCTGATGGTGAAAGCCAAAGGGGACGCGCGCATCGACTGGCAAGAGTGTAACCAGGACGGCACGTACAATGGGCACAGGAGATACTTCAAACTCAAAGAGTTCCTAATTGCAGAAAATGGTAGGAAATGTGTTGGCCTTTGATTTGCTTGCTCACCTTAACACTTGGACACATCATTTATACATAATTTATAAAACATGGGCGTTAGTTTGATAGGATGGATGTGTTGGAAATTAACTTTTTTTGTCTACCTGGACTCCAAAATCTACCAGCCACTCAATAGAATACCATTGTTTTTTTGGCTGGTGAGGGGAAACTAATCTAGCAGTCTCTTGCATATTTTATCAGCATTTGGCTGTTGTAACGCATGCCTAATTGTAAGTGATAGCTTGTGGCCACACCTGAGGATCTTTACACGGTCTGCTTGCCAGGTGACTGCTTTTATTGCAATGTGTACATTGTCCAAATCAAGTGAAATAATATTAATAGCGCGAGAGTCCACTCAGGGCAGGTGGTGGATGGGTCAAACAAACAACCAGAAGAGCCCTCTTCGTGTCCCGTGCGAAACTAAAAGTTGACTTATTTTTTCCCATGACTCGTTAGTATCGTCTGTCCCGTGAGTCGCTATTCGCGTGAGCCCTAAACCTAACTAAGTGGTTGTGTTGCCTAAACCTAAGTTCCTGTGAAAACAGAAGTTTATTTTGAAAGGACACTGTGCATGTAACGAGCGTATATTGATATGCCGTCCCTGACACGACCAAAAGTAACACAAGAGGGGTACCTCCGATGCCGAGCATCGAGCATTGACCAAGCAGCGGTAATTGACGAGTTGGGAGTGAGAATGTGTTGCCGTCTCATGCATTACTGTCAGGATAGAGTGACAGTTTTACAAAAATAACTTTTCATCATATTTGCTCAAAGTTACCGAATGCAGCTTTAATCTACCCGAGTAAATAGGGGCTCTGTCACTCGTCACGGGAAGTGTTAATCATTCTCACTTCTTTTGCAGACACTGTACTTCCCCAAGGAGTCCATGGCTTTAAGTTCAGGTTTACAATCCCTCAGGGGTAAGTGGGAATTTTGATCTAGCACAAGTGTCATTGTTTGCTTTTACAAATAACTGCATTAGTGGACCGGTTCTGTCTTACAGGGACATGCCGTCTTCCTTCAAGGGTGTTCATGGAAGGATTGTCTACATGCTTGAAGCAAAGATGTCCAGGACGGGGCGGTTGCCTTCTAGAGTACAAAAAGAGCTCAAATTTGTTTCAACGTCCTTTTTACATGGCCAAGTAATGGTAAATGGGACACGACAATGATACATGTTATGAAGTCTGGCATGGAGAAAATTCTAACATAACAGCAGTGTACTATACTTAAATATATTAGGGAGGAGGCAGGCAACAGGACCTACCGTAATATAAGATTTTGTACGATATGATGTATAATATGTTGAAGAAACCAAAGAAACCACAAACCAGTTGTTTGAATAAACAGGAAATGGAGTAGTTTCCGTTAAAAGCATGTGGAGCTGGGAGTGAGGAGAGTGGTTTATTGATTGCATGGCTCAACAGTATTGCTCAACTCCATCTAAACCTGGCAAGATGACAGTCAGTGGCGGATTAAGGTGGTCAGGGGCCCCTAGGATACTCTTTGTAAGTGCCACCCACACTTACTCATCATGCTTTAACATCACCAGAAAATAAGTGATTTAGTGCCATGTGGAAAAGCATGATAGGAATATTACACGGCCCACACGTACACACTCGGGGAGCAATGTCATATATACACACACACACACACATTGAGACAGGCTTTAATCTAAACCTTGACATATCTAGTCATTTTAGGGATTTTCTTTAGTAGATCTTGGTCATGGTATTCTTTCAGCTGTTGTGCTTTTTGTTTTTGTGCTCTGTTCATTTTACCGCTATTCTGTCCAGTAGTGACGTATTATTTGAAAACCAAATTGACCTTATGAACCTGGTCACATCATGGGGCCAGGTTCACAAGGTTAGCTGATTGGGTAGATGTGGGCCACTTCTACCCAATCAGCTACTTAATTTTTTTTTATGTTTCTCATGAGTCAATAGGGGAAACGTTTGTTTTGTTTTGTTTTTTCTCTGAAGTACATTTAAATAATTACAAATAATCTGGCCAATCTGGGGCCCCTAGGCTGCAGCCTGTGCATGACAGTATATTCTTCTTAACTTTGAATTTCAGCCGTATGAGGCATTGAGTTGATATGAAATAATGTTTGTTTGTATGATTTGTTCCAGTGTCCCCAGTCTGGTTCAGTGGATAAAGGACAGGTCCAATTGTCTGCTACCGTTAACAAGAAGGTTTGCTCTCCAGGTAAAGTCACTTCAGTTTACAAGGAACACAACCAGACATGACATGTTGTGTATTCTCAGCTGATATCTGATGTTTACAGCTTTGTATATTGTTTCATTACTAAGTCGGATGGATGTTGTATTCAGATGTTATGATTTGTTTTTAACAGGTGACACTTTATCTGTTGTTGCCAAAATCCGCAACTCCTCTTCCAAAAAAACGAGGCCCAAATTAAGTTTACAGCAGAAATTAGTGTACCGCGTCGGTGCCTCCACTGCAACCACTGACCAAAGTCTGCGCAAAATGGTTGGGGAGACTATCGCACCGAACTCAGAGGAAAGTGTCTCCTGTCAATTGGAAATTCCTGCCAATGTCGCCTTCACTCTCCATAATTGTGAACTCTTCTCAATTGACTATTACCTCAAGGTATGTAATAATGTAATAGTGATGTTACATCAACTCAGAAAGGAAGTAGATGCTTCTGTTTGCAAATATTGTCATTTAAGTAATTGTAGCACAGACAAGTCTTGTTTTAAAGGTCTTATTGATAACATTTGTATGTAGACAAATATATATAAAAAAAAAAAAAAATACATTCACACAGCCTTAAAAAAGATGCCGAATAAAAGTATGGCTTTTTCCAAAAAAAAAAAAAATATTATGATTGTGAATTGTTTAAAAAAATGATGGCGGGTCCAAAATGAATGTTTACCTCCATGTAAGATATCTGACATTTGGTTCCCACTTCTAACAAGGCTTGTGAGCCAATAGTAAAACAACGTTGGTATCACGTGGTATCTCTGGGTCTTCAGCTAGTGTAGAAAAAACGGATAAATGGCTGAGATTGACATAACTGCCTTGCAACGACTTGTTGTGAAGTAAATGCAATGGAACGGGGGAGGGAGAACGCGACATCTAGTCGCTGAATGTTATCAATGTTATCAATAGCACCTTTAAATCCCACGCTTCAACAATCATTAGAAATATGAAACAGCATAACCGCACAACAGCTTATAAAATCACAGTATAAAAATGCTGTATAAACATTTACTGTATAATAACAGACAATACTCATGTTTATCAGACTGAACCATCAGCTTAATTAAAGGGACTGTTTGTAACTTTTTACACGTATAATTCTATCCCATGCGCGTTCGCGTGTGGCTACGCTGTTCAGACTGCTCCTCTGCCTGCCTGCACTAACACAACGTGCACATTCATGCATGCTCACTACACACTGCAGACGAGTTAGTAGCTCTGAGAATATCTAGTGAATGTACAGTGGACGTTTGTGCAGAAATAACTGCTGCAGCTCCTCCAGACGAACAGAGGTTTTCCGTGTCATGTGAAGTGACGGGGCTCCGCAACGAGTAACGTTATCGTCTCCCTCCTGAAGCAGGAAAGCCAACACTAGGATCAGCATTGATTCATGGAGAGACCTTCATCTGGTCAGCTAACATTACTGTCAAGCAGGTGAAATATAGAGTGATATTGTGGTTTTAGCTGACGTGTGTCGCCTCACTGTTTTGAGCGATGCTCGTTCATGTCTATTTAGAGCGAGCAAGCGCAAGCCCGACGCTGACTTTCGTTGATTTAACGGCCACAGGTGTCACTGTTAACAAGCATTTCTGAAAGTTACAAATAGTCCCTTTAAAAGCTCCATAAATGGCGGTTCGATTCTAATCATGTGTGATACAGACAGATCTTACATGTGTTTCTGTTTCCTAGGTGTATTTGGACATCAGTTTTGCCATCGGCCCAGCGGTGGTGTTTCCACTGGTCATCATTCCTGCTAGCTTTGCTACCCTTCAGCCTGGTGAGGCTTTGGGGCCTTACCCAGCTGGGGCCCCAAATTACAGCGACTTTCCTTCCCCTGCCTTCAATTGGACATAGGATAGATACATTTTACTGTTACAGCAACTTAGAGTATTAAAGACGACGATAATAAAGCAAAACAATATACAATACTTATCAACAATACCTTGAATAATACGTTTTACTGAACATAACAAGTGGCTGTAATAATCAGTGGCTGCTCTATACAGTTACTCAACTGCAGCTTCATCTTCAGTGCAGGACCTTACTGCTCCACCTCTGCTTCAGCTAGTATTTATTAAGTGATTTGCTGTGATTGTGAATCTGTATTCTATATTTCTTCTACTGCTTAACATTTTTACAGTTATACTATATATGGAAAAATATTTCATATGTACAGTGGGCGTTCCAATGTATAGTACCAAAATGACCCTCATTTATTTCACTGTAGGGTGGAAAATTGTAAGATTTAGTTTAGTAAAAACATATTTTCACTTAATTATAGATGTTTATTCCTTTTTGGAAATGCCCTTTAACTCGACTAGTTTTCTTCTATATGCAAGCTTTAAGTTATGCAAACCCAAGGGATAACAACTTACTATAAGAGTTGCAGGCAAAAGGGGAACTTTTTGCTGGTAAAAAATGAGTTTTTTTGTTGGCTTTTTATTGGATGTGAAATGTTGAATGTTATTTAAATATTTACTGTAATGTTGTGTTTAATATTATTGAAATAAAAATAAATGTTTTAATCATTTTAAGTCCACTGAATATGTTTATTTAGATCAAGGCCTGGCTTTCACACACTTTGTGGTGCATCATGATAGAGAAAAACATCATGTGACCACGCAGGCCCCCCAAAACTGTCCCATTCCTCACAGTTACGAGTGGGCAATCCTATTCAGCTTGGAGCACTGTTTTCTCCTTATAACAAGATTTATGCTCTTTAAATCTAATTTGTAGTCCGTGGAGCTGTAGCACACTGGTTGTAAACACATTTTTGTTGCCTGTCGTAGTAGTAAACAAGGAGTGTCTGAGCTGTGTATATGAGTTGAGTTATAAAAGACAGTGTATGCAAAACAATAAACAAATGAATACAGCACAAACAGTGGCCCATGGAAATGCCTATAGTGACCACCTACTTAGACTACAGGTTTCAAAACAACCAAAGTCATCATTAATATTAAGAAATTGCTTTGATTCCCTGGACAATAATAGAGCATTTCAAAAGGAAATCCACACTTTGGAAAATTATGCATGCCCCTCTTGAAGAGTTATGAGGAGGAATGCTTGGTTTACCTATCCCAGGGGTCAGCAACCTGCGGCTCCGGAGCCACATGCGACTCTTTAGCCAGTGGCTCCATGGGGATTTTTAGGATGGAAATGAATTACTGTTTATTGTTTACATTTTCATTTTTATGTATCATTGTTGTAGGTCTATGGTACGACGGTACGACGGAGTATTAGGGCCACATTGAGGGAAAAAAAATAATCTGAGATTTCGAGAATAACGCCATAATATTACGTGAATAAAGACATAATATTATGAAAATAAAGTCATAAGTTTACGAGGAAAAAAAAGTCATAATATTATAAGAATAAAGTCATAAGTTTACGAGAAAAAAAATATCTAATATTATGAGAATAAAGTCCTAATATTACGAGAATAAAGTCCTAATATTATGAGAATAAAGTCCTAATATTACGAGAATAAAGTCCTAATATTATGAGAATAAAGTCAAAGGTTAACAAGAAAAAAAGTTATAATATTATGAGAATAAAATCATAAGTTTCCGAGAAAAAAAGTCATAATATTTGGGAATAAAGTCATAAGTTTACGAGAAAAAAAGTTGTAATATGAGAGTAAAGTCATAATATTATAAAGTAGTAATTTTATATTATTTTCTTTTTTTCTCGTAATATTACTACTTTTTTTCTCATAAAGTTATGACTTTTTTTTCTGGAAATCTCAGATTTTTTCCCCCTCAATGTGGCCCTAATACTCCGTTGTACATTTGCACTTTGGCCCTCACTGCATTAGACTTATATACTATATACTTAATCTATAAACTGTGTTACCTTCATCACAATGCTCAAATGTTTTACGGCTCCAGACAGATTATTATTTGTTTTGCCTTAAAATGTCTCTTTTGATAGTAAAGGTTGCTGACCCCTGACCTCTCCAAATGATGGCTGCACAGCATGGATGATGAATAGAGGGAGGCTGCATGAACTTTAGTTACCTCCCACTTTTACACTTGCTACTGTAGCTGAATAGATGCAGGCTGAGTTGTCACGGGAGAAGCCCAACTATCTGTTTCTGGCATCGCCATGGGAAGAAGAAGTCTGCTGCTGTGTGGGTATTTGCTCGTCTGCGTCATTTACCAAGGTAAGAAAGTTATTCTACAGTTAGACAGCAAACACAACTAAACTTTTAAAAGCAGCTGGTCGTTTGATGAGATGACAGCTGTTCGAAGCCACGAAGGTTATTTATTTAAAAGTTTTCTAAGTACTTAGTTGAATAACGTTACTGTTCGTCGTCTCTTAAGCAAGTTAAGTTTACTTTACCCGTTTAACCTGTCTCCTGCATCTTCCACTGAATAAGTGAGCTAACACGATAGCTATAAGCGCCACTGAAATAGATTGAAAAAGTTGTGTTGAAATGAAGATAAATAGTTTTTTTCTGTTTCACTTGTATGCCGATTGGAGTTAAGTATTACAAGATACTAACTTTTCAATCCGCTGAAGTAATATGTGAGACAAATGTTTGCCTAGAAGCAATCAAAGTTTGATTTGTCATCTTTTTTAATGGAGTTTGGCTTTACATTCACTTTTTTTTTTTTCACAAAACAAGTGAAGACATGTGCAGGGACATATACAAAAAAAGACCCACATATATTATACAGAGAAAAACAAAGTACAAAAACAAAACAAAACAAAACTAAGACAAACAAGGGGATAAAAGCAGGTTGAATAATGTGTGTGTGTGTGTGTGTGTGTGTGTGTGTGTGTGTGTGATGTGGATAATGGGTGTGTGTTTGGCATTGAATGAGGCTAGATGGTCATATATGACATATATCTACTCTTAAACACATACAGACATCCTTCCTTTTTATGACTACTAAATGTTTTGTGACAGGGAGGGGGGTTATAATTTAAGAGGAAAATTCAATTTTAAAAAGCATTGTGTTCGTACAAAAAAGAAGAGTATGTGTATTTCAGTCTGTGGGGTGGATTTGTGGAATGGGTTAGGAGGTGATGGGTTGAAGGGGAGCACAAATATAAATCAATTTAAAAAGCTATACAAGAAAGATATTTTTGGGAGGTATATGGTTGAAGAAGAGTTGTGTTAAAGGTTGGTTATATACTTTTTAACTCCGGATGTATTTGTGGGTTGTAAATAAACTTGGGATGCTGTTCATATATTCAACTTGGGATGTAAATAAATCTGGGATAGTTTTTATATTATATTATATTATCATTCTATGATATATGAGTTAATAGAGGAGAAGTGAGAAAGGGGTAGGGTAATATAAGTTTTTCTTCTACCTACTCCTTTTCGGACACTATAACTCTTGTTTTGTTTGTTATTATTTTGTATCTGTTTTTATTTATCATATGTTCGAAATAAAGTCTTTCATTCATTCATTCATGTGTAGAGCATAGGGGGAGAAACCCCCCCCCCCAAAAAAAACCATTCACTTCTGTTGGGACCATTATTGTCATGTCCCTTAGTTAAGACTCATTTGACTGCTAACATATTATGCAAATTGTAAATTCACTAATATTTTATTTGTTTTACAAAACAAAACATGGCCAGTACTCACTTTAGATATCGTGGTGTACAAATATGGAAACACCAAAATACATGTTATCAAGAGCTCGTTATCCTTAGAGCATTTTAAAAGGAAATTATCATCACATTTAATTCATGATGTCTAATTATCTATTGATATGTTTACATATTAAAACATTTGATATGTTTGGATATTATATTTCTGTTTGTTAGCTTACTTTACCTTTTTTATTTTACTTATCTTATTTACTCATTTTACTAAATGTATCTAACTTAATTGTTACTCTATTAGGCACTGGTGCTAGAAATAGTACTTTTTTATTTTATACTCTTGAACTTGTTGTAATTTTGTTGTATTTTTGAGCAATCTCTGGCACAAGAATTTCCTTTGGGATTAATAAAGTTCTATCTTATCTTATCTTATATATTTTATTTTCTTCTGTACTGTTTTTTGTATGTATTTCATTGTTTTTATTGGATTGTTTTCCACTGTTTGGTTAGGGTTTTTCTGCACATTTTGTGTACTTGTTGTTGTTGTTTAACTTTTGTTGTATTTTTAAAATTATGTTAGTTTTAGATCTTTCTTCCTTTTTTGTTATTGTGTTTTTTTCTCCTGGGGTTTTTTGGGTAGGTCCTTTGTATAAGCCTGTGGCTTCATGACCTCTCCTGACACATTTCTTTTTTTTTTTTCATTGACTGGATTTTGTGCAGTTTTATATATGTGCAAATAAATAAATAAATAAAATAATATCTTACCTCACTGTCGTTTTGTCAATGGCTGAGAGGTTGAACATAGCTTGGACTAATGTCTTTTTGTATGTCCCCTCCACAGAGGCATCTGGCTTGACGGTTCAGAACAAGCTGCTGGGTAAATGTCTGCAGGTCCAGGGAGGAGCTTCAGGAGGCCGAGTATCTCTGGGTGATTGCAGCCCACATTCGGCCTTACAAGACTGGCGTTGGCTCCCAGAGAGCCAAGCTCTCAGCAATCACCACACTGGGGAGTGTCTGACTGCACCAGGAGAGCAGTATGAAGGTGTCCACCTGCAGCCCTGCATCTTCAGCGGGGCTGAAAGTGACGAGACTGGTGTGGCAGCGGTGGGTATAAGCAGAGAGGCAAGCAGAGAGGCAAGCAGCCAGGCGTGGTCCTGTTCCAGGAAAGGCCACTTAAGTTTGATAGGGAGGGGGCTGCACCTTAGTGCCGCACAAGAATCCACTTTGGTCTTCCTTTCGAGGGAACACAAGCAGGTGAGTATATTTTAGAGGAACAGAAGGTTCTCTTTTTATCTAAGTCTATAAAAATGTCTAATGTTCTTTTCTCTCACTTTCATTACAAGCCTGGCAGCAGATGGCGAGCACTTGACAACCAGACGCTGTGCAGTGGGAGAGACAACCAACACCAATCTCACCACAATCTGGGGAAATCTATGGTTTTTCCAAGTGCCATTTCTGATATACACAGACAGGCTGAACCATGTAAGGACCTTAAAGTATCTCACTAGCAGTAGTTTACTGAATGTTGTCTTCCTACAGTATGTAACTAATAAAAGCAACATCAATTTCCTTAAAGGGCCGGGCCAGTGGCTTTGTAAGTTTAAACCCCCTTTAATTACACATTTTATCGGCAACAGTGTAAATACTTGACATTATTATTAACCATTTGATATGAGTTCATATGAGTTTTTAGATTTATTTCCTACTTTCCAGCCAGCTAGTGAAGTATAAAATATTCGTTATTTTTGTCAATGTTGCAGATAAAGATTATTCAAAAGAACTAACAGTAGATTTTAGTTTTGTTGTCCTGCAGTTGCAAGTAGGGAGCATTTTCAAAACTCTTCTTGGTGGTGTATTCATGGACCCGCTGGCATCTGAGCATTAACACTAATAAGCATTTCTTTGACGAGCTATTTTGTCAGAAAACCGAAAACCAGAACACAAACAAGCAAACATGGACATCGTGAAAAGGATAATGAATTGGGTCATTTGCATTGAAAAGGTTGCTGATCCTCAAAGCTTGAATATTTAGATTTTTTTGAATGAGGATATTCCTCTTCCCATTCATTGCGATGTGTTACTTCTGTAGAGAACGTTTTGAAACCATTGCAAGTTTCCTACACCATAGCAAAACTAACTTTTTTGCACAAAATTGGCATTAAAATGAAATTTGTGTGCTAAAACATGCAAAATCACACACATATTCTTCTAAGATTTCTTGTGTTTGTACATCTGATATCAGTTGTATGATGTATTCTGCCTACAGATTAGATTACAACATGCCTGCTTTCAGCCTGAGAATCTAATTTAGTGAAGTGCACTCTTGACTAATCAATATTTTCCTCATCCTGGAAGGCAGCCAGCCACTCACTCCATGAAACGGCACCACAGAAGTGCTGACTCATGTTGTGTTTACATCAGGCTGGTCCTGCATGAACTGATTTCCATCTCACTACTGAAGATGGACAAACACAACTATCGCTTCCTTCATCAAAAAAGGGCAAATAAATCAAATCTATGCTGTTCAGTTTTGGTCCTTGCTTCTAGTTAAGTTGTTTTTTTCTTTTTTTCTCCACTTCTAGTTGAAGGTATAATGGCAGCCGAGGTCACAGAAGCGTATCCTGTAATGGATGTGCCTCTTCCGTCCCCAAGCACCAAATCCCCTGCAGATCCCACCATGATTTTCTTCAGTATGGACTATGGTAAGTCTGGTAAACTGAAATCAATACAATATTGAGCGTATCCTCTGTATGTATGTCCAATTTTATCAGTGGAAATGTTCGATTCAGCAATACATTATGTAGTCTGACATAGAAGCATGTGTGTCACTTGTTCTTATTCAGTAAAGATGTAGTAAACTTTTCCACCACTAGATGGAGATGGATGACTGTGAAACTGAGAGCACAGTGCATGGTGGGCATGTTTCAGTGTTTGCAAAGGAGTTTCAATAGACTTTTATTTGCAGGTTGAGAGTTTCTTGGCAGAAATTTAACAAATGCTTGATCAAGAATCAGAACTTAGAAGGAGGTAAATGTGAGTTCAAACGTGGGTTGTGTAAAATGAATGATGTGTTGCTTGCTCGGTGTAAATGTGTTAATAGGGATGGGCTGGAAGATAACCATGCTGGTGCTAAGCTCTTTGGCTCTGGTCCTGGGGACTGTAATTCTTATCCTCAATGTTTACTCCAACAGGTGAGTGCTAAACACACACAGCTCACACGAAAGTACATATTTTTTATATATATATATGTATTGATTTACAATTGAAAAGATAAGTGGATTATTTAATTAGTTGACCAAAATAACATAAAGGTATTATTATTTTGCTTATAAATTAATCAATTATATGGTAAACAGACAATGTTTTAATGGTAATGGCTTTTCTAAGGCTAGGATTTGCTTGTTTTGTCTGTTTTATGTCATTATAAATTGGATACATTTAAGTTTTTTGAGTTTTAGACTAAAGAAATAAGCAATTTAAAGCCAACGCTTTGGTCTCTGTGTGCGATGGGCATTTGACAACATTTGACTAATTCTAATGAATTATTTGAAACTCAAGAACATGAAACAATACAGAAGGCGGCAAGGGGCATACTGAAAAGATGTAACAAGTCTACCTAACGTAGTTTGTGCAGCGGACACCTTTATGTTGGAGCTTCACATCCAATAAAAAATCTGTTGAAATCAACAACAAAATATTGAACTAAAAAAAAAGAACATAGAGAAAATGGAAGAAATATTAGGCTTATATTCAAAGAGCTCTGGTACAAAGCAAAATGTTGTACCTCCACCCACTCTCTGTCCTTCTCTCTGTCTCGCTGTGCCAGAAGGAAGAAGGTGGTGTGTGTTTTGAAGTCGTACACTCCGAGGCCAGAGGCGAGTGTTCCTGGGTCCCCGGTGCCCAGTGAAAGAGCCCCTCTGACAGAGAACGCCATGCGCCTCCCACTCTCCACCCCCACTTTACAACGAGGAGAAATCCTGATTGAGTGGAAGGATGGCACTGTTACTCCACTGTACGAGGCCTGAAGGTTGTACTGTTCATGTATGTTTGGACATGTTTGTTTTTTTGTGCAAGGTGATTTATGTTATCTTCTGAATGGCGTCTGAAGGGGAGAAAGAAATGGGAAAAACAAAAGGTGAAATAAGGTTCAGTTTTTTGTTGACTGTTTCAGGCTTTTGGCGTCAAAATGATACTAAGCAAGCTGTTAGTGTACTCTAGGCTATTTCATAAAGTGGAGAGTTCATGGATCAGTATCAGAGCGTTTCTGCCGCTACCACGGGAACAAAAAAAAGCTCTTGTGAAGCTGCAACAATAGAAAAAGTTGAGTATTAGCTGACTGGCCATAAGTTTTCAAAAATACTTGTCCTGGCTTTTGATGTTTGAGAGTTAAGGGGTTGCTTTTTGGATGAAAGGACTCAGCAAAGTAAACGATGGCTTAGGCCTTTAGTTGGATGCATACTTAGAAAACTAATCTTTGTTTGCCTAGGCCTAAACTATATAAAGATCTAATAATATAGCCTCAGTTTGATGTTGGGCATGGTTGTGCTGTGGGATCAGCTCAGGTGTCCCTATACATATTTGCTTGATTTTGAAGAATTGAAAAGGTGCAATTTGTGACACAGTGCTTACGTCATTTAATATTGTGCCTAACAGCATATCAAGACACACTTTGCCTCCTGAGACTCACAGACTTAATATTACTTATTGATAGGCTATTTTAGGAAAATATCATTACAGTTGTGTTGCAACTTTGTTGTGTTGTGTTGCAAGAAACACTGTTTGATTGGAAGTTGTTTTCAGAACATAATTCAGTATTACTTAGCAAGTACTCTCATAACTATATAGAGTGGTTAAGATGTTTCAGAAGAAAATACTAACCAAGTTTATATAGATGTCAGTAGTCTGACACAGTATGATTCAGAACTGTAATGCACTTTGCTTTGATACTGACGTTACATAAACTTGTATTAATTTACATTGTTAATACTTATAACATTGACTTGACCTTGACCGTTCATTCTCGACCTTTGGGAACAGCAGTTGACGAAATAATCCCCACTCAAGGTCCACTTGAGCTTTTAACCTTACCACACATTCTCTATCAGCAGATGAAGTTTGCTCAGTTGTCATGGAGCTGTAGATGTTTGAACTTTCCATTATTCTGAGCGGTTTCGGGACCGCTCATCCTTAAAAGTTCACAGATGAAGAATCTCAAGAACCAGCTTTTGAGTGGAAATTGTTTTGTCAACTATCATTGCCTTTTTGCATTTGTATGTGGCAACGTGGTAGAACACTAATTTGTTGTAAATGTGTTAGTTTTTTTAACTAAAAAAGTATTTTAATACTGTGAACGAGCTAATAAAATGTGATGTATACAGTTTATACAATTGACTTGCACTGTTTTTATGACTACACAGTAACATGATGTATTATCTAAAACTTGTTCTTCAGTGTTTACTAGTGTACATCAGCCAACCCTTTCGCTAGTTAATATTATCCTGAGTGAAGGGGGAAAGGGAATGGTTGCTGACAAAAGCACCATTTATAGTAATTACTTCAGACAAAAAGTCTGTAGTAATGCAGTAATCACAGATATGTTAAGTTTTTGATGATGATGACGGTGAGGCTTCTAGAGAACATGGCGTTCCCTGTGGCACGGAAACTTCCCAGCAGGAGGAGTCTGTTTACAACAGAAAAAGCGAAGGCTGTTTTACTGTTTTTTGGGAGAGGCCTGGGTGTTGTTGGGGTTGGGTTCATTTAATCTCTCCTTCTTTTTAACAGTAATGAGCAGATCTGTGCTTGCACAAAACGCTGCCAGAAGGAAAAAAGAACATTAGTGTCGTACAATACCGCTGCTTTGTGAAAAGTGCATTCGCAACCTCCGTTGCCCCGTTCTATGTGCTTTTAATGCACATTTTTGTACACCGAACCTAGAGCTGACACCCCGTCTCCCCTGCTGGTAGTGTTTATACTAATGAGAGGGCACAAAGTATAATGAACAGCACACAGCACCCTGAAAATGACATGGCATCCTACACCCCTCCAAACCACATCCACATGCCTGATGAGGAAAAAAAACAGGTTATTTTCTTTCTTTTTTTTTGCAAGCGAATCATTTAGCTTCCATAATAATTGTTTAATATTTGTGTTTGATTGGCCTTGAACCTGTGTGTAACCTATATCATTAGGACATTAGGTTTATCATACTTTAATTATGTTTAACTTATGTTTTGTTGTAGAGCTGCAACACAGATAACAATACAGTCCATGTTTTGGAAGTTTTGGGCTCTCCACTCCATCACATTGGATTTAATATAAACTAATGTCGATGCTCATCCAACGTGGGTCATTGGAACACCCTGGAGCACCTTTACAGCTGCATTGTCCATGTTTAATTTCAAATCCAGTGTACTGGAGCCAAAACAATATTAACTGTGTCACTATGCAAATATTGACAGAGTGCACTGTATGTGCACAGACGTGTCTTACTGCAGGTGAGGCAGAGGAGGGTGGGAGTGACACCTGTATGAATAAGAGGTGTGTGAGAGAGTACTGACTCAGCACTCTCAATACCTGGCAGATCATAGATCCGGTTTCACAGTCTCCCTACAATGGTTTCTTCACATCAGCCCATTTACGAAACCATTCTGATTAACATTTTTACAATGTTGTTTTCAAGCAGCATTGATGAAGTGACCTACGCTTAAACTTATAGAATAGGTAGAACTCTATTGTCTGTATTGCGGTGCTTTTTTTTTCTTTATAGAAGTGCACAATCTCCAGTATGTAGTTTTGTTGAGAGAACAATAGTTTCTCAGAGCCTGGAGTCTCTCGCACTGTCAAAGTAGCCACAGTTATATCCTGCTCATCCCTAAGCATCACAGTTATACCACATGAGACTGCCTTGACCTTCATCTGACCTTTCAGAAAAGTAGAGGTTTTTCTATGTAAATACCAATCAGCCAGTGAGATACAGTAAAAAATGATTTTGTGTTGTGAAGTGGTGGGGACGACATTTCAGTATGAGGCTTGGATGAAAGGGAAAAGACAGGAGGAAGGAACAGAGCAACAGTAAACAGATGTGTTTTGTTTTGCAAATGTATGCACATCCTCTATTTCTTCCTCAGCAATGCACAGTGGACACTCTTCAATCTAATTCCAGAAAGACATATGCTGACATCTTGTGAGCATGTGTTTGTTGTTTTTGTTAAATCTGTCTTCATTACAGTCATTGATTGACACTCACAGGATAAAGGAAATTATATAAAACCACCACTGTTTTCAATGTGGATGTCATAAAATGAAAAAAAAAGTGGGGGTCTGGTGCCTTGCTCAAGGGAAGTGAACTGGCACATCTCTAGCTACCAGTCCACAGTCCGTAGGTGGTCCATGAACCGGTGACCTCCCGGTTCCCAAGCCAAGCCACTACGGACTACGGACTGAGCTACTGCTGCCCTTTCACAAATGATAATACAACTCACACAAACTTTAACACATTTAGCACAGTAGCCATGATTGTTGTACTTCTCTTCATTACTGAGAATTGAATGTAGCTGTGAATAAAATGAATAAAAACATTTTAGAGACCCAATTACATCTAAAAGCAGTTAAAGGACGCATACCTCTTTTCCACATATGGAAGAATGAAATGCAATCACATGTTGTAGGATTTCTTGGGGTTGATACTTGCCAATCTTATTGTGTTCACAATTGCACATTGCATTCAAGAAGGATGGTAGTTTATGTCAAATAACAGGAACCGTCCGGTTACCAAATTTGATAAAGATAGGATGAGATTTATTGGAGGGAAAAATGGAAAAAGTGCTTTGCATAGATAATTGTAATTTTGTTTTCAGTATGCATTGGCACACAGCGAGTAAAACAATGTTGCACCAGTTTCAAAATAAGACAATTGATACATATCTGTGTTGATGTAGCTGTCTCTTATTTGGATTCGCTGCAGCTTCACAGTGAAAACTGCTGTTATCACACATGGCCTGCACATGGTACTATAACTCTTCCCTCAGGTGTTCCATACTATGCACAACAAAACAGGCCATTAGTGTTACCAGCCTGACCCAGACACTGATACGACTGTGTGAGATACATTTTATTGCTCTGTAAAAATATACGGTGAAAGTAGTTTGAACTTACCGGAGCAAATTCGCCTCTTTTTCTTTGACTTTCTTTCGTTCTTCTTTGTTTGTATACCAGACATTGTAATAAAAGGTTGAAGACTACTCATGTTTCCCACATAGCCATCAGCTTGTTTATCCTGTGAAAGTGTGTTATACAATGTTGAAATATAGCCAGGTGCAAAAGCTTTGATGAGACCTTGGCATGAGCAACCTGGCCTAGGGGATACTGGAGATTTTACAGGTATACCCAGTAGGACCAGATCATGTTGAAAGGAATAAACTCGGTATGTGAGATGCTATATTGAGGGTATAATGCAGGTTTAGCATGAAAGCATTCTGTTTTGGGAAGAAGGGGTCTTTTTTTTTAATACAAAGCCTTCATGGGATCCAGGTGGCTTCTTGCTCGCATCTTTGTTTTTCTTGTAAAGCCGGGGACCTACTGAAACAAGCAGCACTTTCTTTTAGTATTTTTTCAGGGCTAGTTACAACTGGTTGGCTTATCGTTGACAAATGTTTGGCAACATTGGATATGATATTTATTTACAGACATTTATTCAACAGTAACCAGCAACCAACAGTTAAATACAGTTCCATAAATGTGGCAAAGACCAGCTGCTACATCTGGAGTCAAGTGAATCCTATGGACATCAAGTTCAAGAATATTTAGGGTGAATTATTCACTGAAAAGATATCTGACGGAGCCATAATACGTCAAACCTTATCTAATAGTACAATTCCATCAGAGCCTCAGCCTGGCAAAGCAGCTCAAGATAGAAACCACATGTCCACAGCCATATGAGTGCTGCTTGGATCATGTTTTAGTACATTAAATGCAGATTGTGCACACCTTACATTACTGCTCCCAAAGCAAAGCTAGATATTTTGGAAGAATGTCCTTAATTCCAGGGAACCATTAGGTTCATTTCACCACAATGGTTTCCAGTTTTACTGGCATCACCCTGCAGAGACTTGAATCCCTTATCTATTTGCCTGTTGCGAGGAACTGTTTTGAATACTCTCGCTGCTGATGTGTTCAAGTTCCAGCATGCTCCATCAGATGACAAAAATCTGGCGAGAAAGCAAATAAGTGTATTTCCCAAAATGTCAAACTATTCCTTTAAATGTTGCAGCACCTCGGTCTGTTTAGATGCTCGTGTGGTCCTTACTCTCTGTCCATTGCATGTAGACCACATGGCAAATTTGTTTACTTAGTCTCTCATTCCCTGCAGTGTTGCCAGCTGCCAACTTCCATACAAAGTACCAAGGTGCTCAAAGGAAAAGGATGACTAATCCCAACGTTCAGAGTTTTAGTATTTAGAGGAATATAAAGTGTAAACTGCAAACTTAAACCTGCGATAACTGATGTTTATAGCTACTTGGGGCGAGCGGAAACAAACTGTAGACAACATCGACATATTATCACCTTTTAAGTTGATATTTAGCTAACTTGTCAGCAAACAGCAGATACAGAGCATCATTAGCACTTATTTGGAGTCATGTTTTGGTCACCCGGTGAATCTCTGACCAATATTCCCTCCCTTTCAGCTCTATTTTTGGTCTCCACCAGCTACTGAGGGAAATATGCTATCTGTCTTCTCTTTAGCTGCCAAATGCTCCACTGTGTAGACCAGCTAGTTGCCAACTTTGTATGCCACTTGGTGCTGGGCAGTTAGTGCACAATTGTTTTTTGGTGCTTTTTCACAGAAAACAGCCGCCTGCTGTGGCCTAAAATGACACTGATGAGAGTTGGGTTGGTGTCCTTAATTTATTGCATTTCCAACATCTGCATGATAGACAGGTAACCCTTGATGTAAATAGCATTAGGGGTACCTTTACATTTTCATCAGTATTTAGCTTGTAATAATAACAATACGGTTTTGTTTGCCTCTGTTTGAAGCCTACATGCACAAGGAGTGGAGTCTGTGGATCATTTGCGCTTTGATAATTTCTGTAAATCATTCATACAGTGTTTGAACATTTTACATTTAGAAACGCAAAAACTCTTGACGCCAACACAGAATTTGTCATTCTGATTAATGACTTAGTCTCCATCTGTCAAGATAAAAACAAAGTGTATAAACCTGTCTGTTTTGACAACAGTGCGGTTAATCCCAGTAATCTTCTGCACACATGCAAGGTTACCTGCTAAGACCTGTTGAAAGTAACTGAACAAAACTGTTGATTCATACTACTTTGCCAAAATCCAAACTCTGCAAGAACAGATTTGCCCTTTTGTGTGATACTCCTGAAATTCTCTGGTAAAAAAAATTAATCATGGAGTGTGCGTATTAAGCTGTTTAAAGAACAAGCACGGTTACATGTAGTTTCCATATTTTGTTGATAAATGGCAAGTAGGCAGGAGTTTCTATCAAAATGAACCGTTGGCATGGAGGAACAGATCTCATTTGACTTACGCACTGAAGGCCGATGGCCCAGTTCTGGTCTGTGGACACTGAGGTATGCTTGGAAATAAAGGGAAGCCTTTAAATAGCAGTGCAAAATACTGCTTTGCGCTGCATAATGACGGAGCAGGTCTCCTTTTGGAGACATAAAATCATTATTAGAGCACAGCTGGGAGAATGGAGCGACCACTGTGTAGCCTTGTTTCTGAGGACACTGCTGGTTCAGTCTCTCAACTGTCAATTCTCTTGTACATGCACAACACTTCTGGACAACAATGTTGTGACCAAAGTTTCTTTTAAAAAAAACTAATGAATTTGAAGTCTAAGTGGAATCAAAATAATTACTTCAATCTGCTGAGAAGAGATTTTGCACACATGTTGCCCACCTTACCCCATCTGACCCAATGTTGGCCCGCCACAAGCAGTGCAAGCTGTTTTGTAACTTTCTAGTTGTATGTCCAGTTGAATTGTGCTGTGGTGTAATCTGATTACAATCCACCCCCTCCGACAATGAGAAGCGAAATGAGAGCAGTAACAAGAACGTAACACGATCCACATTCATGTAACAATCAAAAACAGGACTTTATTGTATCAGTACAAAAGCATTTCCCCTCAACCTACATACAATCTACCAAGGTGCTCACAGTCCAGTTCAGCACCCAACCATGGACTCATGTACAACACATCAACGGGCATAAACTACAGTACATATTGTGCCATACATTGAAGATCATTGTCATTTGTTAACACATGTCTGATATTTTCAAGGATGAAATTAGAAGGCTACAATGATTCTTCTGATAACATTTCGTTCATACAAAGGGGGAAATGATGACATATCACAATAACTGTCAGCTTGTTTAAGACTTACTGGTTGGGACTTTAACATGGCAAAGAGAGTGTCTATAAAAAGACAGCAGCTTTAATATGGCTGCTTTTAAATAGCCGTGGTAAAGTGAAGAATGCTGTGAAACGGATTTAGCTTCACCACCATGTGTCAGCTCTTAACAACAGAGTCGATGTAGTCTACATGGATAGCATCATTTCACTTACTATACTTAAAATGTTCAATATACTTCAATAATGGAACTTTTAGGTTGAAGTTTCCCAATTTCCTGACAATTTCCCTGAATTCAAATGTTAACAGTGAAAGATTCTGGACTGACAAAATGCATAGAAACTAGTTGGGCAAGACATACGTCTGTCAAAATACATCTGCCGTGTAAAAAGTTATATAAAACTACATTGGTATTAAACCATTGAATACTGTTCAAACTGGAGCGCTCTAGACTCTAAGATCCAAATGTTCATCTCCTAAAAGAATTAATGTAATTCTGTGTTTCTGAAGTCGTGTTTCTCCCCTCTACACTCGCACACGATCATTCTCTACAATATAATACAATCATACATGATAATGTAAAGAGATTGGCCTGTTTTCATACACACACACACACACAGCTAACGTGGGAGATGCCCCAACAGCTGTAAATAAGGTTTGTAAAAAACAGTTGTGTCTGGAAGGAAAAATAATGATGTGTGTCGATATTTACAGAATGTGCATGTGTGCTCAGTGCATTTCTTTGGTAGCGTCTTTGGGTCTGTCATTGTTGGTGACGTTGGTGAGTCGGACATTCTCCTCCTCTGCGCTCTTCTGGTCACGTACTTCTCCCTCCACATGGAAGCCGACCATCAGCTGGTAAATTACCACGCCGATGATGGTGCCAAGGAACGGGGCGAAAAGGGGCACCAGGAACCAGCCGTTTCTAACCCTGAAGAGTGATACAAAAAGGAGTTAATTATAACGATCTTTACGTTGTCCCGAGGATACAAGGTCAAAAGATAGTGAGCGAAGGAGAGTTCTCATAGAGATCAACAATGAATGCGGAAAATGCTTAAAAATCTTACGTGAAAACGTCGCTGCCCCATCCAGCCATAGCGGTGAAAAGACGTGGTCCAAGGTCTCTGGCAGGATTGACAGCGTAGCCAGAGTTAAAGCCCATAGACAATCCAATAACCAGAACCACAAATCCCACAGTGAAGGCCTCCAGCCCCTGGGGGATGGGGTTGTTGTATGGATCCACAATAGCCAGAATGCAAACAATCAGCGCTGCTGTGCCGATTATCTGTGTTGGAGAGAGGTAGAGGAAGAGGAAATCGTGAGTTGGACACCTGAGTTGTATTATCTTTATTTGTGAAATTTAAATTTTGTGTATGACAGCTGTTCAAAAGGGTACCTGATCAAAGAAGCCGTTGACAATGGTGAGATGTGGTCCAGGGTAGGTAGCAAAGATCTTAGCTGTATTATTAATCCCAGTCACATTGAAACATCCAGGGAGGTCCCACAGGGCATCTAAAGGGATAGGTACAGGTTGTTTAAATGATGCACTTAGACTGTGTGAAGCCTAAAACACAAATCTGTTCATAAAACTTGGTCCCACATCTGGAGTCGTCCCTTACCGTAGTACATGCCGAAAATGATGGCAGCACCGAAAAAACCACCAATTGTCTGAAAGAGGAAGTACATGGGGAACTTTTTCCAGGGCTCTCTTCCGAGCAGGCACATAGCAAAGGTCACCGCAGGGTTCAGATGGCCACCTGAAAACATACATGGAGACAGTTTGTCAGTACATATTATAGTGCAACACACACCTAAACATCATATTTATCAATACAAGTTACAAAGTTGGTGAAAATGTGTTCCTGCAAATTTAATTTGTCTGAGAAATTCATTCCTGTGCTCCCATAATAATAAAACCAAATGAGTCATGTATTGTAATTTTCAATAAAATACGTTGTGTACCTGATACCTGGCCACAGACCAGGATGCCTAACATGGCAGCGAAGCCGAAGGCAAAGTTGACAGTGAGGAACATGCCATGGGAGCCTTTGCTCAACACCAGCTGGGCCACCGCACCACAGCCAAACATCTGGAGAGAGAGAGAGAAGAAAAGCAAGTTTACGCTGGGTCCTAATAAGTTCTTAAGCACGTAACAGTTTATAAGTTGTTTCTGTTCTGTTTTCGGTGATTTGTGATATTTATGTGTGATTTTAAAGAAAGGAAAAGACAGAAAATGCTTATTCTTCAGGGCCTTTGAATGTTCCAGTACAAGGTTTTGCATACTACACACCAACCCTAATCAGTATCTCAGAATACTGTACATGTTGTGCTATGTCAATCAAGGTCACGCCTGGGGGTGAAATGAGGCAACGTGATCATTATCAGTGAAACAGGTAGAACTCATTAAATGAGCTCCGCTCCGAATTAAATGAGCTCTATTTTGTTTATATTGCCACACAGGAGTACAGTATGTTCATAAAGGTCACTGTGTTGACCTTGATTGGGGAAGAATGTCGCTTCTACTGCCCAGCTGATTTATCTTGAAAGGGAAAAAGAATATTCTAGTACTCCACTTTAGATGAGGGGAAAGAGGAAAACGTGTTCATGTGCAATGTGACTGAGTCTGTCAAAAGAGGGAGGATTTAAAGAACGTGTTGTCTTTAGATGTAGGAGCAGTCATGCAGGTGCCATACTGTTTATCCTGCATTCTGTGTGATTATGTGTGTGTGTCCCCATGTCCTCGTTGTATGTGTTGAGGAATATGTGTGGTCCATGCCCAGGCTGCTGCTCTTTAAAGCCCCCTGATGAGGATGCCTTTCAGTCAGACCGCAGGACTCAGATGTTGAGGTTAGCTCGAGGGAAACACACTCAGAGAGACTGGCGCCTGAGGGGAGTTCATCATCACTGGGCTCAGTCTAAACTCTTTTCCAGCCCTGATGAAGCCAGCCATTACTGGAAAAAAAATACTGCATTGAACAGCCCCTGTTAGAATTGTGCTTAGTTTTGGTTTTTGGAGTGTGGGTGAGTGTCTATTTGATGTTACGCCATGATGGGCTCGTGTGACGTGACAGTAAAAATTCAAAAACTTAGGATTTTTCACTTCACAGGGTTTTACTTAATGTCAGAGTCATCAGGTTACGAATGATGCTCCATTAGCTCGCAAGTTCCTCACTTAGATTTCATTCCACTAGAAAGGTCTCGTTTGAATCCGGCACTGAATCTATTATTCCTAACTCTGAAGTGTGTGTTCACTCTGTTGAAGAATTCCAGCAACTTGCTATATGTTGCCGTTTATAATGTTGTAGTTAGTTAACGGCACGGCGCCACCTCCTCAACCAACATTCAATTGGCTGATTCAGCTGGTCACGCATCCATGCAGCTACTCCCAGCTTTTAGCACAGTCGGGGGGGAGCTTATAAAAAAAAAAAAAGAAGCCCACAGCCTACTGAAACACACATTTGGCAATTATTTAGGAGCTGCAGGCAAAAAAAAAAAAAAAAAAATCTGCTGGCCTGGAACTCTGGTCTCTAAATCACTACCTATGGACGAAGAGTCTCAGAAGCCCCCCTACGGCTATACTCAAAGCAGGGTTTTGAAGTGGAAAATGAAGAGCACGTTGTGAGAGTGCAGTGAGGGGTTAACAGAACAGTTATAGTAGGATGACCAAAGACATTAGCTGCCTATAACCTTCAAGGACATCTTTTCAAAGCCCCTTTAGATTCCCACTTTCTGAGTGTGAACAACAATCCAACACACACTATATTAACATCAATAAGTGAACACATGATCATTTTCTTCAGCGTGACACTTCTTGTTTATGGATCCTAACGCATTGTTAGGAGGTAGTGACACATGCCAAGAATGCCAAAAAACACACCCTCAAATACGTCACCTATCCCTCCAGGTCATCTACACTAGTTGCTGATTACTAATAACAGGTTTAATTTTTCACTAGTGGATCAATGTATTGACAGGCTGATATCTGGGAGAGAGGATGGTCAACAAAGATAATGACGGAGCGAGAGAGACTCGTGTTATCTCTGTTAGAGGAAGGAAATGTATGTCATGACATGTCATGTCTGTGATGTGATGCCAATTGTTCCGCCATCGACTCTCCCAGGGCTGCCATCGACATGTGTCACCAATTAAATGCCTGTGCCAGCCACACCTTTCTGTCCTCAATTGTCTCACTATTATTTTTGGTTCTTGGTTCTTATGTAAGTAGTAGTAAGTAGTTTTCCACTCCATATCTGTGTTTATATAACTTACTTGTTTATAAATTATATTTTTGACTAAGCTCTGTTGGAGGGAAATATGAATGATCTTTATTTATTTATTTATTTTTACATTGCATTATGTATCAGAATTAAATGTTAATTTCAATTAAAAGAGTCATGCTTCTACGCCTTCATAAATGGCTTTTATTAATCAACTAATTAATTAAACTCAGCACAGCCGCACCGTGAATGTTAAACCATTACAGGAGCCTTTAGGTTGCCCACTAAGCTGGTTGTTGTACAAGTATTTAAAGTATTAACTCTAAAACTCATTTTACCCTAAGTGCCAAGTTTCTGCCAAGACAGGGGTAAAAAGAAAAAATGCTTCTTATAGAACAATAGCTTTTGTTTGTTTCTATCAGTGTAGGTAGCGCAGCGTCTGGATGTATTTTACTCAATGAACAAAAGGAGTGTCTGTTGGTCTTGTGATGCAACAATGTTCTTATGTTCATCATAACCTGAAACAGCTTTTAGGACGAGTTACTATTTCAGATTTCCTCTTTGTGTGTTAGAATGCATCAGTGTGTGGTCAGAGATGGCGAAAATGATGTTTAAAAGTGCAATGTGTAGCTTAATGCCTGTGATACTGAGTTATTATTTGACATAAACATGCTCGTTCTCGTGCACACAAACACCTAACACACTGTAAAGTGATAATAGGATGTCATGAGGTCTTGGCTCCGGGATCCTGGATCCCAGCCTCCAAGCAAATATTGTTGTGTTATCTCAAATAGGGTTTTGTCCACAGAGCATAAAGTCCTGACGTGAACAACCTGTTACTTACCTGTTTGTTCTCACCTCAGTTTGCCAGTGTATAAGTAACCCAACATTTACACTCTTTGTCTAATAGAATGAGTGTCATTTTGCTCGCTTTGAAGTCTATGAATGGTTTATAAAGTGCATGCAGTTTCTGTTGCAATCATAATTCATCAAACATGGCAATAAAAAAATTATAGAATACAAATGCTGTCATATAGAGTGTAATTGATTATATTGCAACTTCAAAAGAAAAAATTGAATAGTGAGAGGATACTTAGAGAAAAGAAAACACTGAGAGGGGTCAGAGTTCAAACATTATCAACATACAGCAAAGATGTGCTAGTTCCATGCACACACACATACACACACACACACACACTTGTACACACACACTTACCACAAGGATGAGGGTGCCGAGACACTCTGCCAGGGCCTGGCGAAGCAGCAAATTACGGATCTGGAAGAACCGGGCCAGTTTGTTCAAATACACCTTCTGTCTGCCCATGATGATTTCTTTCTAGAGGCTGATGAGTCTGTGAGAAGACAGGCACTGTAGGTAGCTGTTCCTGAGTGGTTGTGAAGCTGGGAGGACCGGGCTCCTTTTATAGAGCCAAGATGGGCTTGGATTGGGCCGGTGGCAAGCCCTGAGCTTGGCCCCACCCTCTGCACCTCCCTGCTCGTCACCGTGTGATTCAGACTCACTGGTCCACTTTCTCCCTCTCCCTCTCTCTCTCTCTCTCACACACACACACACATATGTGCTTATACATGCTTTACATTGTTATACCTGTGAGCTCCTTCATTGACATCATTCATTACATACCTGCAACCCGATACTTCAGCCTCCTCAGCACATACCTATCCATAACCATAGTTTACCCAAATATAATCCAGTTATCACATTTGTCAATTTAAAAGTTCAACCAAAACTCAAACTTCTAGAAACATAATAAAAATGACATTGAGATCAGGCAGCTACATGAACAGAACAAAAACAGTAAAGAGACGACTTATGTTTCTTCTTTCTCCCTCAGAATTACATTTAGAAAAAGCAACTTTATAATGATAACGTTTTTTTACATTTGGAAATTTGTATGTTCATCCTTTTGATTTTGATTATGTGCAATTACTTTAGGAGAAAATCTAAATGTACTGTTATTTTGCACATTTAGGTAATACCGGATTTACAGTGTACGGTGGATCGTAACCTTAAACCAGGTCCAGGTTTACCTGTTTGCCACACTCAACATTTACAATTAGAAACTCAGTGCCTAAAATCAACTGTATTTTACAGTTCCCCTCTCTTTATTCCCCCTCTCTCTTTTCACAAGTTTTCAGTCAGTACATATCTTTAATTATGCAAATTAACCACATATGGAAAACACATACCTTACAGATAGAAAGTAGAAGCGCCTGCACTGTAAAATCCTGTTTACAATTAAAAGCTACAGTGTGTAGGATTTGGCGACATCTAGTGGTGTGGTTGCATATTGCAACCAACTCAGTACCCCTCCGCTAACGCCTCCCTTTTGCAAGACTGCGGTAAAGTGAGATGTGGAGTGAAAAACCGTAGTAACACCGTTTCACCATCCTTACCATAATAACACTACTTTAGGAGCAATGGAAGTCAGACGGCGGCTGGCGGTAGCGCGGTTTTGAGCTCTGCGGCTCACGTTGCCGCAGTTTCACAAACGTGTCGGAGAACTACAGTGGCCTTCAGGTAACATAAAAACATGAAAGTCTCTCTCAAGAGCCAGTGTTTGGTTTGTTCATTCTGGGTTACTGTAGAAACATGGCGGAGCAACATGGTGGACTCCGTGAAGAGGACCCGCTCCCTATGTAGATATGAAGGGCTCATTCTAAGCTAACAAAAAACGATTCTTAGTTTCAGGTGATTATACACTAATGAAAACATAGTTATGAATATTATATTCCATTTATGCTAATAGATCCACCCGAAATGTTACAGTGAAGCCTCTCCCGTGTGCCAAGCGTGTTGGAGAGCCTAGGTGGCTGACGCAAAAACGCGAAAGCCCTCTCTAGAACCAGTTGCTGTAAGAGTAGAGTGCTTAGAGTGTGTGTGTATGTGGGAAGTGAGTGGTGAAGCAAGAGAGAGAGCGCCGGCGACGGGAGCGAGTAACATTATTGACTCCGGCCCGCGCAGGAAATGTTAACAATTAATTAATATCATATTTCATTTCTGCCAATAGATCCCCTAATTGTTACACACTCGCCCTTTAATGCAGCCTCTATCTACCTTAATCCACCAAACTCTTATTCTTAATCTAACCCTAATCTCAATATTGAATCTTAAAATACCCCTTTTGAAAGATGCCAAACGTCCCCAATTTGGACATTATATGTATATCCCAGTGAAGACATTTTGGTCCTCAGAAGAGTAGAAATAACCTGGTTCATTCCCACCCGCTCACACACATCCTTCTGTCCCTCACCTCGTTTTCTCTGACCTGTTCTTTTGTCCCCTGTCTGAAACTTCATCACCACATATTATACCTTCTTTGTCTGCTTTCAATAGAGGTGTGAGAACATTTCAAGTTTCAGACATGCCTCTATCAGTAGGAATCAGTGTACCATTTCTTTACTCTGTTTGGAGCTCTTTTGTTCTTTGCCTATTTTGTTGTGACAGTGGTGTACATTATCAACTTGGATCACCTTAGCATTAAACTTTTTTGCACATATCTGTACTCGCCGTAGAGAACTTAAACAGGCTTTACACATTTAAAATGTTCTATTTAATGTACAGCGGTTCTATCTATTAAAACTAATTGCAAATATGTGACTACATGTGAAAATATTCCACTTCACTGGCGTACACAGCTGATCTCAATGAGGACACGGGCAAAACAATGGTTAAGAAAATAAGATATACAATTTGTGTCATGTTTCATCGTTGAAGAATCCCGAGGCAATCTGAGTCATGTCAGTCACAGCGCCGGCGTCAAACCTACATGCGTCAGGAAACTTGCGCAACTGTTAACAGGGAACTGTTTAAGTGCAGCCTCCGGAAGAGGGAGACGGAAGGAGATCACAGGTGATAGAAATATGAGATTGTCATCAGCGTCATACAGGGATATTACCTGGAATTTGGGTAAAATGTGATCCAAGTCAAAGGAAGGGATGTGAATATTAAGTATATTACAGAAGAATTGGTGAAACTATATGGTACTTTGGAGTTTCTGAGCATGGCAGGGGTGATCATTGGCTCTCCCTGAGGTTCAGACAATTTCTCACAGGTATGACTGGGAGTGAAATGCATTGTCTTTTGGCGTTGGCATGTCTGACTGCCTGTCTCCAGGGTCCTGGAGGGTCCTCCTGTTTCACTGTTTTCTATACCCAGTCCATGACTGGATAGGCTTCTGGATACTGGATTGTTATCCCTTTATCTTGTGGTGCTCAATCATTCTCAAGGCCTAACCTCATCCGTTAAGTTGCTCCAAAATCCTGCTCCTCATTAGACAAATTTGTACAAGCATATTTCTTGTAAATCTCTTAACCTGACCAGGGCTCCCTGCTATCTTCTAAAATAGATTTAGGAGTGTGCTTGCACATACTGTATCTCTACTTTGCTTTTTGCCTTTCTGATTCAGTCTACCTCCTCAGGCTTCCAGGAGGAATCCCATCTAGAAAGCCAGAGCATTTTTGGGCCACATGGTTTTACTACTTCTACTGGAATGTTTGGCTCAGAGACAGGAACGTAAATCGGAAAGGGGAACGTATACCCACAAACATTAAGGGAAAACCAACATTAATTTCTGTCCAATTTCTGCAATAAAAAGACCAACAATTAAGCTTTGCTGTTTGACACATACGTAGGCCTTTAGGAAAAGCCCCTGATCACTGTTTTTGAATGTGTTGGATTGATGTCTATACAGTATGTAGCATGTGTGTACCAGATGTGTTTGTCTCCAGTAGTGCCAGTGTGGCAGTTGTTTTCCATCAGGTACTGGAAGACAGGACAGGCGCAGACAGGTGGAGAAAGACTGATATCTCTCAGACAGACAACATGGGGCGACACACTGCCTCGAGGCACGCAGAGATGATGACAGCAACAACTACATGCTGAAATTAAAGGACTGATCGGTTCACTGCAGGTCAAGAGTAGCTTAGAAGTAGTGCAGGAAACTAGTGTAGTAGTGTTTCTTTTAAGACATGTTAGTCCACTGTAAGACTGAACTTAAAGGTGCTATGGATAACATTCAGCCACTAGATGTCACATTCTCCCTCGTTCCATTGCATTTACTTCACAACAAGTAGTTGCCAGGCACTTACCATCAATCTCAGCAATTTGTCCGTTTTTTCCCCGCGCACAAGCCTTGTTAGAAGTGGGAACCCGACATCAGATATCTTCCACAGAGATAAACAAAACATTTTGGACCTGCCAACATTTTTTTTTAATGATTAATTAATTCACAATCATAATTTTATTTTTCAGGAAAAGCCATACTTTTTTTCAGCAACTTTCTAAAGGCTCTGTGGATGTGTTCGTTTTTGAAAAATATTCATCTGCATAAAAATGTTTGCAATAAGCCCTTTAATAGTTTTCAATAGAACAAAAAGCCCCAAGGTGTCAGTTCAAACTGTGTAAAAGAGAAATCTGCAGTCATGTCAGGTCATGATATCAATGACTAACACATAAATTACTGCCAACCTTTCGCAGTGTCATACGTTATCTCCTCTCAAATCAAGTTCCTGGCAAAAATGTGTACGTTTTTGGTGAATCACTCCAGAGGGGTTTATACAAGCTCACAAAGACACAGTTGTTTGAATCCAGACGAAAGCGTGCGACAGATGATTGTGTAATATATGTGACAAACATTTTAATGCTCATCATCTTGATGCAACACTCCTGTGTGTGGTGCACTGAGCCCGTCTCTGGTACATTTCCACTTTCTTCACTTTCTCTATAATTATGCTGGATTGTAATCAAAACAACATGCTTTATCTGTCAACAGCTGCAGACGTAAACACATACATATCCTATGACACAGACGAATGTGTCAGCTTGGCAGTAAAGAATTTTTATATGCTATGTTTCTCACGGCTAGATTCACGCTTACATGACAAACACCCTGCAGACCTACGCTGTACTGTAGACCAACAATTGGATCCATTCAATGACTCAATATAGTCTGTAACAAACTGCCTTTTGATTATTTTCAGTTTAAATAGTATATAAACAAATTATGCATTCAATTATAAACTATAAAACAGCTTTACCATCTTGCATTTTTATTTGTCCAAACCTTTTGTATGCATTTTACTAGATTACATTGAGGACTATTGTGTTCAGAACATAATGTTACAGTGATAGGTACTCCATCACTCTTCAACTACATTATATTCCTGCGCTAATCACAACCCTCACCTGCATCTCGGATTTTATTGCCCTTTCAGGAAGTTCAAGTGAAATCTTAGACGAGTCTTACAGAGAGCGAGAGAGAGAGATTGTCACGCAACAGGCAGTTTCAAACATGGTACACCTTTAAGTACCAAAAAGCCTACCTGCATACAGGTTATAACACATTATAACAGAGATCCATTTACATTTCTTACTATCAAAAGGACCAATGAATACAGAAAGTTTTACTGAATATGATTGCAACCACAACTCTGCATTTGCACATCCCCGATAACAAGGAACAACTTTACAGTTGAATCACCTGCCTGCTGATCGTTTCCGAGGTTGTGAAAGCACCCGTTTTACGCAAGTTAAATCAACAGAACCTACAAGTTCAGGCATAAACTAATTATTGTGAACTCAAAACCCCGGTCTACCAAATGTAAATTCAAAAGAGCTCCAGTTCCTAGGAAGTCAGAGGAGTTGGAAACAGTGGAGTAATATTTGGTGGGATTCATGAAGCAATCTTTTTTTTTTATGCCAATCTCACATTTTATACCAGTTATCTTTCAGAGACAGTACTGCTTGGGTGAAAGTAAATTAACTGGCGCCATAAAGATGACTGAGACATAACTATTATGCTGGTATGTGCAACTAACCAGTCACAGAGAAGAGACATTCTTTAAATATTTGTCAGATTCTTGGTGTTCAGCATGAAATTTACATTTATATTTAGTATACTTTTGACACAACTGTGTAAATTACTGTATATCTAGTGTTGTCTCTCTATTCGAGGGGCTATGAGAGAAAGTTATGATCCCTGGTATAGTGTTTCCATGATTACAGATTATTATCTTTCTGATAGTACCAGTGATTTAAAGCTGTGGCTGTAAGCCCCAGTCACAGTTTTTCTAGGAATGAGAAGCAGTGAGACAATCACTTTCCATATTTTTTTTTTAAACAAACAGTCAACAAATGTCTCAAACAGCCATATCCAGTCAACTGGCATGTCTCTGTTTGGTGATCACTTTCCTCTACACAGTGTACAACTGACAGCCCTGTGTTTGTGTTTTAGAAAAAGTGTTTTCATTGCATTTCTGCATCAACGATAAAGGACAGTCACAGCAGCCTTAGTATCCTGCTTTGTAAGAGTTTTTAGTGTCCAACCACTAGTTTCAAAATAACGGGATTTACACAACATTAAAACATAGAGCTGCAACTAATTATTACTTTTATTAATTAACCTTCTTTTGATTTGGTCAATTAAGAATCAGAAATTAGTGAAAAATGCCTATTACCATTTCCCAGAGCTTAAGCTGATGCATTCAAATTGCTTGTCTTGTCCAACCAACAGCCCAGACCCCAATATATTTGGTTTACTACCATAGTAAAAGCAGTAAATCTTCACATTTGAGAAGCTGAATTTTGTATGAAAAATGTCTTACACGATTAACCTATTATAAAAATTGTTGATGATTAATTTGAACTAATCAGTTAATCAACTAATAAGTTCAATTTTAACAAACTGAATTCCAAATTTAAGGGGAGACACCCCAGGTGAATAGGGTAAAAAATTGACTAATAGATATCACCATGAAACTTCCCCAGTTGATTACTTACATTAAGACAATTATTTCTTGCACTACAACTCATCTGAAATTGTATGTTTAAATATGCAAATGAGGTATCTAATGCTAACTTTTGTGAATTTAGGAGAAATCTACTGATGCAAATACACAAAGTAGTAAAATAAACGCCTAAATGTGTATTTTGGATGTTTTCATTCTATTAGTTTGAAAGAAAACATGTTATAGAAGCAAAATAGCCCAAAATCTCAAAATTGACCAGTGCATGAAAAACCATGTTTTTGCCAGGGGTGTCTCACCTTAAAGAAGCCTATTTGTAATTGTACATTAAAAGTCCCAGTCACTATTATTTTTTTGCCACCCAAAAATGTAATTACCCATAAAAAAAATCTGCTAATCATTTCCTTTTTGCGATTTCAGCCACTGATATAAAATATATTTTATAAAAAAAATATAAAATCAAGAGTAGTTATGCATTTATTAGACACGATACAGCTTCACAAAAACAAACACGTGGCTGATCTTTAACAGCAACATTATTAACAGATAATATTGTTAACAAGAATTCATGTTTCCATTGTTCTATATTGATAGGTCAGGCACAAACAATACAAAGGTAATGTAAATGTACCTGGTGTCTAAAATGACCATTTTTCAGTCCTGGCATCCACTGATTTGATCAAACCCTTTCCCAAGACCCGGAAGTCCTCTAGTATTGCTTCGACGTTGGGAACGGTATTTGCTTCCTCCCCGGTCACCTCCACGCTCCGAGCAGACATCTGTGATGTCTGCGATAAAGGTAAAAAGTAAAACATCAGGTCAGAGTGGTTGTTGACGTGTGAGTGAAATGAGGAGGATGGAGGTGAAGGAGACACATGACAGCTGTTAGCAGTCCAAAAAGCTTTTCCCCTACTGCTTTGAGACATGACTCAGGCCTTACCTTAAAGGGCATCGGGGTGAAGGCCTTTGGCTTCCATAAAACTGCGATCACCGTTCCACCATGGGGATCACAGAAGAAGAGGGCTAGGTCTCCAAAAGCCTCCTGAAAATAAATTAGATAAGGTTATGCAGTAGAGGTACAGGACACAAGGAAATAATCCATTTTCTTGCAGCGCCCTATGCCCTAAACCTGTTAAATAAGAATTGCATGAGAGAGGATGTTTATTTTCAAGAGAAAACTACACATCAGGACACGACAGTATCAGGAAACCTAATACTTTTTTTTTTTTTTAAATTTACTTCCTCCACAAGATAAGCCTGGTCTAGCTCTCAGCTCACTGACTCATCATTAATGGTGTAGACTTGTTCACACAGTTCACACAAAATAAGACACGTATTGGCTGCATCATGTAGCCCACGTCCTTTCATCGCATTAATGGGAGACAGAGAGAAAGAGCAGGAAAGGAGATATAAAAGAAAGACAAAAGAGAGGGTTCCTACATTCAGATTGCTTAATAACAAGTCAAGACCCTGGCATAGAAACATCTGTAAACATGTGGGTTATATGCACAGGAGTGTATGGAGAAGGGACAATATGAAGTCAACTGCTGAAGCAAAAAAGTTCAGAGAAACGTTAACATTGTTTCTAGGAAATCTACCTGTGAACAATGCAAGTACATCCTGGGTATTTCTCTCGTCTATAATTCATTTTTATGGTGAGGAAGCTGCTGGACGTCACATAGAATATATTTTGAGCCTGAAAAGCCTAGCTGCAACTTGCATGCGCAAATCCTGCTGCACAACTATCCTCACATCCTGCGTCAACAAGACGTTATTATACACCACACCTTCCCTTTAACCTGAAGTTTATCCCCTGCAGACAAAACTCACCCTGAGCTCTGCCAGGTAGAGGCACACGGGGTTGTAGTCGACGACAGGCAGGGCCCCTCCGGACTGGGCCACGCTGCCGGCCATGACGCCCCTGCTGAAGGTGACGGTGGGAGGGTCTACCGCCTGAACGAGCAGGGGAACCTGCTTGGGGTTCAGGTGAATCAACACGTCGTAGGCGTCCAGAGGAGGACGCATGACCACCTGCACAAACACAGACGAATGCATCGGAAGGCGGAAAATATTAAATCGTGATTCATTCGGATAGTGATCCATTTATGAAGACGATAGTAAATGAGAGTTTTCAAGTGTTCTTTACTAACCCTGACATCTTGTATCTGGTCGCCGTCCATCAGCTGATGTTCCAGTAACTTTAGACTCTCTGCAGCCACCATCACCACACGCTGCAGCATCTGATCACACACGACCAAAATATCACATTTGAAGGTTAAACGCGGTAGCTTTGGACATTCAGTTTCCACTGAAAATATTCAGACATGCCATATAATATAATATATAGGCCCCCATTGTGGTTGTACAGCTATAAATTAGTGCTGGCATTTCTAATTGCCAACTTCCCACAACGAACCAACAATTGCAGGCAAAAGGGGCATTAACAACATAAACAACATTATATACATCGGTATCCGGCTATTGTTGTATTACAAGGAGTTGCCTTCTGTATTTGCTTCAACCCGTCTGATCAAAGCACACAACGTATGTTTTTTGCATTAGTGCAAAGGATCACTTACATTTACCGCTGGAACAAAACACAGGTCATGCGTCAGTAATTATGACTCCAAGACGTAAATGAACATGTGTTAGAATACTGGCGACCACACACACACACACACACACACACTGTAAGTAATCTGTGTCTTATTTGGGATCTCTTCTTCTATGGCATTCAATTATAAATATAAAGCATGATAACTGCATAATAGTGGAAGAACCTTGTTTCTTTGTCATTTTGAGAATGTAAAATCACTGCATGAACTCATTTTGGTCTTTTGTCCCTTTAGGATTTTATTAAAAAGGGACTTAGATAACAGTGTTGGGGAATAACTAGTTACATGTTACGGCGTTATGTAGGATCTGGCGGCATCTAGCGGTGATGTTGCATATTGCAACCAATTGAAACTTGTCCTAGGGCTGCACGGTGCAGGTGCAGTGGTTAGCACTGTCGCTTCACAGCAAGAGGGTCGCAGGTTTAAACCCGGTTTCTGTGTGGACTTTTGCATGTTCTCCCCGTGTTAGCGTGGGTTTTCTCTAGGTTCTCCAGCTTCCTCCCACAGTCCAAAGACATGCAAGTTAAGTTAATTGTGGACTCTAACGTGCCCTCAGGTGTGAATGTGAGCTCTCTATGTGTCAGCCCTGTGATAGTCTAGCAACCTGTCCAGGGTGTACTCTGCCTTCGCCCAATGTCAGCTGAGATCGGCCCCATCCCCCCCGCGACCCTGAATAGGATAAGCGGTTATGAATAATGAATGAATGAATGAAACTTGTCATGTGTGCCAAGCGTGTAGGAGAACTACAGTGGCCAATGTATAAACGTGAAACGCTCTCTCTAGAGCCAGTGTTTGGTTTGTCCGTTCTGGGTTACTGTAGAAACATGGCGGCCTGCTCCATGAAGAGGACCCGCTCCATATGTAAATATAAGCGGTTCATTCTAAGGTGATTCTTATTTTTAGGTGATTATACACTAAAGAAAACATACTTATTCATTTTATATTCCATGTCTGCCAATAGATATCCCCTAAATTATACACACTGTTCCTATAAATTACAAAAAATGTAATATATTAGTTACTGAGAACAAATATGTTATTAAATTACAGTGACTGATCAAAATGTTGGTGATTACAAAAGGAGTTACGTCCAAATATGTTATTTTCAATAAAAAGCTTATACGTGGAATATAACATTCATTCTGTTGCTTTGCCTTCTTTTGGCATATTTCCAGACGGCGCGGGTCAGCAAAGCCGTTGGGACAAATTTGAGTGCAACACCATCAAGTGTAGGATGGCTAGGATGACAAGGAGCAGTCTCTACATCCAGAGAAGCTCTATTCATTTGGCAGTATGCGCTCAAATCTTGAGCGTCATTTTTTATTTGCTCTCTTGTCTAAATTTGCACCGCCTCTCGTCTGCAAATCAAATCACTGCACATTGCTCCAAGCAACCCGAGTCTGTCATTCCTGTGACTAGCCGACCATTTACAACAATATTTTACTTCTGAAATCAGAAAAGGACTCCAACATTGTCGTGCAGTGTAAAGCTTGTTTACCAGCGGTGAAACTGCTGTCAACATTGAAATACTGCATGTCAAACCTTATTGCCCAATTTAAAACATTTCTTAGAAAACTAATCAAATGCAAAGTTACATTACGTAACTAGCAATCTGTAACCTATTACATTTCAAAAGTAACCTTCCCAGCACTGTTTGACAGTTAGAGATTTTCTTCCAACTGAAAGGTTCTCCCCTCAAACCCATTTATTTTAAATTACTAGTACTACTGCATAGTTGTTGGTTTTTCTACTATGATTGGACAGATGAACCAGATTATATCCCATGTTCATTCACCACAGAAATGTAAAATACACTTTCATTTATTGTGATCTCTTTCTGGTTCAGTTATAAATCATGATATGTGCAAATCAAATCAACATTTCTGAGGTCATGTAGGTATTTTGGTGATAGTAATCGTTGTGCGTGTGTTTAGAGAGAGAAACTCAAATATTCTGTTAAGGGATTCACTCCATCATAATCTGCCCCCTAGTGGTCATTCAGAGGTATTGAGACAACTCCAAACAACACACTGAGACCAGGATCACTCGCTCACCTCAGCTATTTGTTTTGAAGCACCTTTTTTTAGTTTTGGTAGTCCATGAAGGTGGGCATGTGAATTCAACATGAATGTGATATATGCAACCTGAGCGACCAGATAAAATGGAAATCATCCTGAACATTGTGATTAGGCAACAATGACGTGTGTCAGGACGTCACAAAGTTCCTGTTCTCCGCCGCCGTTATAAAGGAGGATGCTGGGAGAGGCTCAGTCTTAATGTTGGGCTTGTAGTGGAAACACAGGAAGCATATCTGGGTCAGCTACGCACCATGGGAAGCTGGTGTTACCTTTTCTCTACACTACTGTGTGCCACTGGACTCCTTTACAGCTACGGTCACATCCAAACAGAGGAATACAAAACTAAATATTTAACTTATTTCACTACGAAAGAGGACAGCAATGAAAAGCAACTGGTGAGCTACACCTGATGGTCTCCCAAAGCATAAGTAGTCCTAGTGGAAGTTCTTCAGAATGATGTTTTATTACTTGATATTCTGGTGGTATTCTAATATTTATTAAAGTAATACATATCATTTCTGCATTTTTCCAGATCAATGATTTACATGGAGTTTTGGAAAGACTTCAGAACAATCAATTTCCAGCTCTAAGAAAAAAGCATAGCTATCTGCCTGTGGTAGGTAATGCAACAACTCTGTCCGTCTGGAATTCTCTCAATTCCTAACATCAATCTAGTCGATGTGTTTAGAGGAATACATTTTTCCATGAATCAGTATCTTACTTTAATTTGGTGTCATATCTTTTCAGTGTGATCCAGGAGACCAGTGTGCACTAAGGAAAGGCTCCAGGATCGGGAAGCTATGTGACTGCTCTCTGCCGAGAACATGCAACTCTTTTCTACACCGTTGTTTGTGATTCTCTCTGTGAGATACAAGTCTAACAAAAAAATAACCTATAAGCTGGTAACTTATATGATAGAGCAGTTCATTTTGTCTTTTATTCCTCTTACTGACCAATTATAGACAATCTATTAAATGAGTTGTTGTGTGAGTTGTGTACTTGTCTTTGTGTCCACTGACCTGTACGCTAGGAGCTCGCTTGGTCCACATAGATTGTTTTTTGTCTTTAGGCGTAGCTATAAACAAGACGGGAAGAGACTCCCTGGAGGCCATGAAGTCATTCTTGATCTCTGTGTAGTCGGTGGCTGCACGTGACAAGAGAGGTGAACAACAATCAAACGTGGCGTTGAAACAGCAATGCATACGAGCAGGATGTTAAAAGTACGTCGGGTGTGTATACAGAAAGGATTTGTTTGTTTGACACAGAGGAAAAAAGGGGTGTGTGTGTGTGTGAGAGAGAGAGGGCTTGCCTGCGAGCTGGCTGTTGAGGTTGACAACCAGCGGGTTGTTCCTCCAGTCAAAGGAGGAGAGCAGATGAAGGAAACGAAGGAAGCCGACCTGAGGAGAACTGAGGAAGATACACATTCACATGACCTACTGAACGTACAAAAGGGAAGTGACAAAGAAATTTGAGACTGATGAGCTGGACTGATTATTTTAAAAGTAGAAGCGGTAGTTACCCGGGAGGAGTGAAAGGTGCAGGCTGCAGGAAAAGCGACGCCACCAGCAGGTCTGCTGTGTCCTCTGTGATGTCTTCGCTGAAGAGCTGAGCCCCCAGCCAGCGTTTGGCCAGGCGACACACTGCGCCGAAACATGGGTGCTGTTGCTGGAGTCTATTAACAACAGGATGAAATGTATTAAAATTGAGCAAAAAGTGAGGAAATGGTGCATTTAGGGGAGGTAAAATAATGAAGAAAGAGACAAAGTATGGTGACAGAAAAGGAAGAAAAGTAGGACAAAGGTTGAAGAGAGTGAAACTAAAAATAACTGTCTTTAATGTTTTTAACAACAACATGTATGGTTTGGGTTACTGTTATAATTTTACCCATGCAATGTGCTGGTAAGTAGAGGTTTGTGAATGGTGGCCATCTCCAGAGCCTGAGCCTCCTCGTTGTCCCTAACAACCAGCAGCCCCTCGGCATTCACACTCTCCCTCAGCACCTGGGGCTCACGATGGTACGCCACCTGCACGCGGAACACCAAGCCATCCTGGATGCATGAGCAAATGGAAATAAAGCAGCATAAATAAACAGAATACTGAGCTGTGATTAAAAACAAAACACTGCGGCGACAACTTGCTTCGACATACCACAAACGTATAATTAGATAAAAAAGAAAAGAAAAAAAGGCACACAGTCAAGTTCACGGACAATATACCTTCCAGACATCTAGGTGTGTGGGGCAGGGCCTGCACGTATAATTGTGGTGCTGCTTGAGTAACTCTCCCATGTGGATGTGGAAGGCGGTTCGGATATGGCGGATGGCGAGGCGGTCGTGAGGCCACTTTCCACTCCCCTCCATGTGACAGATCACTGCAAAGAGCAGGGTTACAGATTACATGAGTTTGTATATGCCAAATCAGTTTTGAATTGCCAAATGTCTGTGGTTAAGAGGCTGCAATGTTCCTGCTTTGAATACATGGGCTGTAACTCAACTTGCAATTTTGAAATCAGGTACATTATAGAAATCAGTTGTTTCAGAGAGAGTGAGAAATCATAAAACATTTTCTATGGCAGATAGTGCAGAAAAGGTATAATATGCAAGAATTAACTACAAAACAAATGTATAGACTGATAAAAAAGAATCCCTCTCAATCATCACTTATGCTCCACTAGAAGTGTGCGTTGGTGTCTATTTCTGTAGAGACCCTGCAGCCCTCTGCCTGGATTTTCTCTTTTCTTCTTATTTTGCTTTACTTGGGACGCTGCTGGGCTTTAGCCAACAGCCTTTAGGCCCCATGTGGGGGTATAACCCCCAGCCAATAACAGCGCGCAGGGTTTGCAGCCGATTCAGGTGGTGAAATACCACCGCCCCTCAGCTTCTGATACCCAGGCACAACGGTCAGATGCAAAAACAGCCGTCTTTCACGGATAAGAACGGGTTGTGTTATGTGCATGTGTTCCAGTGATCCCCGGCTCCTCTGCCTCTCATCTGCTGTGTGCAAATGCTGCTATGATCGGAGTGTGTCAGTGGTTTTGATCGAGAGCAACACTGTGACCCACAAAAACAGACTTCGGCTGCATCATTAAAAATCTGGAAACTTGGCACCTTCCTGCAGGGTCGTGTGGAGTTGTGCGGAGTAAGTTGTGTGTTTATTTGTTAAAATAATGTTTTATTCCGTGGCTTTGTTCTCACTGCCGTCCCTCACTTCCTTCACTCTCTAGCTCGCTCAACCATTGAATGCCTTGTTTTTACAAACAGCAACCGTTACATATTATACCTTTAAGTCTAGACGTAGATTTAAACAAATTGAACAAGAGGCAACTACTTATTCATGACAAGTAGTTGCTGGTGGTAGGTGTTTACCTGTGATTGGTGTGATATAAGCAGGGCAGGGTTTGCCTTCCATCGGCACCAATGATCGGGACGTCTTCTCTCTCTCAAAGAAGGAATAGTCCAGCTTCAGTGGCACAGGGGGAAAGACCTGGAAAGCACAAAGGAAATGTTAGAAGTGTCATAAAGTCAAAGTCACAATTTACAATAACCGCAGCTATCGATAACTTAACAGAAGCTCTTAGAACTGGAGTTGCATTGTCGTGGTGTTTATGCAAACTTACTTACATTTTACTACTACTACTTACCATTGTGCTAATGAGAGCAGTTCCCCGTTAAGAACAAGAAGCTTTACCTGTGTGTATCTGAGTGCAGGGTGGGCTCCTTGCACTGCGGTGATGGAGAGAGGCAGACCTTCCAGCCTCCACAGTTTTCTACTCAGGTCATCATAGGACTGAACCACCAGTAAACTCTCCTCCTCTCCAGTACTAGGCACCTGAAGAGCACAATGCACGTCAAACACATGCTGTACACTCACATTATTATATGTGGGTTGTAAATAAACTTGCTGTTCATATATTTAATCCATCCATCCATCTGCAACCGCTTATCCCGTTAGGGGTCGCGGGGGGGCTGGAGCCGATCCCAGCCGACATATATATATTTAATTTGGGATGTAAATAAATCTGGGATAGTTTATATATTATATTATATTATCATTCTATGATGAGTTATTAGAGGAGAAGTGAGAAAGGGGTAGGGAAATGTAAGTTTTACTTCTACCTACTCCTTTTCGGACACTATTACTCTTGTTTTGTTTGTTATTATTTTGTATGTTTTTATTTATTTTTATGTTCGAAATAAAGTCATTCATTCATTCATTTATGCATTTCTTTTTTGTTCCTTGAATTATTTTCTAACCCCCTCTTTTATTTTTGTTATTATATTATTATTGTTTTTATAATTTAAGTTATCTCTTCCTATCCAAATTGTGCCTTGTATGTTAGAAGTATTGAGTTTAGATTACAATGCCTTTAATGTTTGTGAATGAATTATCTTCAATAGAAAAAAAAGAATTCAAATTTGGAAAAGCTTCTTGCACAGCAGCACCTGTACACCACCCACATGCCAGATTTTATTATTCCTGAAAAACGGTGGGTTTAAAAGTAAAAAAGGCTGAGCCACGGGGAGATTGCATGATGTTCAAGTGGTATAATGCGCTACTGTATATGGAAAAGTGCAGTCTTATTATTATTTATTTATTTATGTATTTCTTTTTTTGTTCCTTGAATTATTTTCTACCCCCTCTTTTATTTTTGTTATTATATTATTTTTATAATTTAAGTTATCTTTCCTATCCAATTATGCACTTGTATGTTAGAAGTATTGAGTTTAGAGTACAATGCCTTAATGTTTGTAAATTAATTATCAATAAAAAATTTTTTTTAGAAGTATTGAGTTTAGATTACAATGCCTTAATGTTTGTAAATGAATTACCTTCAATAAAAAAATGTTAGAAATATTGAGTTTTAGATTACAATGCCTTAATGTTTGTAAATTAATTATCTTCAATAAAAAAAAATGTTAGACGTATAAGATAAGAGATAAGATAAGATGAACCTTTATTTATCCCCGGAGGGAAATTCAGGTGTCAAAGCAGCAACATCAGCAAACAGAGTGAAACACAGGAGAGTTAAAGGTGTACAAAAATTATAAAAACAATAAGAGATATAAAAGATACAGAGTGAATGGGTGAACATAGTGTGTAAAGTCTGTCAATAAATAAATGTAATATGTGCAGTCTATAAAGTGGTATTGAGTATAGGAGTGGTATTGAGTTTAGAGTACAATGCCTTTAATGTTTGTAAATGAATTATCATCAATAAAAAAATGTTAGACGTATTGAGTTTAGAGTACAATGCCTTAATGTTTGTAAATGAATTATCTTCAATAAAAATTTTTTAGAAGTATTGAGTTTAGATTACAAAGCCTTAATGTTAGTAAATTAATTATCTTCAATAATTTTTTTTTAAAAGTATTCAGTTTAGATTACAATGCCTTAATGTTTGTAAATGAATTACCGTCAATAAAAAAATGTTAGAAGTATTAAGTTTTAGATTACAATGCCTTTAATGTTTGTAAATGAATTATGTTCAATAAAAAAATGTTAGAAGTATTGAGTTTAGATTACAATGCCTTTAATGTTTGTAAATGAATTATGTTCAATAAAAAGAAATGTATGAAGTATTGAGTTTTAGATTACAATGCCTTTAATGTTTGTAAATGAATTATGTTCAATAAAAAGAAATGTATGAAGTATTGAGTTTTAGATTACAATGCCTTAATGTTTGTAAATGAATTATGTTCAATAAAAAGAAATGTATGAAGTATTGAGTTTTAGATTACAATGCCTTTAATGTTTGTAAATGAATTATCTTCAATACATTTTTTTTTAGAAGTATTGAATTTGGATTACATTGCCTTAATGTTTGTAAATGAATTATCTTCAATAAAAGAAATGTTAGAAGTATTGAGTTTAGATTAAAATGCCTCTTTTATTTTTGTTTTTATATATTTTTTTTATGATTTAAGTCATCTTTCCTATCCAAATTATGCACTTGTATGTTAGAAGTATTGAGTTTATATCATAATGTTTGTAAAATAAATTTCCTTCAATAAAAAAAAAGAAAAAAATGTCTTACCTCACTTCCCGTTTCGATGACGTCATCCACCATCGCCCCCACATATCGCATACAGGATTCGGGGATATCTGCATGCCTGGTGGATAATAAACATATTATTTATCTGGGTTTTTTTTAATATAACGAGGCTTTCAACACATTAATAGCTACACACACACACATATAATGTTCTTGTTAAGAGCACACACATGTCCGAAGTGAAACTAGTCACACAAATTGGCTTTTTATTACCCAAAAAGACCCTTTTTTTTCCGGTCCGGTGCTAACATTAGCTAGCCGTGGTTGCTAGGTTGCACGACAAGACGAAATGAAGCGTGCTGGGAGGAGACGGAGCTCCGTGTGGGACTGCTTCGAGCAAGTGGGCAGCTTCGTCCGCTGCATGAAATGCGACGCCACGTTGAAGTACTGCGGCGGAGCCACCAGCTCCATGATGAACCACATGAGCAGACACCATCAACCCTGCGCTGCACCGTCGGACGAAGACGAGAAGCCGGTGATCTGCACCGTGCAGCAGCAGCAGCAGCAGTGCATGGAGGAGGAGAGTGCAGCTAATTCAGACATCATGCAGGTTGCGATAATGTCACCAAACGTGAACACTAGTAGCCTTCCTGAGCGGGATTACGGGGAGAGGAAGCGCCTGAAGAGGAGCTCAGTGTGGGACGTCTTCATCAAAGTGGACGATGAAGTGCACTGCACGATATGCGACACCAAGCTGAAGTACAGGAGCAGCACCACCAGCATGATGTACCACATCAAGAACAAGCACCAGGACCCGGTGCCCAGTGAGGGCGTGCCTGTGGCGACGCACACTGAAGTGACTGAGCTCATCGCCAGGATGGTAGAGAAGGACATGCTGCCCATCAGTGTCATTAATGGTGATGGGTTTCGTGAGCTCATTGCATACACTGTGCATAATTATAAAATGCCATCTGCTGGTGATATTACGCGCCTTATTGAAGGGCATTTCCACGAGAAGGTGGAGGAGCTTGTGGTGCAGCTGGGTAGAGTGGAGAAACTGGCTCTCACTGTTGACTTCTGGACAGCCCTGCCGTTTCAGAGGTACATCACAGTCTTCTGCTCTTTCATCACAGAGGACTGGCAGGGGAGGTCGGCCGTGCTGCAGACGCACAAGCTGCCATCGGACAGCCACACTACTGCGGACGGTGTCACGGAGAGGCTTCTTAACACCGTGCAGACCTGGGGCATTGGTGGGAAGGTCACCGCGTGTGTTCATAACAACATACAGGGCGCCCTGTCACACCACAACGCGTGTGTCCGTGTCACCTGGGACTACGCCACTTGCTTCGCCACTACGTTGCAGCAAGCGGTCACCGACGGGCTGAGCGAGGATCTGGTCCGCATCATCGCCGCTGCGGGGAAACTGGTCAAGCACTTCAATCACAGCTTGCTGGCGAGCGCGGCCTTGGAGCAGAAGCAAGTTCAGATGTGCCTGCCGCAGCACAAGCTCGTCCAGTCGAGCAAAGCCAGATGGGACACGATCTGCGATATGTTCGAGCGGTTGCTCGAGCAACGGTGGGCGATTAAAGCCGTGCTCTCCGATCGCACGATCACCAACAGACAGGAAGCCCAAATCCTCGAGATCGAAGACGACTTCTGGCAAATAATTGAGAACTTCACACCCGTGCTGGCGACGCTGAAATGGGCAACGACGGTCATATCGGCTGAAACGGAAGTTTCCATTTCCAACATCTACCCGATCACGTTCAGTCTCATTCAGACCCACCTCGTGCCGAAAGACAATGACGTTGAACAAGTCTCCGAGTTCAAGCTGAAAGTTCAGAAGTCACTTAGAAGTCACATGGAGGTAGGCGTACGATATTCAATTTGTGCTTTAACTTTGGCGATGATTTTTAGTAGAATAAGTGCTAACAAACAATATTTATGCTGATTTAAGCTAAACAATCTGCAATTATTTATCATTTCTACTGTTCACAGGTTGATTCTAATGACCTGGCCTCCAAACCAGCTCTGATTGCCTCGATGCTGGACCCTCGCCACAAACATCTCAGCTTCCTGACGCCGACGGGGAGACTGGCTGCGAAGGTCAAACTGCACGAACTGGTTTCAAAATTAGATGTGATAACTACTATTGTGGGCCCGAAGGATGAACAGCAGGAGATGCTGATCACACCTGATATTAGCCAGGTGGCTATGCCCTCACAACTGAGAAGTGACACCAAGAACACCATGATGCTGCTCCTGGGAGACAACTACAGTTCCTCCTATGCCACGGACTCCGAGGCTCAGGTAGATTACTACCTGAGAGACATTGCTCCCTCATTGGACATAAACCCTCTGGACTGGTGGAAGGTGAATGGACCAAGGTTCCCCAAACTGGCCACTCTGGCGAGACACTATTTGTGTGTACCTGGGGTATCACTGCCATCTTTATTGTCAGAGGGCGGACAAACATTTGCAACCATGCGTACGAGGCTGAGCCCGGAGCATGTTGACATGATGATCTTTGTAAACAGAAATGCATAACCCTACATGATGGAGGAGTACACTGACTTCCTTTACCAATAATGGGTCACTGTAGTGCAGTAGGGGCAAGAGGCAGTGGGTGCAAATCAGGTAGACGTCTTGATTGGATGTTACAAGAGAGGATGAGGAAGATGGCAGCTACTCTCCCACTGATGATATATTGTATATGCTTGTGCGAATAATGCTACAAACTAATTAGTTTTTTAAATTTCAGTCAAAAAAAGTCAAATACTTAACTATACCTAAATGTAGTTCCCAAAATTAAAACATAGTGATGTGTCTCATCACCTCACTTTGACTTGATGACTGACACTCCTCTGATCACCCACACAGGTGTTTTCAATCTGGCTGACTAGACCTCTGCTCAGGACTGTTTAGACTAATTGAGTGACATCTTCGTGAGTCTCCTGTTAGCTTTGTTGAACCTGTTAGGGCGGGACAAATTACACCTTTATCATTCTTATTGGTAGATGAAAATTTGTGACCAATGGTGCCTTCAAATGAAACTCGTGAGCTTCATGTTTACAACATGGGAAGTCTCCACATATACTCGGCGTTCAAGCCATAGAAGCTTACAAGCTAGCAAGCGGGTAACATACTGTAATGCAGGAAATGCAAAGGCATAATGAGAGAGGAAAAAGATGAGGCAGTTGGGAATATCAACATTTTCCTCAGACACATTATAAAATTACGAAGGAAAACAATATATGACTAAAATGACAATATGTTCACTTATTATGTACCAAAAAATGAATTTCACAACTCGTGAACTCGGAGCTTTCAGAAACTTTCCACTTACGAGGTTGTGAATACCACAAGAGGGGTGCGTTCATATGGACTCTTCTTGTGAACACGGTAAACACGATCCCATTTGAAGGCACCACAAATACATTCCTATCAAAGCTCTGGCCCACTTTCGACCCTAGCAGAAGTCTATTCAGCCAGAATAACTGAAGACACCTGTTTGGGTGTTCAGAGGCTTTAAAACATTGGACCGGGAGCCAATGGTAAAATGATGTCAGCAATATCTGAGTAAAAAGGACCACTACAAGTCCTTGGCATTCAACATCAAACTAGTAGAGGCTGCTAATGGTGTAGCCTTTACCTTAATACAGCTATTATGTTTTGTATATTTGTATGTTCTTAATATTCTTCTTTAATAGTCTACAAATCAAGATAAAACTCATGAGGAAAAAAAACAAAGAAGAAGAAAAATCACTGGTTTGTTCCTTTTGTTACCATGATAGAATACTGAATATTTGTATTATCAATACAGCTAGAAACTCCCTGACCAAACTAACCACTGTATTATTACCAGTATTGATGTGATGTCTGTTGTGTGTCTCTCAGTGTATGCTACGTAAACATGAAATACATACAGCTGTAGCAGGTGTGCAATGATCTGTCTGGGGACCAGTCGTTTCTGGCACATGCTCTCTCCGTCCCACAGCACGGCCTCGGTGATGGCGCCGTCCTGGAAGCGACGCAGCTCGGAGCGAGAGCCCCAGAGCTGACGAAACTCGGCCGCCTAGCGGAGGAACACCGCTGTTGTTAATAATGAATCTTAACACGAGCATGGAAACACGTAAATGATAAAGAAACAAGTCTAAAAAAAACAAACAAGTACAAATTCTATACTGTCATGTGACTGTTTTATCTCTTTTGCATGTTACAAGCTTTTTAATAAATAAATGCTACATTTGGTTAAAATATAATAGTATTACATTTTTAAAAATGTTTACAACCACACTAGGTGTAGCTTATGTGAAAATGTACATCTATGGTCTTCACTAATTGAATACACTGTGTGGGAAGTACATTGTTGCATTGAGTAGACACCAATACAAACCTGCTCCTTCTTTGTAGCACTATTGATATACTAATAGAGTACAGTAAAATGACGTATCTTCAACACAGATGGGAAAAATAAGAAATAAAACACTACACAGGTTACCTTGGGGCCGTCTGCAGGTGGGCCTCTTTCCAGGACAGAAGCTGCCAGCTCCGGTTTTAACAGCAAGCCGAAGGAGAGTGGAGGTTGGGCTTTGTGTTTTGGCGCTTCACTCTCCACAGCCCACTGTGAGGAAACAAAAATGAAGAAACAAATTTAGTGATTTGAAGTAAATCATATGTACATGTGCGTTTATTTCTGACTCTCCTCTGTTAAGACACTTTCAAACTCTTCTGAATCAAAAACATACTGTTATAGTTGTATTAGTGCTGATTCAATCAGGGTTTGTGTTAACAGTAGCTTAGACGAATTATGAAGTAAACCACTGAAAAGCCAGCGTGCACGTTCTGTCAGTTGAGTGAGCCAGACGTGGATGTGTGTGTAACCCCTGAATGTAAACCTTTCGCACCTCAGGATCGGGAGAGAGGGAGTGGGTGAGGAGGTGGATCCTTTGGCCCAGTCCCTGCTGGAGCAGCGACAGAATAAAAGGGAGAGCAGTGTGGACATAGTTTCCACTGTGGTCCATCAGCTCACTGAGGAGGTTCAGTTTTTTACAGCTGGACTGAAGCTTCACCAGCTCACATAACCTGAGCGGGAGAGATGAAAACGCAGGATGAGAATGGGAAGTCAGAAGTCAGTTTTTCATGTAACCCTATTTATTACCTGACATTTAGGACAATGACATGTGTATGAAAAGGTGTCTAAACTGTCTTTAGCCGGAATCTGTAAAAGGAGAAGTTAACACATGTCATAGGAGGTATACAACTAAGCTGCTTATGTAGGACATAAAAGAGGGAACTTGGATATTATTTCATTTTTGTTGCATTAGCAGATAAGTAGAGCCATACTGGAATACGTGGTCGCTTGTCCTGATCATGGGTTTTGGCGTCATGAGGAGGCTGTGGAACCCGTCCACCGTAGGGTTGTCCCAGAACTGCATCGACACAGACGCCTCGTGCTGCAGCTGAGAACCAATTTGAAAAACGGTTAAAACCTGCTGTTTAATCTCACCAGTGTAAAAAAATGATCTAGTTTGAACACACATTTTGTTTTTATATTATATATATTATTGTTATTATTTACCTGTTTGTAGGTACAAGCGGTCATGTCGGCACACAGGTTGAGATGCCCTGAAGGGTCGACAAATACGACCTGGAAAGCATTGTGGAACTCTGGAAGAGATGGCTGCAAGGAAACGAAAAAATGAAATAGGACAATAATGATTGATTTAGGAGATAAACAAAAGCGTTAATAAACTACATGAACAGGTTTAGACCACTCACAGCTGTAGAGTCGGGATCTTTGGCCAGGGTAATCGCATTCACCGTCAGGTCTGTAGATGCTGAGGGTTAGAATGAGAGGTGGATCAGTTGCAAGATATTCAAAACAGCGATGAGCAAATTGCTGTATGGTCAACTACCGTATATCATATTGTGGTTTAGTGGATTTAAAATGTTCTTACCCAGGAAGTTCAAGCTGTTTCGAAGCAGCTGATAGGCTGTCATAGAGTTACTGATTCTGTGAGTGGTCAGCAGATAAGCCAACAGCATTGAAGCCAGGAAGCCATTAAAACAACCAGTGCCCTATAAGACATTGGGAGAGCAATACAGAGGTGAGGTGAGATTAAAAGTGTTGGAAGGCTAATAAATAAATACAATGTTAAAAAGAAAAGCTCCGTGCAACACGTAAGAGAACCATTGCAATCCTTCCTACCTGGTCAAGCTCTCTTTGACGAAGCCAGACTTTGAGCAAAGCCACCCCATCTGCAAAAGCTGAGCACTGGGAGCCGACAGCAGAAAGAAACTGGAGGTGAGCCCTGGGCAGTAAATCCCCCAGAACTGAGCTGTTGTAATGCGGAGTGGGAGGTTCGCTGCTCTCTGCAACAAACAAACAAACAAAAGAAATTGGTCTGATGTTTCAATTGTTGCTGAAAATGTGGTCCTGATAGAAAAGTTGTGATGGATAATATTTGAAGAACTAGCTGCATAAATTAACAATCTTACCAGAGTCGGAGGTCTGCAATCCGGTGTACCACTCCGTCCGGATATTATTCCTCTGGGGGTGGAAACGGCTGGGCTTGAAGAATCCAGGAGGCGGACAGGCATGAACACGTATGGTGAAGCTGGAAGAGTCTTTACCTGAAAAGATAGGACACCACAACACATCACAATCATAACCAAAAACAAAATACTAATAAACACGCATACGCAAAGAAAAACTGGTAAAATCCATACTATAAAAAACAAACACAATGCTCTTGAAGGTCGGCAGTATTTTGTACAATATGATGTAAATTTAAAAGTTACATACCCGGAGGTGTCAGCAGCAGAACGGGTCGGAGTCGGTTGCCATGGAGACAGGAATAACGCATGCTTCCGATGTCAGAGGAGGATGCGAGATGCTGGGCCAGGCCTGCCAGGTAGAGAGCCCTTTTCCTCGGATACCTCTGGTTCACAACGTCCTTTGGGTGGAGGATATCCTAATAACAGAAGATACACCGGTGTCTCTTATAATCTAATGACTGGTATTGTCACATTTCATTCAGAACTTCCAAGTGATGTATTGACTTACAGCTGGGATCGTGACAGCCAGGTCCACCATGATGCGTGGTTTGGTGCAAGTTCCCAGCGGGTAGCTGCCGATCAGATCGACAGAAGCAGGAGGTGCCATGTGGAACTTGCCCTTTGTTATTTTGGGCACCAGGAGGAAAGGGACCTTAACTGCACTAGACAGCCATGACGGGTCACTTACCTGAACACATAAAGAGATTGCTTAAAAAAATGTGGTTACAGGTTTACGTGTGTGGATTTGTGGAGAGCTGAATGAATGATATTGAGCCTCTATGCCCAAATCATGAAGCTGTTCTTCTTACAGTACATACCTCAACCTCTGGTGACTCCGGTACAGTCTGGAGCAGCTTGGTGACGGTCTGAACGAAGGAATCTATTTGCTGTTTCCTACGCTCACTCAGGGCGACCTCTCTCAGCAGCTCTTCCATCTGTTATTGGTGATAGATTTGAGACAATATTTACTAGGAGGGTGTGAAAGGTTGTGTGATTATTGTTTACATGGGACAACACAGGCTTGACTTAAGGCATAATCTCATTCCTTTTTTTTTTTATACTGTTGTTTTATAACAAAAAACAAACAAACAATACAGACAACATAAGACAGACAGGGTCATCCTGAGTGAGGTGAAATGCTTAACATTATATGACATTATATACATTTGTAAGAAAAGAAGAAAAAGAAAAGAAGCTATGTTACATAGCAGTATGCAAGTCCGTGGTTCGTTAGAGACCCAGAATGTCCTTTAAAGTCTTACAGGTCCCTCTAGTCCAACATCATTCATGGGAGAAGGAAGCAAAGTTTTCCACAAACAAAATACATATACAATAAAGTCCCTTCTCATCCCCATTCACTTCAGGTTTAAGTAAAATTTCCAGTTCTTCCAGTATTTTTCACCCCTTTTTTGGTGGCATGTCTCAGAGAGAAAGTCAGTTGTTCCATACTGTAAATGTCCTGAACTATTTCTTTCCAACCTCATTTCCTTTTCCTGTCTCTGTTCATGTTCATGTACAGTAAGTCAGAGAGGTGTCTTACCTGCATTTTGAGCAGGCTGCAGTGAAACAGGCTCTCTGCCTCTTTCAGCTGGTTGAGCTCCTCTGCTGTAGGAGGTCTGTACAGATCACTTCTGGACAGCTTCACTGGGTGATAGACCATCTCCTCCTCCTTTCCTCCAGCCTCCTCAGGTTTGCTCCTTTTGGCTTTAATGGGAGCCTCATCTCTCTCTGAAGGAATCATCTATAAAAAATAACAACAACATGTAGTAGCAGCTTGGTTTGATTCAACTTTTTTAACATGTCTTCTATTACAAGTAAGGAATCAGATAATCAGGGTATGCTATACAAACAGGGCTAACTAGATAACACATTATGCTATTTGAGCTTTAATTCTGGTGTTTCTCTAAAGATTGTATCATTGGGTATTACTGACTGTACCTGTTATAGGTTTAGTTTCTGCAAGATACTGCACATTAAGCAAAGCTTTACAGTTTAAGTTGCCAAATTGTAGGCAAAGCATGAGAGCACCAGAGTAACCACTGAGTAAACTGTCTCATGTGTTAACTATGTGGTGGTTATTACACCAACCAAGCAGCTCAAATCATGATAAATGTCACCAGTCTTACCTCTGCTGGCTCCTTGGCAACTGCCTGCTTCTTTTTCATGTCTGTTCTGCTTTCAATGTGATGATAATTCAGGTATTTGTTAAAGTTTCGATCAACACTGCTTTCCCTTCATTGCGCTCTCACATGTGCAAAGGGTCAGACAAACTTTCTACCGAGCAAAATATTTCCCTGATTGGTGTAGAAGCGGCGGTGGTGAACGGTGATTGGCTCGTTGCTCGTCAACAAAGATAGGTTGCATGAGCAGTCCCACCGTGTGATTGGTGGTAGTGTAGAGCTAGAGCCAGTGATGTGTCAGGCACATTTTAATGCATTCAACAGTAAAAAAATAAAAATTAAAAAATAAATTAAAATAAATAAATTGAAAATAAATAAATTGAAAAAAAATAAATAATAAACTCATGCAGTAAATACATTTTTATTTATAAAAGTATATTATAGAACAAATTTAATATTATCATATTTTTCAGTATTAAATCATCAGCTGCAGATTATTATTGGTGTGCATGTTATGTGTACACACTCAGTTCATTAGGTACACCTTGCTACAACTAATATAGTTTAATACATAAAAAATAAAAAAATAAAAATAAAAATAAATAATAATAATAAACTCATGCAGTAAATACATTTTTATTTATAAAAGTATATTATAGAACAAACTTAATATTATCATATTTTTCAGTATTAAATCATCAGCTGCAGATTATTATTGGTGTGCATGTTATGTGTACACACTCAGTTTATTAGGTACATCTAGCTACAGCTAATATAGTTTAATACAACAGCCCTGCAATGAATCCTGATCCTCATGAAGGTTTTAATGTTCACATTTTCACCTGTCATATAGGTGTACCTATTGTAATAAACTGACTAAGTGTATATGAAGGCACAGAAAATTAATTAGTGTAATATGCATACAAAACACATGCACATACTTGTATGTGCACACAAATATATATATACAGTAATTACAGGTCCCATATGACTTGGATAATTCATTTATTGTTTTGAGTTTCAGGTAATGTTCAAGAGTGATGGAAACACATTTTAGTCTCACAGTAGGTGTTGAGCTTTGCACATGAAAAACATATGGACATAGACTTGAAAAAAACCCTCATGAGAGCCCCTGTAATCAAATTTCCTTTCTAGTTTTTATATGAGGTACTTCTAACTCTATCTTTGCTATATGTTGTGGGAGGCATTGCTAGAACACATAGCTTTTTTTTTTTATATATATATATACTGTAATTGTATATTAATATCAAAGGAATGACAATGCATATATTGTATTCAGTTTATCAGGTACTATTTTTATATGTGCACAGTGTATCTCACTACTGTATTGCCAATGCAGAGTTGCTAACAAATACATGGAGGGAAAGATGGATTGAGTCCGAATTTTTTCCCCAAATTTTTTTTTAGCCTACAGCGTACATTATATGATGTGCTCTTGTATTAGAAGAATCTTTTTTATTCTGATAATGTATTGCTAATTTTGCTCTAAATACAAGTGTATTATCACAACATTTTATAATCAGTTGTCACAGTTCTTGGACTGAAACAATGGGGTGACCTGAGGTGGTGGACCTGCGGTAACCTGATCAACAGAAAACAGTGGCACAGCTGCATCACTTCGTATCAGCCTCAGCTTGGCAGACTGGGTAGGAGGGTTACAAGTATGAGGGTTCATTTCAACTGCCTGGGGATCCAAGACAGAAACACCCTTGGCCAAAACCATTGTGTCCAGCCTCAGAGGCCCAGAGAACGCCAACCCATCCTTTCTATGTCTAGAGGGAGACAATTTCTTCAGCCAGATATCGGCCTCATTTCTCCTCTGAAACTTTGTCGGTTGATCCTTGGAGCTGGTTAGTTGCTTCGGTGAGGTTACTGTCCTCTCAGTTTGCTGCTTGCTATATCTTGGGTCTAGTTTGGATAGTCCACTTGGTTTCTTGGTGTTGGGTTTTGTGTAGCTGTTATCCACGATCTCATACTGAGGAGAGATGCTGTGTCGAGGCAGGCTGGAGTGATCAAGCCTTGGTATATGTTGGTAGTGCTTCTGCTGATATGATGATCCAGTCGTGTGGTTAGAAACAGAATGTGTCCGATCCTTACCCTTTGCATCCACATGCTTTTTTTCTACTGAACAGGACAGGGGAGGCAGAAATTTGCCTGGAATCAGCTTGGGAGGTAAATTAACATGCTGCTTTTTCTTTAGATCAATTTTTGGTGGGGGGCGAGGACTAAGCACTTTATAGCGCTCGTAACTGACCGATCTCCTGGGACTTGTTACCTTTTCAGATTGCGTTGGAGAGCTGTTTGTTTGGGCCATAACATTAGATTGCTGGTTGACTCTTGGCTCTGTTTGTACTGGGACCTGGTCAATGTCAGCCTCCTGTTAGAAACAAATATAGAGATACTGTAGATATGGTTACAGGTAACCTCTTGGTTGAAATATGAAGAGAAGAACTTGCAGAAGAGACATATCAAGTGTACCTGTTGTTCTGCAGGGTGAGGTTGAGGGTTAGCATTTACAACAGGCACACATCCGTTAATCCAGGCATCTGAAGTTGCTGGCATAGGCTCTGAGTCTTCTGTTTTAGATGCTTCCTCTGGTAGTTCTCCTTCATCTGGGCACAAGATTTGCCGCTCTAGAATCTGTGTGAAGTAGCTCTTGGCCCAGGATGCGGAGAAAGGTGCTAGCTTAAGGGCAAAGACAGGCAACATCATGGATGTTATATGTACATGTATTATGTGTGGTTGAAATGGATGACAGCAAGATCAATCATTTTATTGGTCTCTCCATGAGTGTCAGTCAGTAAGATGATGTTTGCATTGAAGTGAAATAATAATAAAAGAGCATATGCAGTATGTCTTTTCAGTTTTACCTGTCTTTTAATGTACACTTTGAAACAGCCTTCCATGACCTTGCTCAACAGTTCTTCCATGATCTCCCCCACTGCCTCATCCGCATCCTCCTGGATCAACATGTCCGTCCATTGGGAGTGAGTTAAGCGACCAGGGATAATATCTTCCTCTTCCGAGTCCGGCGTTGGAGGTGTGTACAATTGGACAGAAGACCTATGTCCTCGCTTGTCAGCTCGGGAGTTGGTTGCAGAGCGGGGCATCTTGGCTCAGAAGCTGGTATGAAATGTGAAACACAAATGGAAAAAACAAAAACGAGGTTGCTAGTGATGATACGATACGATACGATACGATACGATACGATACGATACGATATGATATGATACAACTTTATTGTCAGTTTGCACTGAAATTAATTTTACACATCCAATAGACATACTGTTACCATAAACAGATAGACAAGTAAAACCCATCAGACAAAAAAACAAAACACATCACCATTATTCATACATAACCCATTACAAAATTACCATCTGTCCTCTGGATTTACATGTCTTTAGCAGCACATTAATTATTATTTATTATTATTATTATTATTTATTTATGATGAAGAGCTTGACCTATTTACTGGAAAAAAAAAACTATTTAACATGGACCTACATTAGTCCCTATCAGTTGACATGTTGCTGTGTTGCATGTCATATGGTAAACATTACCACCCTCTGGTGGTACTGATCAAACTTGACAGTTTTCATTTCTCCATGGGAACTTTGATGTGAAATGATAATGCCCTGAATCATTATAGGACTTTCATTTGCACGTGAACACAATCCCATTGCTTACTGTAATTATTTATTAGAACTTGTGAAATGTCTTAGCTAGTTAAGACTTTAGTTAATGTGTATGGATTGCTAGAAAACATCAACTAGCTAACTAACTAACAGGAAGTCACTGTAGAATCACAAGCTGTAACAGAACTTTCCAAATCACAGTTGGAGGGGCAAATTATGTATTAAACTAAACTGCCAAACATGTATATGTAGCTGAATGTATGTATTATTTTGCTTTACTAATGCATACATGAAGAAATATAATGTTATATGTTTCAGTAAGTCATTAAACAGCATTTTAATCATGTGTCATGCAAGATATGTCGACCATTGGTCATACTATTTATTTTACTTATTATTTATTAATCTGGCTCCACATATAATAACTTATTATGAATAATCCCTGTTATAATCTCAAATCTGTTTATAACCTTACCAGACACTCTTCTGTGTAGCCCCTGTTTCCATGTAGTCTTCGGTTGCTCAGCAACCGAGGACGCACGTATGACGCAGTTACGTAGAGGCGGCGTTGTCTCTATGGCTGCAGAACGACGCTGAGGTAATCCTGCTGCTAACAACAAGAGCTAGAAAAGTGCTTCGTTCACATTAACCTTATATGTAATGGTCGATCACAACAGCGCCAATGGCTGCTGGGATAATTGTTATGTAATCTGAAGCAAAAGTATTATGTGCAATGTGTGATTCAAAGGTATAACTGTGTCCTTTCATTTACGCTGCAGTGGTTTTCTGGCTAACATACCTAGGATAGCTCACTGCTAATGTTGAGTAGCTTCCTAATAACTGTGTTTTTAATGTGTGTGAAATGTGCAGTGTACAGCAGCAAAGGGGATAGTGCAAAAAACAAGATGCATCAGCTAACACAGTAAAACAAAAAAGAGCTGAACAAAGTGTAACAAAGTATGAACCATTTAAATAGAAGGATGCATACAAATAGGAGCAGTATATACAGTATTGACAATAAACAGACTATTAACAAAATGTGGAAAAAATGATATTGCACAGTGAGAATGAAATGAAATTCCACCTGAAAATATCAAGTTATTGTCAGTTTTTTTGGTGTGTAAGTGGTCTACTGCAGGACGGATAATAATGCACTATACCCACTTTTAACAGTCTCTTCTGCACTATATTCACTTTTTTAATAGTCCTGTATCACAGCTGTTACCCTGCACTATATTCACTTTTAACAGTTTTCTTCATCTCCTTGTATTTTTATATCTGGTATATTTTTTTGTACTTTGTACTTTGCACTACTAGCTTTTTCACTGCCTTTTTACTAACATGTTTTGCACTAAGGAACTGTGATGCTGGACACTTGAATTCCCCTCGGGATCAATAAAGTTACTATCTATCTATCTATCTATCTATCTATCTATCTATCTATTTATCTATCTATCTATCTATTTATCTATCTATCTATCTATCTATCTATTTATCTATCCATCTATTTATCTATCTATCTATTTATCTATCTATCTATCTATTTATCTATCTATCTATCTATTTATCTATCCATCTATTTATCTATCTATCTATTTATCTATCTATCTATTTATCTATCTATCTATCTATTTATCTATCCATCTATTTATCTATCTATCTATCTATTTATCTATCTATCTATCTATTTATCTATCCATCTATTTATTTATCTATCTATCTATCTATTTATCTATCCATCTATTTATCTATCTATCTATCTATTTATCTATCTATCTATCTATTTATCTATCCATCTATCTATCTATCTATCTATCTATCTATCTATTTATCTATCCATCTATTTATCTATCTATCTATCTATCTATCTATCTATCTATCTATCTATCTATCTATCTATCTATTTATCTATCCATCTATTTATCTATCTATCTATCTATCTATCTATTTATCTATCTATCTATCTATCTATTTATCTATCTATCTATCTATCTATCTATCTATTTATCTATCCATCTATTTATCTATCTATCTATTTATCTATCTATCTATCTATCTATCTATCTATCTATCTATCTATCTATTTATCTATCTATCCATCTATCTATCTATCTATCTATCCATCTATCCATCTATCCATCCATCCATCTATCCATCCATCTATCCATCTATCCATCTATCCATCTATCTATCTATCTATCCATCTATCCATCTATCCATCTATCTATCTATCCATCTATCCATCTATCTATCTATCCATCTATCCATCTATCTATCTATCTACTGGGAGCAGTGCTGGTTGTGGAGTCTGACAGCTGCGGTTTTAATGAAAATGCTAATCTAATTCTACCAAACTCTGACTCTATATTTTCTTTAGTTCTACTGACACCAGATCGCCTTCTGTCATTTCAACGAACTGTGCTGCTAAAGAGAAGACAGCTCCGTCATGTATCACAAGGAGAAGAGCATCCAGATCAAGAACAGCGCCTCGTCGCTGTACAACAACCTGGGCGTGCTGCGCATCGCCCCGCGGCGCCTCACCTACTTCACGGTGGTCCACGCCAACGTGGTGAACATGGTCAGCGCGTCCTGGGACGGACTCAACTACTCCCACCGACAGCTGCAGTCCAAGGAGCCCAATGTGGCCACAAGCACGTCGCTCATCATGCAGGTCAGGCCTCTCTCTCTGTGCAACTTCTGCAGGTCTCTACCTAACTGGCAAACATTTATATGTAGCTAAATGTATGCATTATTTTGTTTTACTAATGCATACATGAAGAAATATAATGTTCTATGTTTCAGAGTTAGCAGTTTTCATGCAGAGTGAGAGAGAAATATCCAATTAGCTATCTCAAGGTGGGGCACTATGTGTAAAAAAAGGCTGCAAATCCTGCACTAATATGGATGCAAACACCCTCAAACACTTTTAACATTGAGGTTGAAAGTAACCACTTAATCACAGTCACTGTTTAATTTCCAATCCAATGTGTTTTTGTAGTACAGTGCTAAAATCGTAAAAGAACACCACATCACAAACAGTTAAGAAAGCTTATAAACTTAGCTTATGAACTGCATTCTTTAATGAGTTGCTGGTTAAATATAAAATGATTAATTTGAACATCATATTTTGTCTTTTGCTCTGGCATACTGTATATGCATTTGGCTGTATCATAAAAATAAAGAAATCCTGTGTTTTTCTTGTAACAGGCTGCATTTTGTGCTCTGCCCTCTCGTGAGCTGCTAGTTGTGACCTCTCAGAAAGGCATTCAGGTGAGTTTTTGTTTGTTCTGCACGGTCATCGGCAGTCTCCACATTTTGGAGGAGGCACTGCTACTTCTGCTATTTGTATACTTATAGTGGCTGTGGTTGTGTCTAGTCTGCATGTCTGGACTTAAGTGTGTCACCCAGTGTTCATTTAAATGTGAACCTAAACAAAAGTATGAATGTATGTGTTTTTGCAGCCTTTTACTCTCATGTGTTATAAATCTATTGTTTTAGATGTATGAATCTGATGGCTCCATGATGGTGTACTGGCATGCACTGGATACTCCGGAAACACCTACAGGTAAACTTGCATGTAAACTGTGGATTTGCTACACATTTGATGTGTCTCAATTATTTGCATGAAAACTCTGAAAAGATTAAATATATTATATAATTCAATATGATAAGATATGATACAATAGAATATGACACTTTGTTGTTCCCAGAAACATGTCAGTGTAGTTGATCCATCCTCATAACACAAACACAATTAAAAACATCATTGGGAGGACCTGATTATTATAATGAAATAAATGATTTTCAGGCATCTACACCTACATTATTATTATTGTTTTTGCTTTGTCAGTTTTAATCATACATATTGCTGGCTTTTTTTAGTTGCCTGCACATTTACACACATGTTCATATATGCATATTTGTGCAATCACGCATTTGTGTGTGAGAGAAGAGTATTAATCGACAGTTTTATACTTAATCTAGTGCACTCATGGAATTTATTTGTGTCCCAGCTCAGGCCGTGTTTGCTCGGGGGATATCAGCAGTGTGTGAGAGTTACATATGTGTGGGTAAGTACTAAGTGGAATATATTTTTGTTTATTCAAAATACAGGGCAAAACTCTAAAGTGCACATCTCTTTCTGTCTCTCTCTCTCTCTCTCTCTCTCTCTCTCTAGGCGTTTCATCCGGTGCAATTCTAGTATTTGATGTTCCCAGTAAAGGCAGTAATATCACCCTGTCGGAGGTCCTGGACGGGCACAAGGAGTCCATCACTGACATGGCCTCGGAGTGCGGTGGCAGCGAGGTATGGTGTGTCTATCTGAATCTTTGTTGATATTGGATAACTCAAATCTTTCCAGGAATGACTGACATACCTAAATAAATGAGTACTTTATATAATACATAATAATCCTCTCTGTTGCTGTCTTCCTCCCCTCAGGTGTGCATAGCTGATATGGTCAGTGCAGATGATGGGGGCAACCTGTGTGTGTGGAAGTCTGGGGAGGAATTTGTGTTTCTCAACCACATCCCCGGCTTTAAGTAAGAAGTACTATAGTTTTGTCAGTTTTGGTGTACAATACTGACAGAGTGACCTAACCTAAAACTCCTCTTACATCTCTCTCTCTCTCCCTTCCTCATGCATTGTACTTATCTATTCTACATTATGTTCCGTTCCACTGTCCTTTGTTTATTCTTCATTTCCCCTCCTTGCTCTAATCTAATGTCCATTATCTTTTCCCTTAATTCCCTGACGGCAATCATCCTCCATCTCCCTCACTGCTCTCAGTGTGAGCTGCTCATCCGTCAAGTTATGGAAAGGAACATTGGTGGCCGGTTACGGCACGGGCCAGATTCGTCTCTATGAGGCAGTGACGGGAATCCTGCATGCCGAGGTCAACGCCCACGCTCGCTGGATATACTCACTGGACATTGCTCCTTATTCTGGGCTGGTGATTGATTTTTTTAAATTCAGTTTATCGGGTTGGCATTTATCATTTGAAGTGGCACACAGAAGTAAGAAGAAAGGATTCATAGATTTTCTATTTAAAGACAAGAATTAGCTTTAAAACATGTTCAGGTGTATCTCAAATATATATATATTATTCATACCTTTTGATTTTGCTTTTGCTTTAGCTTCTGTCTGCTGCCGAGGACTCGCTGGTCCGGGTGTGGCACCTGACAATGACCCCAGAGAGCCACAACGTGGAGGTAACTGGACATAAAACAGGATACAAAACTCGTTTTCTTAATAGGTTCAGAATCATGGCACAATTTATTTTATGGTGGGTTCCTCCATGTTTAACTTATACTTACTCTCAGTGAAACCCTGACTGTGTGTTTTCCTCATTTCCTCCTAGATTTCCCATTTGCACAACGAGTGTGTGACGGACACACAAATCTGTGGAGCCAAGTTCTGTGACGGCGATGGTTATGCCTTTGCGGTGACGGGCTATGACCTGAGTGAGATTATCCGTTACACACAGTCGTAGGACTTAAAGTATGTGAATGTGAATTTGGTATATTGGAGTGTTTCTGGAAAGATAACATGAGCCAGAGAGAAGAGTAAAAAGGGGCCAGGCTAGGATCTGGAAGGGGGTATTTATCTTTTTTAAGAGAAGCATTGTTTCATGGCATTTCTGTTTCTATATCCACAAAGGTTGAAGGAGATTCTCATATAACTACAAAAGTAATGTGTTAAAGTTTCTATAAATAGTTTATAAAAGTGTAAATGTTTTCATGTGTGTGAATGTAGCTTTAAAAATGTATAAGATATTCTATTATTCTTTCTGACAAAATTATTGTTTGAAGCAGCTGGACCATAAACATTTTTGTAAAGAAAGCAGCTGCGTCTGGGTTTTAATTTTGCACTTCACAATTACACCAGTAGATGGGGCTGTGGGTCAGTTATTTTTGAGCAGGGCAATGCCAGAGTAGTGCAAACAGATTTCACTAGAGTTGCCTAAAAGGTTATTCGAGAAAGTCCACATTGTGATTGGATACTGTGTGCAGACCACAGGACACAGGCCATTCATCACAGAGGAAGCGCATAAACATTTTCTGTTCATTGTATTGACTAATTTCTTAGATAAGGTAAGATAAACCTTTAGGTTAAGGACAGCAATAGTACAGATAAATAGAGAAAGACAAATAAATACAAAATAAGAGGTATTTAAAAAAACTACAATAAGAATATAATAGAAAAATAAATAATAGAAAACTATAACAGTGCATATGGAGACAAAAATTGTAAAGTGACATGGTGTTGTTAAAGTTACTCTGATATGATATAAGAGCAGCAGTCAGCAAAATGGCATGTGACAGACTTCAATGGATGATTAGATTTTTACTTTTATGTACTTCTTTTTTTATTATAAATTTATTATACAGTCCAAGACATCTACATCTGAGGCAAGTGTGCTTTTTTCCCAACTGTGTCTATGATGTCTATGATGTATTCGTTACCCTTGCTTTCTTGTTACGCCTCATTTTTTATAGTTAACAGCCATTAAATTTAATAAAGAAAGTGCTTTAATGCAGTCACAGTGGCAACAGAAGGTCTTTTTGTTTCCTAGAAAATTACATGAAGAACTAGAAAGGCCTTTATTGAAAACAACCTACTCACTACCATTGATCAACTTTTCAGAATAACTGTGCAAAAAACAACGCATGACATAACGTCACAAAGTACAACACAGATGTTGTTTTCTAGGATCTTTTGAGACGAACTGAATGTGCCTTAACTGAAAACAAATATTGCCAACTCAGCTGTAAAATCTGGTCTTGCTTATCACAGGTCACATGAGTTTTTCTTTAAATTCACATCAGGCGACCAGGTATCATTGTAATCCCACCCACCTTATCGTGACAAGATAAGAAGAATCAGGTCAGCGAGGAATTGTGTGCTGTTTGTCAGTCTGGGGGCTAAGCGTGTATTAAATCCCTGAGTTCTAGTCTTTTCTGGTTTGCAGTCAACACAGGTCACATGACATCAACTGACAGGACTGTTTTGAACCAACACACACAAGGCAGGTTATGTAACTCAAATTTGGTAGGTACCAACTGACAGCCATGCTAATGCTGATTGCCGGATCAATTGTAAAGCGTAAACATGAACACACAAAGTCTTCGTGGAATCAATACTTTTCAGTATGTCATGTTGTGTCATGCTTCCCAGCTGCCTGGGGTGGTTTGGCTGACTATACTGGCTGGAGAGGGTCAGTGGAGCTGTCAATATCAGATCCCAAATGACAGGGACGCTGAGATTACATGACTAACTGGAACAGCGATGAGGGAGGGAAAGGTTGGTCAAAAGTGATGCATGAAATAAACACAGGATCGGAAGAGCATATAGAAGTAGAAGAGCTTGTTAAACAAAGGGCCGTGAGTAAAGTGAATTTTTCACAGAAAAACATGTGGAGACAAACAACAGCAGTCATTTATAGTTAACTAAGTCAATAGTTCTGTGCGACGCTCGGCTCTAGTCCCGTACACAGCCCCGGGGCCACTCATGCTGGGTACTGCTACAATACTTGTCAATAGTCGGCTCTTTAGGTGTTACACACAGCTGAGCACACAATGCTGGGGAGACCGGACCACAACATGAACTGTTCTCAGACATGGATGTGTGAATCTATGTGAATTGTGTATGCAAGTGTGTCAAGTAATAATGGTAACAGAGCAACATTCATTATCCTACTCATATTGATACTTTGAAATATTTTATTAATGAGAGTCACATGACAAATTCTGCAAGACCTTCAATGAAAGGCCCCCAGTGGTCCGATGTGTCACTTTCAGAAAATCACAGATAAACAACACACTGACCATAATATGAATTAGACTCTCTGACAAGTCACCATGGCATGATTAAGGCCCTTTATTCAGCTGTCCAGCTATTAAACCTGCAGTAGGCAGAATGTTTTTGGCATCATTGGGCAAAAATTCCATAATAACCTTTCAGCATATTGTAATTCAAGTGTTCTAAGAGATAACTAGACTTCTGTACTTCATCATCGCTCTGTTTTCAGGCTTTAAAAAATCTGCTCAGAGATGGCAGGCTCCAGCTCGGCTCTGATTGGTTGTTTTCCTCCGGTCTGTGAAATCTTGCAGATGCTATTAGGAGGTCCAGAGGACACTGGAGGACACAGAGGCACATGTTTTTTTTCAGATTACCTGTCTCATGCACTACTGTCAGGATATAGCGACCGTTTTATATAATCATATTTGCTCCATTTCTATCCACTGCAGCTTTAAGGCATGTGTCAAAGTCTCACATTCTTATTAATTAAAGTTGATTAACCAACAAGACAAGTTTGCTCAGTGGACAATTGCAAACGGGTATCGACCAAGCCCGGATTGTCAAATTCCACGCCACAATACAAGTTCATCCGTCAAGTTCATCCGTGACCTTATGTGTCAGTGGGTGTGGTAGGTATCTGTACGTGTTTGTGAACACCCCAGCATGAATATCTTCCAGGCTGTTTGTTTGTGTGTTCCTTCATTATTCTGGTGGAGAAAGAGCAATTTATCCAATGCCCATCCGGCCTTGTGGCAGCTGCCTGGGCCCGAGTCCCTAAGCCTACCGGGATAGAGCCTCACCAGGGGGGATGAAGAGCCTAAAGCCCCTCCAGCCTGCTGCCACAGACAGACCAGACCAGCTCTCTGACGTAGCAACCAGGAAACCAGCTCCTGTAGACATGCTGTATAAATAGATCTTCCATTTTAAACACCACACTGAAATGGGAAGGAGGGGGGTACGACACACTGACAGACCTGGAAAACTGTCACTGCTGACTGACAGACCCGCAGACATAGAGGTGCAAATCAGAACGAGGTCAAATAACATTTGCAAATGATCACAAAATAGGATTTGTCAGTTTGTTTTTGTATAGTATGTAAGGGATAATGAACAGCGAGCCGCGGTCACTGTTGCTCAAGCCTCCGCATCGCCCTGTCGGGGTTTATTTCACAATTATGACCCGCTAGCTGTACATTATCACGCTTATTACACGGCTACTTACTTAAGAAATCATTAATTTGACATAAAAACCGTCCACCAGAGTCCGATGTCAGAACTGCGCCCATAGCAACGGTCTGTTATACATAGCAACGGTCTGCTATAAAGAAATAACAGACCCTAGAACGCCGTGATTGACCAATCAGAATTGAGTATTCAACAAAGCCGTGTAATAAAGTATATAATAGCATATCACATGCAAACTAATAACTGCACTTTATTTGTTGCATGCATATGTAGGACTGGGTATTGAATTTCAGTATTTTTTGTTAGCATAGGCTGAAATGTTTCCATAGCATTGAAAAAGTGGCACTGTGTCGTAAATGCTTAAATGCTTGGTGAGAGTCTTGATTACTTATTCTGCATGAGATATTTTCTGATTTAAACCCACAATAACTGATTTCTTTGGCCGCTTGGGAACTGTTGACATGTCATCACCTTTAAAGTTGATATGGTGAATTTGTAAGCAAACGGTTGCTTACACATCTAGCAATTAAAGAGCAACATTGTCATTCCTTTGTTGTGTTTCTGGCCGCCTGGCAGGCGGTGATCATTTTCTCAAGGTTCATCACCACGAGCCGTCCCTTTCACATTGTATTATTGTTTTCACACTTTCATTTGATTTTGTTATTATAAAAATATTGATCATATCCACTTTAAATCATAGTTTTGCTAATTTTAGACTGATTTTAATTGGGGCAAAACATCCTGTAACATTTGGAGTCGTTTAGGATAGTAACATTGAATTATTCTTTTCATATGGACTTTAATTATTCTATGCAGCTGACATGGTGAAATGTTATGCATCACAACTTGGTAGGTGAAACAGGTTAAGAAGAACAGAGAAAGGGTGTGTAAATACATGTGATTTCATTATGGTGATTATGATAGTTGGAATGTGGTGTGACCGCAGTGGCGTGATGACGTGAACAGCTCATCCAGTCAGCAAACATGCACCAATGACAGAGACGGGTTAATAGCAGTGTAGTGGTTAAGCTCTGTTTTATTGCAACAAATTAAGCCATGCCAACCCACCCACCGTGGCAGCCACAGCTTCTGTGCATCATTAGGCTGTTCCACGGAAAACCACACCCACACAATGTCGTGGCAGGACAATCCACCCTTCCTGTTTATGTGGGCCTTTTGATTTGGGGGGAAAATATCTCAACATACAGTACTGACTGACTCACTGTATCCCAGGTCTTCTCTGGAAATCACAGCCCACGCGAAGACAAGTCGAGGCTCCACTGATGAATGAACGTCAAGGGTACATACCATGTTGTCAGACTTGGTTGAAATTATTCTGCTGAAAGTCTCGTTAAAAGATGTAACATTTCATTAATTATTCATTTTAGGTTTCCAATCAGTTTGGGTATATCAAGACTATGCTTTTGATGAACCATGTGGAATGATGTGGAAGCATAGCACCGTTGTACTGGATGCCAGAGATAGGAAAAATGCATCCCTGCTGTTAGGCAAAGTCATGCGGGACAGCTTAGAATCAAAAGAGAGGACATGAGACCATCCTTGACTCTAGGATTGGTTGTTTTATTTGATGCCATTTAAGTTGTTAAAAACGGAAAGTGAATACAGGGTTAAGTAGACACTGACCATTTAGATGTAGTCCATTAAACAGCAGCGATTAGTTGGTCAGTTCTGACCTCCCCTCACACTCGCACACACACACTCACACACACACACACACTCTTGCATATCCCCAGTAACGTCATTTAGAAGGCATGGGTAGGCAACGGGACTTAAGTGCATTAGATTAGAGTAAATAAACATGATCAGACCCTGCCATCTGCACTTGGATGGCATGGTTGCCTAGCACTGGGCACTGTTTGGATTGTCTGACGTTGATGTGCTGACGTTGGAGTGTGTGTTATTGTGTGTGATCAGGCATATGCGTGTATGCGGCCATGTGTGCAGATGGCACCACTCAAATGATGATGGATTCATTTTCTAGAAAGTCTTCCAAATAAAGTCTTGTCTCAGATTTGAATCAGTGTCTGTGTATGATTGTGTGTTTGTGCATGTGTTTAGTTTTGGCGGATATTTATTATAATAATATGATCAGTGATAATTGCAATAACTTGTTTTCACACCCTTCTTTCAGTAAAGGACATTTTATCATCAAAATAAAATATTTGATCGTGAGACAACACTAGACTGGCATGCTTTGTGTTGTTTATTCCACTCAGGAAAAACAGAATATAATACAATAGATCACTCTCATGGTGAATTTTTTAGACATCTGCTTTATGAAACTGATAAAAATTTGGTTGCTTTTAATTTCCAACCACTGTTTTTTCCCCCCTCACACATAAACACTCCTTTCATTACCTCTAAGTGTGTGGAGGAGAGAGTTATTGAGTCTCAAAATAGAGTCACAGCAATAATAACAGCAATATCCTGGCAACCAATATCATTGTGCTCTGTCAGTGAGACTGCTAATAGGGTTAATGTGAAAGAGATGAATGGGCGTCTTCGGGGCTCAACCTGGATTTGAAATATATACATAAACATTTCCATCAAACATTATGTGTGTTCTTTGTTTTCTCTGCATGGTCACACAGGTGTATATATGTGTGTTTGTGTGTGTGTCAGACATAGAAACAGAGAGAAATAAATGCAGGCTTTATGAGTGGACCAATATGGCATTCACCTCAGTGCGCACACACCATTCCTAATTGGCAGCCATGGAGAAAGCCCAGGGAAACTAACACTGCAGACACGTCATACAGAGAGGTTATCTGGTGCACCAACGGGAAACAGACACGGAACGAATATTCATTTTAATCATCTCAGTGTCAAGATGCACCGAGAAACAAAAGAGTGCATTTCCTTTTTTTTTTTTTAAATTTGTGGTGAAGGAAAAAATCAGCATGGTGACTTTTTAACAGCAGTCTTTTCTATGGTTATTGTTATTGCACGTAGAACAAAAAGGAAACTGGTTGATTTTTAATGTGATCCACAACAGTACCACCACAGAGAGGGCAGTTTCATATAGCACCTGCTGTGTTTCAACAGAGAGTCTTCAGTTCAGCTCTGGTGTGCATGTGTTGCGTGTGTGCATCTGTGTGTGTGTTAGTGGTTGGATCGGAAATCATTAATCAAAGCGACGTTTGTTCTGACAAGTTAAGCTCAATCAGTCCGAGGACGAGACATTTTAGTGAAACAAAAGTAGATCATCTTAAAATGTCAAATTCATTCTTTAGTGTCATGGTCCTGGGCTTTTTCATAGTCTGTTTCCTGTTTTATTTTGTAAGTTCTCTCCATGTGCCATGTCTGGTTTTGCTTCCTGCTTTCCTTTGTGTGTTTTCCCGCTTTTGAGATTGACTTTCGCTCCCTTATGAGTTTCACCTGTTCCTCATTAGCTCTACTGTCACCGTTCCTTCGTTATCTCCCTCCTTTCCTTGTGTATTTAGTCTTTGTGCTCCCCTTGTCTTTTGCCAGTTTGTCATCGTTGTCTTCATTGCTGCATGGAGTATCTTTACGCCTGCTGTTTGGACTCTTGTCTCGTAAGCGTTTTGCTTTATTGGTGTATTTTCCTAGTATCAGCCCACCTCTGAGTCTGCATTTGGGTCCTTCCTTGTCTGTGCTGCTCCCAGCACCACAACATTCAGAGTGTAACTTTTGTCATAAGCTCTAGTGCATGCTTTTCATTCATAGTCGATTGAGTAACCTTTTACATGCCAGGGATATGGTTCCTCAGAAGCTCATTTCTAGCAATGCTCTGCCACACATTCACACCTGGTTGCATCCCAGTATGAGCATGATGTGCATCTTTTACTGTTGGATACTGTCTATAATCCATAATAATTCCATAACTCCATATATTTTTGAGTTTCCCTTTCTTGTCATGCTTTCTTCTCCCATAAGTCTCTGCTTAGACAATAATATAGCTTTAATATTAAGAATTAGGGACTTTTAAACTGCTAGTATTTTGCATCGTAACCATAAAGAAAAACTGGGGTATTATTATAGGGTGGCTGTGGCTCAGAGGTAAAGTGGGTCGTCCACCAATCCGAAGGTCTGCGGTTCGATCCCTGACTCCTCCAGTACACATCTCGACGTATCCTTGGACAAGATACTGGCCCAATCCCAATGTCCACACTCACGAACTCACAGACTTTGAGGTGCGTTCCCGCAAAGTCCGTGAGGGTTTAGGGCTGTCCCACTGTCTAATCGTCAAGTCCTTGAAGGATCTCTCGTAGACATTTTGAGCCCTTTACGCACACCTTCTGTAAGTCTGCATTTCTGCAGACTTTGCCTGAGGGAATAACCCACATTGTATGGCCTTGTATAGCAGCCTCTGCCATCAGTGTATGAATGTGTGTGAATGGGTGAATGCTGACATATAGTGTAAAGTGCTGTGGTCGAAAGACTAGAAATGCACTAAATGCAAGTCCATTTACCATTAGAATTCTATATCTTCTATTGAATCCAAGAATAAAGATAGTTTACATTAGGTAAGATAATACCATTTAGTCCTTGAAGGCTCACAATGCACATGTTTTCATATCAGAAAAGATGAGTTGGACTGGTGCCCTACTTACCCTCTTCACCCAACACATTCCCCAGCTGTTCTGTCACTCACTATTAATGCAACACCAACACACGCACATTAACGATCTAATAACCTCATACAGACGATGACCCGTAGAAGTAGTCAGAGTGGTTTAATTTTTAACTGACTGGCTCTGACTTCATTATTGCTAGTTAATTTGTTTTCTTGCTAAAATCACTGGACGTGATCGTAAGCCTTCCATGACTATGAGATATAAAAGACTCCTTTGAAAAGTGTGTGTGTGTGTAGTATCACATAACAGAGATCGAGGGTAAGAAAGAGACAAGTTGTGAGTCTCCTCTGGTTCTGACTGTTACATTGTACTCTATTTCATCTGCCTATTACAGTTAATAGTTCTATAAGATGAACTCAACTCTTAATCATGATGACAGTGTTTAGCAAGAACGGGGAAGGCTGGAGGAAGAGAAGGAGGGTCATCATTGTTTTGATATAAACTCTGAAAGTAGATGATATCTCAGGAGATTAAAAACTTAAAAACCATAATACTGGGCAGAGGATGTCTTTTAGTTTTGCTTTATTGACTTGGTACCTGTCCCCCTCCACCCATCTGGCCTCATGCTTGCTAGCAAGGACACAGTAAGGTAAATGGAGCAGAAATACAAACACTGCTCATTATGCTCCTGAGAAAGCTGTCGGACCTCCGTGAAAAACGCAGTGACCCACACACCCTTCCATTAGGGCCAGTCACTCCCACACTGCATGCCTCTGTGGATGAAGGGAGATGAAAAGAGACAGAAGTTTGGCTATGAGAGATAGTCAGAGGAGAAGAGACCTTATGTTCTTGGAAGACCTTAAGATGCTCCTGCTTTGGCTGTTGACTCACCGGTGAGGAAACCATTAAACAGACACACACACATTTACACAGTATCCAAAGGAGACTTGAAGGCCCAGACCTCGCATAAATACAATATGATCAGTGGGTGTGTTCCTGTATTTTTCATTAGAGCAATGAGAATGACAAAGCTCATGAATATAAAGCCCTCTGGATGGAATCTCAAACCTCCTGTTCCCTGCTGAACGTCATAAGTCACGTAAACAAGAGACAGAGAAACAAAAAGAAAGAAAGAGAGAGAGAGAGAGAGAGAGCGGAAGAAAGGAAGAAATAAGAAACGAACAGAGAACAAAGGAAGAAAAAAGAGAGACCAGAATAGAGATCGGGAAAGAAAGACAGGAAGAAATAGAGAGAGAGAAAGAGATCAGAGTTTGTCTGGAAAACACAACCAATGGATGTCAGGGCAGAGGTAGCTGTGCTCGTCCCTGTTTCCATGGCGACCCGAATGTGCTGTCGGTGCAGTGACGCCAGTTGGGAGTATTGCGTTGCGGCCGTGCTGACATGAGCCACACGTGCCAATGCCCAGCTGACAGCACTGAGCATACGCCAGCATCTATTCATAGCACCTATAAGTGACACCCGGGAGGGACGCAGACAGCCCGAAGTGTGGGCCAAGGAGGCCAGGTGCCCAGAACTGGGTTGGGTTCTGGCCCAGGACTGGATGGCACCCCTTGATGATGGAGGTGGATGGATGCATGCAGAGATTGAGGGATCAGCTCATGGCGGGGGTTATGTCATCTTTTCTCTGATCTCTGTCCACACTGACAAAGTGACATCTGGCCCCTCAGTCACCACGAAGAATTACACAAATCCCTGCTTTTTTTAGGTCTCGAAACATATGCACATGCACAAAGTGAGCATGTGTGCGTGGACAACATACCCACAAATGGGGAAAAGTAGCCTACGCAATCGTGGTGGGGTCATGAGGGGTCAAACAGCACTTGTTTTGAGGCACATGTTCAGGGTTCAAGTTCAGCTTTATGTGGGTGCAACGGCCAGGTCAGATGCAAAAAGGCAGCATATGAAAATGCACAACATACTGTAAATAGGCTACTGACTGCATAAGAACATGGTGCAGAAACATACGGCATATGAGGATATAGCTGTTACGTGGGGGCTGCAGAACTGGTGGACACAGACAGGGAGGTAGGAATGAGTTGAGTTTTATTGTAGAATACAGGGGTGGCAGTGGCAAGGCCTGAGCTGAGGGTCCAGTGTGTAGATGATTGAAATCCAAATTGGTCCGGAGCAGAATCCTGTGAGTAGTGGAGCCGTTGCGGGTGTCCAGAGCAGAGGATGGCAGGAGCTGGAGCACAGCAGTAGAGACTACAAGGAGAGGGAAAAAACAGGGTCAGAAGAGGTTTTCTGAAAACTAGAAACTTTTGCAGAAACTGGCGTGATGCATAGACGAAGCAGGTGCTACGATCTGGCAGCATGGAAGTGCCAGGGCTGAGTATACAGTAAGTAGAGATCGTGATTATGGAAGAGGTTGCAGCTGTATAGGCTCTGTTCTGACTCCAGCACACCTGTAGACGATCACAGTGATACAGGAGTGAGTCCTAAAACCCGGAAAAGAGTTAGCATTTTAGCACTTCAATGGGGTTTTTGATGGGTTTTAACACAACCTTAAGAAATTTTAATGTTTTGTTCTACAACATAAAATACATCAATAAATACTCCACTTGTGAATTTTGAAGCCTTTATGTGTGTTAAAAAGGCGGTTGCTAACAAGTGGCTAAATGAGACTACTAAACGTCATCACGCCAACTTGTCCGCCGTTACAGCCTCATTGTTTATACTACTGCGCTCATGTGACCATGGTGTAGTTCGTTTATAGCCTAGCCTTAGCTTTTAAATTCTGGCGATTGCATTTACACTTCAAAAATCACAAAAGTTGTGTTAAATTATTAAGATTATCTTGTTGAACAAAACGTGTAAATATCATAAATATCATCTTATTTTCTGCAATAATCCAAAAACCAATGGAAAAATCTCATTGGCTTTTTGTCGAGGGAACCAAGGCGATGCTAACTTCCTGGTTGGCTTCCAAAAATACGTCATCCCTGGAGCACTCTATTAAGAAGGTGTTGAATTAAAGGTGGAGGGCATAGAAAGGGATGTTTTTTCCAAACTGCCAGTTCCTGGAAGATCAGAATAGGAACACGTAGTTGATTAATATGTAGGACTCTAGTGACCCACCACTTCCTGGCTCAGCAGAATCACGGGGTGAGAGATGGATGTGCTTTCTCTCTCTCTGACTCACAGTCATTTAATTTTAGTCACATTTCCTGTTTTGTTCTGGGATGTGTAATTGAAAAAGATTAGCATACAATTTATCTGTCTTCTACGTGTTCTCGTCTTTTGTCTTCAAAATCAGATTTTGAATCGACTCAAATTAGATTACATTTACTGTAATTGTGTGTATATATAAATATGAGCTATAATTACTGCCTCGTGGTTGTATTCCTCCGCCTACCAGTCAAGTTGCAGTTTACATCCATGTCTGTCCAAAATGGCATAATTTCATCATCTTATCCGAATAGACATTTGAAATTGTCACAATTAGCAAATTAATTCTTCAGTTATGGCCAAAAATGACCTTTGACCTCCAAAATCCAATCAGTTCCTCCTTGAGTTTCTTCAAATGTATGCCAAATTTAAAGAAATTACCTCCTAGACACTCCTGAGATATCGCATTCATGAGAATGGACTGGACTGACGGACAACCTGAAAACATAATGTCGCTGGCTTGGAGGCATAAAAATATGGAGTGCAACTTACATTTTAGTGTCCCTTAAAGCAGACTGTCACTGTACAAATAAAAGTAGAACATCTAAGAATTGTTTTACTGACAAGATGGCAAAAAATAATACTACAATCACAAAAAATTTAACAGAAAGTCTACTTTTTCTGACATGCATAAGTAATCTCTGTATATTTTTAAAGAAATTAAATTCTTCTTGAAACAGTTCATATTGGTGGTATTTCACATCATATATATATAATCACCTAACTAGCTAAACCTGAGTCTGACACTGTGGCTCATATCAATTGGAAGACCTCATGAATTATCTGTTTACAAATCAATAACTATGCCACAAAGTCGAGTTGTAATCATCTTTCTGAGCATGGCTGCATTATGATGCCAATTTACCTTCACACCATGCTGCCCAGAACGTGGTACAGTTGGCAAAAGGGACGGAAACACCAAGTCAGTGCCTCCTTTGTGAGAGATTGTTCAAGCTCAATTGGTACTTGTGTAACTCTGCTTTGTCTGTGAGATCAGGCAGAAGAATAGCAGAGGCTCTGAGGCGAAGAGAGGCCCATTGTGGTCAGTCAGCGCCCATGGTTGGATGTCATTGTGGTCATCCGGTGGCTGATGTCAAAGGCCATTGTGGCTCCTAACGTGCCGCAGTGGAGGTGCAGAGTTGCTGAGTGAAATCGATCTGAGCGTGGACAAAGATCGCCATTTTGTGTGTCTGTGAGTTTTGCATTGTTTGTTTATGTGCTCGTATGTGTATTTCAGTCTGTGTTGAGTGCTGTGTTTGTTTGTGGAAATCGAGCCGACGCAGGCCTTTCACACCACTGGGATCAGCAGTTTGCCCCCTCAGGAGAGAGACTGACAGACAGAGAGGGGTGAACCATGTGAACGCCCCCATTATGCCCCTATTGTGCCCACGCGGCTGTATCAATAGCGCTGTAGCACAGGCCATTGGCAGTGGAAAAGTGCTGTACAAGACACTTTGAGATAAAGGTTCAGTACACCTGTGTGCGGCATGAAGAAGAGAGGGGACAAAAGAGCCCTAATGAGAGCAGAGAAGTGGATGGACTGAATATGCATGCAGTCATATGACCTTCAGCGTACTGAATGTCAGCAGAACACAGGAAACAAATAGAATAGAAACAGCATGATGTTCCACCACCCATCTATATTGGTGTGTGTGTGTGTGTGTGTGTGTGTGTGTGATGACTCCAGAGTCTGCTGGCCACAGCCTGAGGACGGTTGCCTAGGACTTGCATGCACATTGAGATGGGAGCAAGCCTGGGCAGGTCGCTCCTTCGTTCTCTTCACAGGCTGTTTCAGATGCTTGGCTGAGCAGCAGTCTAATCTGTGAGAGAAGTGGGGCCTCTCAGTCTGGCATGTATGCTTTTGTCAAGTTAAGGACAGAGTTTGCATACACAGAAAACAGCATTTTTTTTAAAATAGAAATGCTGACGAAGATGCTAAAATGCTTTTCTGACAGCTCAAATAAACAAGTTGACACTGAAGACTGAATTAGAGTGCAGTTTTTTGTGTCATTTTGTACATCCTGTGCCTGCTTGTTTTCTTAGTGGAAGTTTAATACTTTGTGATTTGATTAGATCGCCATAAGTTCAGCAAAACCCTGAAAACACGAGCTGTCTGGCTATTGTCAGTGTGTGACAAATGAAGAAGTCCCTCGATACAAATGAACCCAAAGGAACCCATACAGAGGGATGTTATGTACAGTACTGTCATGATGCCAGTGAGAGATGCTGTGATTTTGGCCAATTATATTAACATTGATGAGACTGAGCACAAGTTGGGCGACTAAACTGTCTGAATAACGCAGAGAGGACACACACGTGGCAGATGTTTGACTGGTGATTAATAGTTTCTTCTGTACACCACAGTACCTGTTCTGAACAATGAGGCTGGCAACCTACTTTACTACACAATAGAGTTTTACTAGACTTGAACATCCACCCAAATAGTTTCAAAATTGGCTGGGTGGGGTAGTTGTAAGGACCAAAACAAAGGTGTCAAAATGTTGTTTTGCTGCCTTGCACAAACACGCAGGTTTGAAGTCAGCAGTGTGACCGACTGAGTAAAGACCTGCTTTTAAGCTATTGAGGCGTCTGAAGCGCTACTGAAGTGCTCTTGAGAAAGATCACAGGAACATCTTCCTGTGAATTTTCAATGCAGATATGTGTATTGATATCACAGTATATGAAGTGTCACATACTATTGCGAATAAGGCAGCAACTAATTATTTTTCGAGTAATCTTAAAGATTATTTTCTTGATTAATTGATTCATTATTTGTTGCATAAAATGTCAGATGGCTATCACAGTTTCCCAAAGCCTAAGGGGATGTCTTCAAATGTCTTGTTTTGTCCAACCAACAGCTCAAAACTCAAAGATATTTTGCCTATCATCATAATAGACTAAGAAAACAAGCAAGTGTTCATATTGGAGAAAGTGGAAACACTGTTTTTTTGTACTTTTGTTTAAAAAAACTGAAACGTACAGTGTGTAGGATTTGGCAGCATCTTGTGGTGTGGTTGCAGATAGCAACCAACTGAGTACCCGTCCCCTCACTCCTCCCTTTCAAAGACTGCGGTAATGTGACCCCCAGAGTGCAAAACCATGGTAATGCCATTTGCCTCACTCACGGGCCATCCTTACCTAATAACACTACTTTAGGAGCAACGGAAGTCAGACGGCGGCTGGTGGTACCAAGGTTTTGCACTCTGCGGCTAACGTTACCGAAGTTTCACAAGCGTATCAGAGAACTACAGTGGCCTTCAGGTAACGTAAAAACGTGAAATGCTCTCTCTAGAGCTAGTGTTTGGTTTGTCTGTTCTGGGCATGGATGTATAAAGAGAACTGGATACAGTTAGCAGGCGTCCGTTCATTCCTACGAGAGTTGCTCAGTGGCGCATGAAGCTAAAATGGCTCAAATCCATTGGGCCATAGATAGCGTCAATGGCCCAATGGCATCACATGACGGACATGGAAGTTGTAGAACCACCATTTGGCCACTACGAAAATTTGCTTCAAAGCCCAGCGCTCTTCCTAGGGGCTTGGTTCGGGGCAACATGGCGGACTCCGTGAAGAGGACCTGCTCCCTACATAAATATGAAGGGCTCCTTCCAAGCTAACAAAAAAAATATTTTGAGTTTCAGGTGATTGTATACTAATGAAAACATACTTATGAATATTATATTCCATTTCTGCAAATAGATCCCCCGAAATGTTACACACTGTTCCTTTAAAGATGAATTGATTATCAAAATGTTTCATCACTAATCAATTAATTATGTCAGCTTTAATTGTGCATTATGTGAGTCTTACACAGGTTGCAATACAAAACAATTCACTAATTATGTTACAATACTGCATATAGATACTGTAGGTTTCTCACCGATAACACATGCTTGCACTGTATCTGAAAAAATCAAGGTTTTCATCATGTGAAAAATTACTTTTGAATTTCTTAAAGGTCCCTTATCATGCTCATTTTCAGGTTCATACTTGTATTTTGTGTTTCTACTAGAACATGTTTACATGCTGTAATGTTAAAAAAAAAACTAAAGTTTCCTCATACTGCCTGCCTGAATATGCCTGTATTTACCATCTGTCTGAAACGCTCCGTTTTAGCGCATTTTGACGGAATTGCACCAGAATTGCGTTGCTAGGCAACAGCTTGGGTCCATGTGTACTTCATGCCAGCTGATGACCAGGGATAAACTGGGATACATTTAGAATGTTTATATTTAAATTGTATCAAGGGTCTAAATATTGTATATTCGTGACATCACGAATGGGCAGAAATCCTGACAGCTTGTTTAAAATGCACAGTTTCTGAATACGGGCTGTGTGTATTTCCCTGTGGATTGAGTGTTTCGATACTTTCACAGTATTTATATAGGACTTAAGCCTGCTTTATAATAAAAAAAAACATGAAAATCTCACTTGTTTTTTTATAATATGGGACCTTTAAGATGGTATGTCAAGTCAAAAAGTGCTAAAAAAAATATCCTAAAAAATTTTTATTTAGAATATGAGACGCACAAATAAGTCCCAATAAAATAATATCATAGCCCTGATTTTCTATGTACCCTATAGGAATATGATGCCTGGAGGAGGCTGGCACACTCTCCCTACTTTATGAATGGATGGGTGTGGCACTTAGTGACTAGCAATGAGGTTTGTCGTCACTGCGCTCGTTGATAGGCGCTGGCGTGCTGCTGTAGTGGGTGAAGGCTGGTCCGGAGGAGTGAAACATAACTGGGCTCTGCCACCGCTTGGGAGAGAGACAACGAGAGAAGGAAAGGGGAGAGGAAAGGACACAGACAGAGACAGCAGCGAGGACTATAAACTTCTGGTGAGAGACATTTTGGTGAGATATACATAGATAGGGGACTAGGATAAATAAAAAAACATGGGATGCGATATGACAATTTTATTATAGGGATATGTTCTTTTTTAATATATGAAGTGAACAAATCAAATAAGCATTAGAGATGAGATGAGATCAGACAGATGTGCAATGAGGATTGAAATGCATGCGAGCTGATATACAAATTCGTGGAAAAAAAAAAAAAAATCCCATCTGTGATGTGTAAAGTGAAAAAATATTTAAGAGGAAAAAAATCCAGCAACACTGCTGTGTGAAAACAAACAAGACAGACAAAAGAAAAGTCGAGGTAAGGTTCTCCCTCCTCCATGTGCTCTCCTCTCCTTGTAGGTGTGACAGAAACAACAAAGGGGACGTGGTGGTGGAAAAAAAAAAAAAACTCGCATCAGGACCACAGCCCAGACAGACAGATCGCAGCGGAGAGGAACACAATAACTGCTGCAAGCAAGAGCATGTCTGCTGCTTTTTTTGTGCAATATGCAGCAGCAGTAGTCTTCATGTAATTACATTCCTCCTTCCTGCGCGTCTCTCCTCGGCTGCAACAGTCGGGAGTATTTTGTTTTTCTTTCTCCTGTCAGTTCTGTAAGATCTTCAGCGTTTTACAGACGGAGCAGATCATTTTTTGAGGACGTTCAAGTTCCAGATGTTTTAGAAACATGTGAGTTGTGTGATTTAGGTGTTGTCATCCAGAGCGATGCTGTGTGAAGTGATCGCATGTGTGTTTGTGCTTTGCAGTTTTAATGGGAAGAAGAAGAAGAAGCAGCAGTGAGACGAGACGAGAGAGCTGCCTAGAATAAACTGAAGGGAGAGGAGGTGTGATCTGAGAGAGGACGTCGAGGAGAGAGAGAGAGAGAGAGAGAGAGACCTGAAGATTCCAGAGGTGGATGTGTTTTTAAAGGTAGGAGCCTATAAGTTAGTGTTTTAACTTGAAGAAACTGTGTATATGCTCGCAACAAAACAGCTCAGACCCCATGTGGATAGATAATGGTTGCATAACGGTTCAGTTAAGTTTGTGTTTGTTCACAGTTTTGCACTTCTGGACTTCTGAACTTGCCTGATTTTTTTAACTTCTGCTCTGGACAGTATGCTATTGTTAACCAGGATACAAACTTTATTAAATCAATTTGGGTGTGTCACTTGAAGTCAACCCAAGACACAAAAAATCTGCATAAAACTGATAAAAGTCATGTCGCTTCTGCCCTAAAAGCTCAAGAGGCAGTTTTATTATATAACTTTTATTGCTTGTTATGCTTTGGTTCTTTTTTTTTTTTTTTTTTAAAGTATGGAGATATTGTGCTAAAATGGTGTACTCAAGAGATATCACACAATGTTACCTTGAGGAATGGTAGCAATAACAATTTAGAAAAAGGCAATGCAATTACTTTTTATGAAAGAGCTGATTATAATTCGAAGTATTAAAGCGGCAGCATGCAGAATATTTTTTAGCATCATTGGGCAAAAAATCCATAAAAACCTTTCAGCATATTGTAATTCAAGTGTTCTGAGAGAAAACTAGACTTCTGCACCTCCTCATGGCTCTGTTTTCATGCTTTAAAAAAATCTAGCACGTGACGGAATACTTTGACCAATCACAGGTCATTTCAGAGAGTGTGAGAGCGTTCCTGGTGTTCATTCAACGGAGGCAGCTGTCAATCACCCGCAAACTCCGATGAAACGGTCAAACTAGGCAGCGCTGATGAAACATCAATATTCTGTTACTGTAATGCCTATTTCTCTCCTCAAATGTTGTCAGAAACATCTTGTAGTGTACTGTTTAGCCGTAAAATGAGAACGTTTACTCCGGGTGGTGGGCGGGTCACAAACGTTCTCATTTTACAGCTAAACCGTACGCTACAAGATGTTTCTGAAAACATTTGAGGTGGGAAATAAGCATTACAGTAACAGAATATTGATGCATATTTGATCAGCGCTGCCTAGTTTGACCGTTTGGTCGGAGTTCGCGAGTGATTGACAGCTGCTCAGAGACGGCAGGCTCCAGCTCGACTCTGGTTGGTTGTTTTCGTTTTTGTGAAATCTTGCAGAGGCACATGTTTTTTTTTCAGATCTCATGCACTACTGTCAGGATACAATGACTGTTTTATAAAAATAATATTTTAAAGATATTAAAAATATATAAAAAAATATTTCCTCCAATTCTACCTAGTGCTGCTTTAATAGATACTAAACAGCATGCAGTCAATATTATAGTAGTTCAATGATGCCAAAATACTTAAGCTGCCACAATCTTAATATGATCTAACCGTAAGTACCTCACACTGTGTATTTCCCTGTGGGCAATTAAAAAACAGGCTGTATTAGATAACTTTATTTGGCTAAGCCCAGGTGTGCTTTATACTGTTTTAATCAGGTTCTCTTTGATGATACAGTAACCAATCAGTGACTCAGTCTGCACTTTGCAAAAAAGTCCAGTTTGCTTGGCTTGGTTAAATACAGATATATCTCCACCACCTGCAGCCTGGATGAGTGAGTCCATCCAGTGAGGCTTGAAGACATAGCTGAGGAGTGGAGTCACTCAGTGTCTACGGAGCCAAACAGTGGCTGCTGTAGTTATACTGTATATGCTAAAGCACACTGAGGCCAAAGCATGGGAGGAAACTTGGTATCTCTGACAAACAGCCAATCCAGTTATCAGCTACACCAACACAAGAGTCGAATATTTCCTATAATTTTTTTTTGTGTTCCTTCCTCTTCATTTTTCCTACACTGTGAGCACAGAGCAGATGGTGGGTGTGGGGAGGGGGGAGGGGGGGGGTTGGTCTGATAGAGTTGACATCAGTTCCTCCGCTCTGTCCTGCTACTCTGTGTTTTTCTATCAGCTGTGGAATTTGAACCATTCTTTCTTTGGGGGTGAGGCCCGTCCCTCTGTCTGCCCCTGCTCAGAGGAGTGGGTTGTCTCCAGAGGCGGCTGTGAGTGTGTGTATGTATGTATGTGTGTGTTTGTGTGTGTGTGGGGCTTTCCAGTAGAGTTGCACACCAAACATTCCTGGCTGCTGGATGGCCGTCTGGTGGGCCAAGTCCACACAGCTGGGAGTCATATAAGAAGCCGGGTCTTTGTGTGAGTCAAGCAATACCGCACACACATTTGGTCACATGCACACACACATATGCTGACACACATGCACACACACATATGAACCCACATCTCCCCTCAACTGGATCCAGAATGACTTGGGGGCTGTGAGATGTGTGCACGGGGAACGTTTGTGTTGTTTGCATGTATGTATGTCTGCAAGGATGGAGAGTTGTAATCATTAAAAATGCTAAAAAGCGATCCCCATTGAAAGACTCAAAATTCACATCCTTGGACGCTAACACAGGCATTCACACATAGAAAAGGAAACTAACAGAGACTCATAGTCAGCATACAACAGTGTCTCCTTCTCTTCCTAACACCACATGATGTTTGTCCTCCTAAGTAAGTTTTGGAGAGAGAGAAAACATGGTGGGGGGGGGAGAGAAAGAGAAGCAAATGATTGTGCTGGTGATGGCAACTGTGCAGTTTGTTTCTCTCTTATTGGCTGCCTCTTTGGTTGTTTTTGAAACAGTGTGTCAGTGAGCAAAGAATGTGTATGCAAGAGCAGAAAGCAGAGCGAGACAGCGAGGGGAAAGTTAAGGAGCGTTTAGGCCTTGTGGGCCGAGAGAAGAGAACTGAAGAGAAGAGAAGAGAAGAGAAGAGAAGAGAAGAGAAGAGAAGGAGATTGTTTGAAAATGAATAAGAGAGAAACTGAGCTGTGGAGAGTCGAAAGAATGGAGGAAAAAGGAGTGCGGATCCTGAGGAAGAGGGACGCAAAGGGGTTTTGGCTGAGGGGAAACTGGAGCAGTGCAGGCTGAGGGAGTGAGAAAGAGAAAGAGAGATTGAGAAAGAGAGCAAGCGAGAGAGAGAGTATGTCAGGCGCTAGAGTGCATATGTCTGTAAACAATCTAAATCAGAGGGCAAAACCTCACATCTTTTCCCACTTCCTCTTCTAAGTTTAAACAGGAACAAAATAGTAAGGAATGGCTCTAAATAGAAAAAAAAAATGAAATAGAAACAGTTAACATCCCCCTTCTTGAAGAAAAGGCTTTGTTAGCTTCTCAGAGCAAAAAAGAAAAAAACTCTTTCACAACCGTTTCCACATGTTAAACTCCTTTGAACATCTGTTTTAACTTCCTCTAATGTGGCAATCCGCTGCACTGTCACTAGCACTCTCTGTTTCTACTGTATGTGTGTGAGGCCGAGTGTGATCAGCTTTACCGGCCTATGCAGCTGGTCTCAATTACAGTGTGCAAACAAATGCCACCATTAGTTTGGTCCACTAAACAATAAAAACGATATGAAATCAAACACATATGCCTGCAACACTCCTATAATTCCATGTATGCCAGAAGTAAAACACCGTCCTTTACAAGGTCAGACAGCTCATGTGTGAGGGAATGGGTTGTGTGTGTGTGGTGAGAGACTTGGATAGGAAGGTGTCGTGTCGCTAGTGAGGACAGGACAGGGTAGGGTCGGACCAAGAGGGCGAGAGGAGATAAGAGTTCATTTCAGGCAGGGTGTCTTCATCCGCTGGGCAGAGGCCAGGGTCTGACTGGGGGGTTGTGTTTATATCCAGGATGGCTGCACTGATAGCGAGGTGTATTGCACAATCTCACTGTTGACAGGATATGGGGAAAGAGTTCTGGGCCAAAAGTTTTCGCGCAGAAGCGCTTCATTTTTTGGAGCGGTCAGTGCTTTCTGGCTGTAACTAAGTAACAAATCACCCAATTTTGCTTCTGTATGTCAAAATAGTTTCTATAGTTTTTTAAATCTACTTAAAAAACTCAACTTTAGTGGTTGTTTCTTAGTGTCACTTTATGTCCTTCAGGTTCTGTGTCGTTTTCTGTGCACCATCACCTGTAGGAAACTCACATGCTCAAACGTTCAACATTGTGTGGCTTCAAAATGACAGATTACCACAGGCCTGAGATAGGTTCAGGTTCAGGGTCAGGGTCAGGTAGCAAGCCAGCTGGAGAGGAGCGAAGATGCTCTTTAAAGAAATTGTGGATTGACTGGGCATTGACACAGCATATAAAGGTTGCTGCTGCTTTTATCACTCCCTAACACACCATATGATTACATTTGAATATTTCCTTCTCTATCTTACCGAGTTCATGTGTGTGCGCCTGCATGTGTGTTCGGAAAAGAGACAGCATGTTACGCCACCAACACCAAAAAGGCACAGCTTGGCTGCTTGGCTACAGCTCCTCTCTATTTATGTTCCTGTTTGTGTTTGTGCGTTTGCGCTTCTGCGTATCACGGCGGTGTGGATGTATCACTGCAACAAATATATCTTCCTGTGCATCTGCGTGTCATTATGCATGCATATTTTTGTATGTTTGCATCTCCGTGTGCAATCTGAACCCCGGGTGTCTCTTTCTTTAGCATCTGCTTGTCTCGTTTGTGGCCGAAAGCCGATCCCCTTGGGTGAATTGGCTCCAAAGTCATATGACGACTGAGGATATGCCAACTAGGTATTCGAGTGTATGTGTCACAGATTGCATTTCACACCATAGGAGGTTGTCTGAGGGTTTTTATAAAGGTTGTTGTGAGCGCTACAAGTGGGGTTGGATGGGCGTGGTTGTCCTCGCAGCCCCTACAGGACTAAAGGAGGCTGACCCACGCACACTTCCCACTTCCCATGTCTGTGTGGGACCAAACAGCCCCATATGTCTGGCTTCTGTGTTGTTCACACGCAGTGGGAATCTCTAGCGTCTCTCATTTTCAATGCCTCCGAGCCTCGGCTGCCTGTCTCTTTCTCTTCCTGTTTGTTCTCACATCTTGTCTGCTTGTCTGTTCCACCTGCCTTCCTGTAATAACTCACATCCCATCATACACACACACACACACACACACGCTATTCAGTGGCTGTGGCTTTCATTAATTGAGAATTAAGAAACCCCAATTAGCACCCTCAGCAACATCAGGGACTGGCTGTGTTTGGGTGAGAGAGGGAGAGTTTGTTCACAGTTTTCTTGTTCGTCCATGAGGGAGAGAGTTGCTGCTGCATGCTTAATGTCACGTACGTTTGCCCACATGTCATTTTAGCACTGATTTCTTGTGTTAATGGGACCCTTATGCGTCTGATGGAGAACAATGGTTAGGTGGTTTCTTTAGATTTTCAGCAGGGCTGTCAAATTATATTAATTTGCATTTTGAACAGATAAAAAATGTGTGATTAATTTGAGATTAATATTATATTAAGTAATAATATTACTATTTTAAACGATTGATAGCCCTAGTTTTGAGTGATCTTTATTTTATGTTATATTTCTGTGCTATATTTTCCTCTTACAGCGCTCCCCGCACCCGAACAGCATCACCCAAACTCATGCATACAGACTACACCGATTCAAACACAATGACTCACAGAGAGAAACACATGAACTCCCAAACCCTCATTTGCAGACACCTTCATATAGACGTAAACACATTGACACATGCATTATACTCACTGCCCGCCTACATTCCTCTGTCTCTTCTTTAGCAAGGCTTTTAACTAATCTGGAGTGCGAGAAACGCCCAAGGGTGCCATTCCTGCTAATCAGGGTCAGACCAGCTTCAATGTTGGCCAAGGCACTAAAAAACCACATGATTTAATCTGTAATTGTTTTTGTGTGTGATTGCCGTTAAGGTGAGGTAAGGCTAAGGTGTTTCCCTTCAAATCTATTTTTACCCATACGCATTGTTGTCTTTGCGCTCGTAAACGCCCACACGTCATTTAATCAAGGGCTGCCCGATTTTTGCAGTTTCAGGAGGCTGATGCAACCTGACTGACACACTCTGTCTCTCTCTCTCTCTCTTTCTCACACACATGCAAGCACACACGTACCAGAATGGATGAATCAGATTTGCTAACTGAAGTTGCAGATGAGAGCTCTGCCATCATCCCAGTCGGTGTTTGTCTGACTCCAGTCTCTGTGGTTCGCTCCCCATGAATATCTGAAATTGACTCACCATATAATATGATGTGGTTTGGTTAGCCGGTTTCAGCTGAGATCTATTTTTAGTCATTGCATGCTTCAGGAACCTCTCCCTTAATTAGAACAAATTGAAGGAAAAACTTCATAAAACGTAGAAGTCAAGTTGGTTCTCTGCTGTCATTTGGGGTTTTTACCTAATAAATGAGAGTCCAATGGGAGAATAAGCCGTTAATATGTAAATCAACCATATTTGTATGAGCATGGGCAACACACTGAAACCTGCTTATATTTTGTGAGTTATAGCTTGTACATGTAGATCTATGTAGATCATAAATCCCTTTGTAAATCAGTCATGGTCAGACTGCTATCAGGCCATTAAATAGGCGTTATCAGTTTTTTATTAGCACCATAGATGTGGGTCAATAGACGCAGTCACTACGCCTACTACGTTGTAAAAGTGAAAATGAAACTTAATAGCAGCATGTTCTAACACGTTGTAAAACGGAATGAAACGTTCGAATGAACAAAAACAAAATGGCTTCTTAGGTTTAGGCAACAAAACTACAACTTCTTTAGGTTTAGGCGATACAAATAGTTAGGTTAAGGCGACAAAACTACAATTTCTTAATGTTTAGGCAATAAAACAGTTAGGTTTATGCAACAAAACTACAACTTCTTTAGGTTTAGGCAACAATACTACAACTTCTTTAGGTTTAGGCAAAATCTCCCCACCCCCAAATAACAACTTTGGTCAAGTTTACTACCTACTAATGGGTGTAGTAGGCCCCTACTGACCCACATCTATGGGGCTTATAGCAACTGATAACGCCTATTTAATAGCCTGAGAACAGTCTAATCGGCTGGTCATTCAGTCTGACAATAAAATAATCCCCCTTTTTGTTTCTCTCTCTGTGTCTCTCACTAGAATACATCACTCCCATTTCAACCTAAATATTTAATCACTATCATCAATATCATTCCTATTTAATATCATGTGCTACTTAATACAGATGCATTTCTCAACAGAGGTCAGGTTATGCAGAGTTATTGACTTCCTGAGTGTTATTATGCTCCATTATGGCTGTTATGGTTTTCTGTTAAATTGCTTTTTACTTCCCCCTCGCTGCAATGATCAATAATACAGTAGGGACATGCTGTTTATCTAAACTAAACGATAAGATTATGTTACATTTTGTTTACAAATTCCCAACAAAGCGTATCATCTGAACATTTCTCTGAAAGTTCACAAGTGGTTTGGATTAGCTGGGATCTACAGTAATGCACCGTCCAAAAGAGCTTCGACCCCTTCGCCCTTTGCCCTTATTCAAATGATTAAAGCCTTGTTGGCTGTTGCTGCAGCTCGGCAAATGAATGACATGTGGCCACAGTGTGAGGTGACTATTGTATGCCGGTTTTATCACCAGGCCACGGCGCGGCAGAGCGGAAATAACTGGACACCAGTATAGATTTTTCCATCACACTATTTCAGGATGCCTACTGCCGCATACTAGTGTATCCGTTGTGTGTGTGCATGCATGTGCCGTCTTGTTCAACTCAACTTCAATTGGAGATGCATGTTGACCCCCCATTTTTGACACATTCAAGCAGTACGTAAGGTATTGTATTCCACTGCTGTCAGGTGAAAATCGTATCCCTATATCGGGTGATTTTTGTGGCCAGCTGAAGGATTACATGGCTCGTCTATTGCCTGAGAAAATGCTTTGACCTCTCTGTGTTATAATAAAACCCACTCAAACTCTCTCAAAGCCCTGTTGGATGAAATCAGAACTGCAATGGCCATTGAGATAAATGCATTTTCATTTTCGCTCCGTCTGTGAGATGCAAGCTTTTCACAACAGGTCTGTTTTTGTTTGTGCAAGTTCGATACAATATGAGGAACTCCAACTAACAGATTGGATAAACAACATGCAGGCTATTTGAAGTATACACAACAAAGGACCTTCCTGTTTTGCCTCAGCTCTCTGTAATGTGGTTTATTTGTCAGTCTGTGTCTCAGTCTGTCTGTGATTTTTGCTGTGATTTTAGACTACTGTTCTCTCCCTCCCCTCCATTTCCTCCTCTCTATTTCTGTATCTGTGAGCAACAGTGTGTTTTAAATAGAGGCAGACTGATACTGGTCTTCTCAGCCTGATACCAATGGAGATATTTAGGAGTAGTCGTGTTGATAAAGGACAACATATTGGTAGATATCAGCATTTTACTTTAACTCACATCCTTAAAACAACAAAAAGAAACATATTGAGTTGGATATTTCACAGTTACCAAACTTACAAATATAACATTTACATACTACAATTTAATTTTCATATCTGGCAACCTTCTGATATACTGTATCTTTGATAAGCCAGTATGAGCTGATTAAAGCAGCACATAACTGTAGCATTCAGGCTGTAGTTTTCAAGGCCTATAGAGCTGTGGTTCTATTTTTAGACTTTCCTCTATTTTTTCTCTTTATTTCTTATGAATAACAGGATAATTGTATCTCCTCAAACCTGCAGTAGGCAGTATATTTTTGGCATCATTGAGCATAAATTCCATAATAACCTTTCAGCATATTGTAATTCAAGTGTTCTGAGAGACCACTAGAGTTGGCTCTGTTTTCAGGCTTTTAAAAAATCTAGCCAGTGACAGCAGACTTTAGCAAATCACAGGTCATATCAGAGAGTGTTTCTATTGAGCGTTCCTATTGGCTCTCATCCGGCTGGTGGGGGGTGCTTGGTATTTCCTCAACAGATCTCAACATGGCTTCCTGGTCTGCCAAACTTTCTCATTTTACAGCTAAACAGTACACTACAAGATGTTTCTGAAAACATTTGAGGTGAGAAATAAGCATTACAGTAACAGAATATTGATTCATTTTTGATCAGTGCTGCCTAGTTTGAACATTTGATCGGAGTTTGCGAGTGATTGACAGCTGGCCCAGAGACGGCAGGTTCCAGATCCTCTGGTCTGTGAAATCTTGCAGATGCCATAGGAGCACCGGAGGACACAGAGGCGCATGATTTCTTTCAGATTACCTGTCTCATGCAGTACTGTCAGGATAAAGTCACCGTTTTATAAAAATAACCTTTTTTATAATCATATTTGCTCCAATTCTACCCACTGCAGCTTTAAACTTCTAAAAGTTATTCAAATAAAACTATAAATCACTCTTTAGTTTAACTGGTCACCACTGGTGGACATATGCAACCTGTGATGAGAGGTCCCAGGTAGACTTTGCTTCATTTTAACGGGTAGGAACCTCTGGTGTATGGTACGTTGCAGAGTGTGCTGGGTCGATGCACTGACTGTGTGCAGTGTGATCTCTGCCTCTCTGTGCCAGACTGAAGTCCAGAGGTGTTTGGCTTGGCTTCAGTCTCTGTTTGATCAGGCTGTTTCTAGAATACTGGCTGACCTGTGCCGAGGCCAAATGCATCTCTCTCTTCTCACAACGTTAGCATTTTTCTTTTCGCTCCGGCCCCTCCTCCTGGTTACTGTCACGTCGGTCACAACTTTGCACAATTTCCTCCAATTTCATAATATATATATGAACTGTTATAATATGTGAATTTATCACCAGATGATTGCAACTTAAACAAGAACAAGAACGTGACCTCTGTCCTATATGCTGCAGCGCTCCATTCGCCCTCCCTCACCTTTTCCTGTTTGTTGTCTGACGTCAACCTCAGTCCGAAGTTTAGTCTGATACATCCTCACCAGAGTGTGAGAGTCTGTCTGTGGGCCTGTCTGGGGTTCAGAGAGGTTACCAACATTCCCAACATCACCACAGGTAGCAGTGAGGTGTCAACGCCCAGTAATAGAGTCGCAATGTATTGTTGGAAAACCCTCCTGGCAGATGACAAATTACAGTACTTTGTTGTTGACCACCCATTGATCTTCCATTAATGGGCTGGTCAATAATGCTCTTAAAGGTACCTTATAGTATACAGTGCTCTAGAGCATGATGTTAGGCATAATAGTAACCCTATCTGAAGCAGAATTAATGCAGCTGCTGCCTGCTAGGTCAGTTGAGTCTTTCATAGAGGAAACATTCCCCCTAAACACTATTAGGCAACAATAGGCCATCGTAAAGTAAAAACCAGAGGTCTGTGGGTTTCCTCTTTTACAAGGGTAGATTCTAATATCCAATCCATTTACCTTTTCCCTGCTATCACTATATTAACGAGCCCAAGGAACATATCCCATTTAAAGCACTTTGCAGGTAGTCTGTGATAAGCTCCCCTCTTATCCCTGCTGATGGATTTACTAAAGGACATATTAAGGAGTTACTGGGGAATATATCTGGTGGCTTAAATCAATTTCAAACTGACATTGAACCCACGGTGTATCCGGGGGAGTGTAAGTGTTATAAATCTAATCAGACGTGGCATAGAGAACATGTTCAGTGAATTACACTTGTTAAAGGCAGCGATGTTTGACATGGTCGTGAACTCAGTGAGTCAGAATCCCATCATCAAGTACCAATCCTGGGTCTATATTCTTTATTCTTCAGTGTTTAGTGCTGCGTCTTTCTGCCAATACTGTGGGCAGTCTTACCTTGCACGGCAGGTGGATTCTCGCAATGTCACGAGATCACGTGAGAATCGAGGGATCACATATCACCTGAAAATCCGTCTTGTCAGGCTTCCATCTTGCAGATGCTGCAATAGCATCCGTTATATCAGAACTGGAGAGAATTTCTTCATCGAAAGAAGAGCAAAGAACACTGAAGGCTTTTCTCGAAGATGTTTTCACTCTTCTCCCGACTGGCTTCAGCAAGAGTTTGATTGACAGATTGGTTCATCCAGTATTTTTTGATAGTGCCGGCCCTTTTCCAAACAGTTTCCAACTACGGCTTCTCAGATGGTTCTGTGTACCAAACCGTCAGGTTAGTGTATAGTCCAACATCTCTGTGGAAAGTGTAGATGAATACTGAATGAATAACTATAGGATATAGCCTACTACATTCGTTTACAGGTGCATTGCGACTATTGATATTTCAATGATAAACTTTGGTATTTAAATGCTCCCCATGGGTAACATTGGATCAGCTGAATACTGATGACAGCATTCACATTTTCCATTGTGATTTTAGACTGGGCTGCTCACAAGATCACATCAGACTTTCTATAGTTGTAGACTTCAGCTGCTTCTGCAGTCCATGTCCCTATAGACTAACCTGCTGATGTTTGTTACCTCACTAACCTAAATTCAGCTTCCTAGCTTTACTTTTCTAGCTTCAGCTCTGGTCCTATATCCACTTCCTTCCTGATCTCCATCCCTGTTTCCATATTGGTCTCTGTCTTATTTCTCAATCTAATTCTCACACCCCACCTTGATCTCATTTCCAGCCAGAGCCATGAACTAAGCACCTCTACATCCCTATAAATGCCCTCAGACTTTGCTGGAGCATTAGCCTCACCATTTTGTGCATGAGTCAATTAGCCACTGTGATCTTTACAGAATGCGGATCACTATATGGATATTTAAATCTTCACTCTCCATTTGCTTGCAATTTTTGCTAACCCATTCTAGTGTAAAACCCATACATATAATACATTATTAACTGTGCTTAGTAAACAGGACACTACTTCCCACCAACAAAAGGGCAACACTTCAGGTTTCAAAGATATGCTTCGATTCAAATGTGCTAATTTTCCAGCAAAGTGAACTATCACTTTAAGAGTTTGGACCAGCGGCTGCAGAGAGCCTTAATAAGATTAGCCCTGCCACTTGACAGCCACGGCTTAAGAGGCACCTCTACTGACCTGTGTGCCTCTACCCAGCAGAGAGAGTGCATGTTTGTTTGTGCGTGGATGTATTATACAATTGTGTTTGTTAGTGGGAGAGCCTGTTTATGCAAAAAAAACAAGAGTCAGTCAAGTCAAGACTATTGTGTGTGTCTTTATGTGTCTGTATATGAACTGGGGCATAGCAAGACATGCCTGTGCAACGTCAATCCCCTCCTGTCAGAATGCAGACAGTATATTATGCCTTTGCTATGCACGGTTTGTCTTTATCACAGAAGATTTATGCCACTCAAGAATTTAGGGCATCCACTCAACCCTTCAACCTCTCTCAAAAAAAAACTGTCAACCTTGTCTATTGCCAGATTGTGGTTGTGATTTTGGATGAAACAAGCTTTATATTACAGGTAAGGATTTTAAACCAACAAGAGAACAATGAATCCAACAAAGAGCACATGGAATCACTGGAAGTGTTTCCTACTTAGCACTCAGAGATGTTTTTACCACAACGCTTGCCTTGAGGCCATGCCAAGGAAGCCACAAGAAAGCCGGGGTAATGGATACTATATGGGCGGATATTGGCAGATGTGCTGGTGCTGGTTGTGTGTGTGTGTGTGTGTGTGTGTGTCGGATGCCACATGACTATAAATGGGCAGTGTGAGGGCAGCTAGTTAGGGGCAGTGAAGAATACGCAGCGCTGTGCTCTTGTTCACCCCAGGCACCGCTTTGCGAAAGCCAGGCACCTCACTGGGAAACATTTAAGTTGGCATTAATATCATAATCAGAGGTCTGTTTATTCTCAGGCAGACAGCAGGCAGTTAAACACAGAGAAGCCCCCCCCCTCCCCCCACCATACACCCATTCTCCTTCACTCATCCCACCCTCCATCCTTCCCATTCCCACCTCTATCCAGCCTTTGCCCCAGGACCTCAAGCCACTTTACATTCCCAACATATTCCACCATCCTGGCCCCGTCGTCACCAGCACGGACTTGACCTGATCGCACATCAGTATTATAGTCAACACTTATCTGCAGCCAGGGAGTCGAGACTCACAAACTGACGGTCATTCTGTAGCAACAGGGGAATAACACCTAATGACAAGTATGTCAACAGAAAGTGTTTTAACTTTAAGGTTTTATTTGGGATGCTGGAGACCTTGGACACAGTTTAATAGCTCATAAATCTTAATCATATAGACTTTTTCTTTGAGGGCACAACTGACTTAATATTGCATCTCCCTGTACAGGGTGCACACCTCACTCACATTTATTTTTTTTTAAATGCTGCCCAGTTTGTGGAAATTATAATCACTTAATATGGTCAATAGAAAAGAAAAGAATTACTAACATTTGTGAATTTTGAAATGGAAATATGGCTATAATTGGTTGATTTTGAAATTGGACAGTACAGTTTGGAGGTCTCTGGTTCTCCAAAAGGAGGCGGAAATGAAGGCGATACCAACAAAACATGAGAGTTAGTGAACTGGTCTAATTAAAAATGGTCTTCAACAGCCTTTTTCACATGAAATAAATTAAGCCTATATAAAAAAAGGTTTGCATTTAAGAAAGAATGCATTCAATAGCTTCTGACTAATGTGCTGTAGCCTTTTTCTCCATCGCAGTGTTTTTCTTTTTCTGTTGTAAGCATCGCAGTGGTGTGTCTTCATTAGGATATAATGAGGCAACAGCAGCTGGTCACATGCATGAAGTTTTCCAACTGACTGCAGATAAGACAATCTACTGATAACTTAGTAAGTAAACAATATCCCCGGCCTCATGCCCTCTCTCGGTCTGTCTCTTTCTGTACTTTCTCTCAGGCCTTATCTAGCGTTGAATGTTTTTCACTTTAACTCACACTCTGCTAACATGCCCATCACCCATCGCCACATAGGCCGGCTGTTACAAAACACTCTGCTTCATGCCAGGGTGCCGGCTCTCTCTGGCAACACATCTCAGCCACCTCTCCATGTCAAAGTTTGTGTGTGTGTGTGAGAGAGAAAGAGAGGGAGAGAGAGATTAAGAGTGGGAATGAAAAGGAGATTCAGAGTTAGAGATTGCTGTATGTGTGTTTCTGTGCGTTTGCGTTCTTACCACTGATCATTTAGGAATAGTTTTCCCACAGGCTCATTTCATTTTGGCCTCCAGTCATTCCATTCTCACCCGTCACCTTTGACATATGAATTTTCTTCCCAGAGAAACAAACTGAAACTTTTGTGTCGCATTTTTTCTTGTCCCTCTGCAAAACAAAAATGCGTCATCCTGCCAAGCAAACAAGCGAATGATCTCATACTGTAGATCTGCATACGTACATGTGGTATGTAATGTTTGTTCGTGTGTGTGCGGGCCGAAGGTAGAATTTAATCCTTGATACTGTTATCAGTTCCATGGTGCTGGAGAACTGTTTGGAAGACCCACTGCAGCTCTGACCTACTTGTGTCAGTGTACTGGGCTGCACGTAGACTGTTTTTCATTGAGTGCGTGTTGTGTGTGTATGTGTGTGTGTGTGTTTATTAGCGCTCGGGACAGTGTGTGTGTTTGAGGCGAACTCTCAGTGGACTCGGGGAGTGTGAGAAGCTGGGTGTTTTGACAGCTTTAGAACAGTTCCAGTACAGTGCGGAGGCAGGGGGCGTGCGGGCCTGTTGGGTATTTGGGCGAGCTGTAGGGGTGAGAGTAGGGTCAGTGGATGCGGGGAAGAGATTCATTCCAAAGTGCTCTACGGCCATAAATATGATACCTGATATCCATTGCTTAATATTAAATGAACTCCGGAAGTCATCTGATATCAATCCATCTGAGCCTAAAGGTATTCACTTTCACTATAATGTATATAAGAAGAGACCTTTACTGAAACACCAGCATTTGTTTCGTACGAACAGGTGTAACCAAATTGTGATTTACCGAACTTGAACGAAACGTTTTCATCTAAATGAATAAATGCAATCCTTCAATAGAACTCGAGGAACATTGGATGGCGTTGAATGTACTGCACACTAAACCCGAGTATTTGTCCAAGCAGCGGGACACTCCTTGTCGAGGTAGTTATGCCAAAGAGTGATCGCAGCTTATTCTCCCAACTTTAATCTCACCAAAGTGTAAAAGCGATGGGAGTAGACTTCCCACACAGTTAATGAAAGAGCGATAAAGCTCGTAAACAAAGCCGCTCAGTCCTCTCCGTACTACTGTAGCTGAAAAAGGGCCAGACGTAAGCTCAGCCTGTGCTGCTTGAGAGTTCTCTCACAAGTACGTACACCTCTCCAACAAAAGGGGCTGCCTCTCTCCACATTTCTAAGCCCTCTCCCGGTGCCAGTGCTGTTGAACCCCTGCTTTCTCCTGCAGCATTCCAGCCCATCTTTCATGCTGTTTCATTCTGGCCATGCCAGCCGGGTCAGGGGCCAGAGTTTTCTCAGGGCCTCAAGACAACACTGGACAAATAGATGTAATAAAGACATCTCCACTTGGTTGCACATTAAACTCCTGTTCACTCCTGTTAATGCTTTGTTGTTGCATGTGTGCAAGAACATACATAAAAACACTAAGGCTGTCAAAGTTAATGCCACTAATTTCTTTAACGCATTAACGCACACTTGCGATTTTTAGGTTGTAGCGGCTTAAAGCTAGAGTGAAGATACTAGCATCTTATAAAACTAGAAAACCGAAGGAATCCAATGATACCAACCAATGTCATACCAGCTTGTCGCAAAGGAGCCTAAATAATGCTACGAAATTATGCAAAATTTTGATGAGGAAAAACTGGCATGGCCATTTTCAAAGGGGCCCCTTGACCTTTGACCTTAGGATATGTGAATGGAAATGGGTTCTATGGGTACCCACGAGTCTTCCCTTTACAGACATGCCCACTTTGTGATAATCACATGCAGTTTGGGGCAAGTCATAGTCAAGTCAGCACACTGACACACTGACAGCTGTTGTTGCCTGTTGGGCTTGATGATTTGAGCATATTTTTTTGTGCTAAATGCAGTACTTGTGAGGGTTTCTGGACAATATTTGTCATCGTTTTGTATTATTAATTGATTTCCAATAATACGTATATACATACATTTGCATAAAGCAAGCATATTTGTCCACTCCCATGTTGATAAGAGTATTAAATACTTGACAAATCATTTTGAACTGATAGAAAATGTGCGATTAATCACAATTAACAATTTTAATCGATTGACAGCCCTATAAAACACACATCTTTATGTGTTTGTGGGGATAGACGGAGGAGCATGAGGGTCAGCCTAGAAGTGTGGTTTGCTATAGCATTATCCTGCTTCATTAAACTCTTTCACTCTATAGGCATAATCCTACAGATCGGCAGTGGCTGCCAGACTATATAGTCTGGCATATGTCACAAAGATGCAGTCTCTCAGTGCAGTGGCCTTGAGTGACATCACTGACATGAGAGTGCAGCTTATAGCTCCTTTGTTTCAGAGAGGTCAGTACCAAATTCTACCAGTAGATGTCTGTCTTCAGTCTTCCACCGTCATGAAAGGAAGTTGGTAGATCAGACAGTCCACGGTCCCCACATGGCCAAACACTGGAAAATGCCCAAAAATGAATTGTAAGATAAAATGTAATCTAATACAAGTTCCTCTTATCTTTTCACCTCTGATCTGGAATTACAGGCAAGGCTATAATGAAAGGCAGATGAACTCAGAAGGAGGTTCCCATTTATAAAACATGCCTGGGCAAAGTCTTCAGCTGGATAACATCACATTTACAAAACAAGTAAAAATAGTTTTGCTGTCAGAATAGTGAGGTATTTTTACCTCCTGGCAACATTTTTCTTCACCGGTACAGCTTAACATTCCTGACATGAATTCCCAGACATTGAGATCTTGGAAAAATGTGCAGGGTGAAAGGCTGGGTATTTTCCACGGCAATCCATGATCTGCCTCTTTTTTCTTTCTTGGCTCCTGTATTGGCTTTTGTAGCAATACACAAGTGTTGCTATGTGGTAGCTAGTTGCTATGCCTGAACACCCAGAATAACCATAGAAGAAAAAATGCTCTCCATTGCCCATGAGTAATAACTACACTATTGCATCATTTATCTGGATTTGAGTTTGGATAGGGGATGACTAATATGTATGGGCAAGGAATAAAGGAGAAATTAAAAATCATAAAAATGACATGGATATTTTATCATTTTGCACATTTAATAATTGATTTTTTATTCATTTTGATAGATGTTTGACATGCATTTTTTTTTAAGTGCACTAACCCTGGTGTTTGAGTAATAATGAGAGTCATAATGACAGACAGTCAGCACAGTGGTGGATGTGAATGCTCCACACAACAAAAGGCAGCATGCTCTGCTGGATGGATTGAGTTAACAGGATGGAAAGAGCACAGTTTCGGGAGGCGGGGTTACTATCATCTTTGCAGGATTTGATTGGCTCTTGTGTCCAAATCTCTTATGAGACCTTCAAGTGATCCTCTTCAGCTCCGACATCTGACATTTATAGTCTTAAATAGAAGTTGTTTGGAGTATTCAGCCGCTTTTTGTTGGGTGATATTTATTTTTTTAAACAATATATTTATTGAGTTTTTTTCCCCTTTTTCCCCTCACAAATGATAGAACACAATCAATACAGACAGCAATACACATTGATGACGTAAGATAATTGCATGAATACACTTAGCATATATGATAACAAAATAACAGTAGGGACTACTAATTGTGATAAATACAAGTGAAGAAAATTAAAAATAAATAAAAGGAGAAAGTAAAAAAAAATTATAGAAAAGGATGTTGGGTGATATTTATGTTGAATAAAGCTACTTGATGTTTGTTATTAAGCCTCAAGTCACACAGCACAGTTAAAAACTGAAAATGCAACAGATAATGCAAGGGGTTGAATTTGATGTTGGAATAAATGCACAACCCAAACGTTTTTATAATATAACAAAAAAAATCTTAACACTAAATATGGATAAAACAAAATGGAGAGAAACATAAATTAAAGAAAGAAAAATATAAAGAAAGAAATAAAGAAAGAAAACTTTTAAAAAAAGCCAACATAACTGTGCAAGATCAATATCATGTGACTGTATACAGTGTGTGCGCGTGGGAGGGGCTGGCTGTCAGTCAGGATGCAAATCAAATTAAGGCAAGATTAAAAAGAATAAAATAAAATAAAGTCAAATAATATGTCACTGAAGTGCAGCCGGGGGTATTTATTACAGTGGAGATGGCTTCTCCATCGCTCTACTCCAAATTGTATTTTTTTTTCTGACAGCACTTGAATGCAGCATGGAATGAGCTGGGCTGATTTGGCTCGTGACGCGCAGTCGTAGGAGGCGTGCCTCTGTTGAAATCAGCTGGGGAAAAGAAACAACAACAGAGAAAGGAGGTGGTTCACACCAGACATATCTTAAGACCAGTTATGTTTACATTTCATCCCCAAAAAGCGTCCGATTAGAAACCACAACAGCGTCACTACATCCAGTCTGCAGCAGCAGCAGCAGGTCGATACTTGTTGAGGACTGAGAAGAGACGCTGGATTAAAGGAGGCAGCAGCAGCCAGCTGAGGGGGGAAGTAAAGAGGAGGAGGAGGAGAGGATGTGACAGCTAGGGCACAAGTCCTGAAGTTATTATTATATGTGTGCTCTTTGACAAACAACTCCTCATCTGCATTCTCCGCGCGTCTTTGTCCGGTTTGAGTGACCGGCTGAACCAGCGGCAGAGTGGCATGTGGGTCAACTCCGGAACCGTCGGAAGGTAGGGACCCTCCTCCTCCTCCTGCACCAATATACTGGGTCACATGCTCCTCAATGCAATTGTGCACAAAGTAATCCACACATATCCTTTACTCTAAATCCTCAGCTCATTCATGTCATGGTGACCTATTGTAGTTTAATCTCCTCTTAAATCTCTCTATATGATGTCTCTGTCTAGTCTCTTTTTACATCATTTTACGCAAGAAATGGAAGATTATTATTATTTTTTTTTATTTAATCCCACGCGTGCTGCACAGATTCTTTCGATTTTCAGTGTTGGAGTTGCAGTGGATTGGGCTTGGCACATTACGCAAGACTTATCAGCGCATCATTGGAGATGTAGGCTGATATCCACCAGCTGCCTTTTTTACAACAACACATCTGTGATCAGACATCTAAACCATCAAAGCGCTCAATGTGGGGTGTAACCTGCGTTTGATTGCCTGGTTTTGTTGAATCGGTTTCCCAAAAAAAAAAAAAAAAAAAAAAAATATGAATGAGCCAGGTGGTTATATGAATGACTGCTGGGAGAGGGAGAGCGCACGAGGTGCCTTTCATTGATGAGCTTATAGTGATGCTGCAGCACAGTATAGACTGTTTACTGGAACCACCATGAAAAAGCATCAAAACTGACAATAACATGCAGAATCCCAGTTTGTAAGACTCTTTTACGCACACACATACACACACTGTAATGCCTTGTGGCTATGACGTCATCAGAGGGATTGTGTTACACAGGTAATAGCTGCATGGCTGGAGAAGAAAGCCTCACCTTTTTTTTTAACTGACTAACTATATATAATCTCTCCATCAAGCGATTAATCTATACATACCTGCAGGATGTGGTTGTGTAAACAATTTGGCACGCTTCTCTCTTCCATATTGTGCAATCTTTGTCTTTTGGCCAATACATTTCTCTCCTTAAGAGATGTCTATTAACAGCTCATCCCTTTTGCATTACTAAATATTCTCTCCACATTCTGGTATTTTTTTAGTTTGGGGTTTTTTAGATCTCATATTACTATTAATTGATCAATGATGGGGGCTGTTATATTATGTATAAGGTCAGATGGATGAGTGACAGAGCCACTTATTGTCCTGGTTTATAGGCACTATGCCCAATGCTTAGACTGTGTCAGCAGCAGCTTTGAGATAACATAATGCATCACTGACAGACCCACATGGAAGAGTCAGCCAGCATTATATGGCCGCCTTGAATGTTCTGACCCCTGTATCAGGCTGTAGTGGAAGGTACATGGAGGGTAATAGACCATTCAATTATGTTTTATTTGCATGTCCTCCTCGGTTTGAGCCCAGTGTATTATAACATGGTCTGTAGAGCTTTGGTGTGAAAAAGTGTACTTTTAACAATGTCGTGGTGTATTTGTAAACTTGTTGTACATCCACTTTTACATGTTTAAATCCCTGTGTTACATCACCAAAGGAGATATGTGGCCTGGAATATCGTCTTCCAGACAAACTTAATAGCTCAATTGGCTCAATGTTGACGTAATTCACAGACTCAGTTTCAGAGAAAAACACATCACACAGTATCAGAACATGGTGTGTGTCTGGGAAAAATGTATCATTGTTGCATTTTGAAAAAAATGATGCTGTCAAAAATGATCCAAACCATCTCACCAGAGTCCGCAGTGGTGATTGGAAATGGTCTTTTTTGCACTTTGTATGCAAACACAGCATTTTTGTATTATAACAGTAACAATTTAGCAAGACGTCACACAGTACTGTAATGGTCAATGGCAAAGGAATCAACAGCTTATCTGTTTGGCTTATCTAAGAAAAAAAACGTAAACTGGTGAGAAAGTGGGAGAGAGGATACTGGAAAGAATAAGGGTGTGAAATAGAAACGAGATAAAGAGAAGGACAGTGAAGAGAGATGGAGAGAAAGAGTAGGTGGAAAATATGGACAAGGGAGGAGGAGGAGGAGGAGGAGGAGGAGGAAGATGGGGAGGGATAAATGAAATTAGGGCATCAAGAGGAGCCTTCCTGTGTTTACAAAGCATTACAGCAGCAGAGAGAAGAGAGGAGGAAGGCTCTCTCTAGCAGGCTGACATGCCACTCCCAAAGACCCTCTCATTCATTTGGATTGATGTGTACATTTCGCCGTCTGCCACGGGCCGCGCGGTAATACCAGTGCCATCTGCAGTGGGTGAGGCAAGTACGTGCATATGTGCGTGTGTGCATGTCTCTGCTAGTGTGTGTGAGTCTACTGTGAGCCATCCAGGGAGCCAAGCAGAGGCTACAGACCAGGTTATGTAATCAGTCTGTGCCAGCTGCGCCTGTGGCAGTCACCGTCTCAAACACCCACATAACACACACGTTCCACTCCTGCACCCGAAAAGCACACACCAAGTACGAATGAGTAGACATTTCCTTTCATGAGAGCGGACTTTTGACAAAAAAAAAAAGATAGTTTAGAAAAGAATTAGGTTGCATACATGACTGCACATGTAGTCATAATTTCTTCCAACAATTACACATGGACACTATGCAGTCAAGCCTGTGATAGTGTAAACCCCATAGCTCTGCGTGAGTGTTGGCCCATGTATAAAGTGGGTGGTTATTGGGGTCATTTTTTTTTTCTTTTGCACAGGGCTGGGTGGAGGGAGCGGAGAGGCAGGCGGCTCAGTCAGGGTGTTGGGGTGAACTCTAGCCCCAAGGAAGAGGACAAAAAAAAAACAGAGGCGGGTGCGGGCTTTGGGATGAGCGGTCGCTGCCAGTGGATCGGTGTTGCATAACAGGGAGAGGGGGGAAGCGAACCGGGTGTGGGAGGGCTGTCTGCTTTAATACTGCTCCTTGATTGTTATCCAGAAAAGTGTGAGGTCATAGATGGATAGATAGATGACCTCTAATGAAACGGGCAGAGGGAGGGCGCATGACGTTGGATGAGCTGGCAGAGAGGACAAGAAAGAGGGGCGGTGTTAGTGGTGGAGGAGAGAGGTTACTAAAAGACAACGAGGGAAGTGAAGGATGGAATAACTGTGTGCTGGAGCGTTACATTTGGAGAATGAATGCAGAATTGGGAAGGAGAGTGGAGGGAGGTGTGGTTGAGTGGGCACAGCTGGGAACAAACCAGACAGACGGAAGGATAAATGAAAGGATTTAGACAGGAAGTGTATAAAGAAAATAAGAGGTAAAGATTGCCAGGAAGTGTGCAATGAGGTAGAGCTGTAAGCCATCTCCTTATGAAACCCCCCTCCGGCCTTGAAGCAAAGCCATACTGAGACGCACACTATCCAAATTATGCATGAGCTTCTTTGTCTGGTCCTCCTGCACCAAACACACACGCACACACACACACACACACACACACACACACACTGACTCAATCGGTGACATTCCAGGGCAAACCAGAAGGTCGGTGTTTGTGTGTTGAGTGGGCGTTTGAGTTCCTATCACAGCGTTCCTATCACTACTCTCATCAATATGTCACTATAAGAGTCAGAAATACATGCACAATAACTGGGACAGAATCTCATTCTCTCTTACATTCTTTCTCTTACATGCCAACACTTGTTTGCCCTTGCAGCCTCCTTCGCTGCTGTTTTGTCGGGAAGAAGATGACTCTGGCCAGCAGATGAAGTCTAGACGTCTGCGTACAGTTCACTATAGGTCGTCGGCTAAAAATGAAACCTGAGCTACGCGGCTTCTCTTTCCGCTCCTGTGAGCTGCAACGCTCTGCTCTCTCTCACAGTCCCCCGGCGGCTTCTGCTCATCCTTCAGTCATGCAATTAAAAATAATTGTTGGAAGTTTGCTGAAAGCTCGTGCGGTTTAAATATAAAACCTGAGAGCAGGTGCGAATCTGTCAAGTGCAGCGGTGTGCGAGTAAACATAAATTGTGTGATTCGTGTTGACCGACGCATGACCGGACTCTCGCTCGGAGCGAGCCCCGACGCGGGGCCTCAGATGGTGGGTGATGTCTGGGTGCCGGATATTCTTGATCCCCCTGAGAAACTGTCTACACCACCACCACCAACGCCGCCTTCTGGTTACATCACTGCTCGCATCATTCCAATGCCTCGCAGACTGGGCCCTAAGCTCATTATCGCACGCACGCACACACATGCACGCTCACATGCCCATATGCGTACTTATACTCCTCTGGGTCAGTAGTATAGGTTATCTTAAACTCTTTTTCTCTATCTGTCTTTCGCTCTTGGAGAACCACTCATTTGACAGTAGAGCGCAGCAGAAGCAGCAGCAGCAGGAAGAGCTGCGATATGTTCCCCTGAGCAGCCGTGGTTATTGCTGGTCTCGCCCTTTTGATCCCAGTGGCATGACTGACTGATGCTAATGCTGGCCTGACAGTCCCTCTCTTTCTCTCTAAGACTCTAATAATCCCCTCCCTGCCTCGTCGCTCTTGCAATCCCTTTTGCTTATCTCCTGTTGCATTGGAAACGCTGGGAATTAACAATACTACGTATCCTCTCTCTCTTCCTCTTTGCCACATAATTGTGGATGTTACAGAAACCACTTGTGTATGTCACGCTTCATACTTGGCCCTCTCCTTCTCCTAATACAGCACTACGTGACCATTAGGCAGACAGCTGTTAGATAAGGTTGTTGTAACTTTTTATTGCTTCTTCTTCTATCTCTCACCTCTGCTAGTAGTACGTGTCTCTGAAGGTGTCGCAGCCAGACAGGTGGCAAGGGAAATAACAGTATTTATAACTCTGACAGGAACTGGCTCCGTATGGACCATTCAGGAAACTCTGACAGACACTTTCCTTCAGCTCAGACAGACAAAGGTAGGCTCCCTGTGCTTCCCGGTTGACGTAATTGGGACTCCTTTTGACAGGAACGATGTTTTTGTTGTTGTTGACAAGGGGAATCATCATCTGACATCTCCGCTGGGGTAGAAATGTATTCCTCTATAGCAGCAGGGGTATTATGAACCGGTTGGAGGTCTGTGGAGACATGGAGAGCAGGTCGCGGCTGATTAGCAGGGTGCACTCATGGCTCATGTGTCCAATGAATAGATGCCATTTTTAGCTGCTTGGCGTCTGTCAGCGCCGGACTGAAGTGTTGCATTGGCATCCACGTCAATGGAATAGCAAGCGGAGGCCTTTATGAATGTTTCAGATGCTCTATTTATGGGGCCTTGGTGGGTCTTTTGAACTAGTTGCAAGGACGGATGGACTGATTAGCTGACTACAGGTCTAATTGTGTGTGTGTGTGTGTGTGTGTGGCGGGGGGGGGTTATGCAATACAGCAGATTCGTCCAGGAATGTTTTAGAAAATGGGTATTAACACGTGTTTTGACATGTCAGAAATGTTTGTAAGCAGTTTAAGGAAAGGGGCTTTTGATAAGCTTTTCACAGGGATGTGTGGTTTTAAAAGAGGAAGTCAGTTGAGCCGTGCGTACATAACCACCTCTGTCTTGTGCTAAGGTTAAGTCGACAGGTGGTCAAACAAGCAGCAGCACTTTTTCCCCCCCACTCTGTGTAAGCCTACAGTAAATATATTTGACCCCGACAGATGATGCACATCTCCCCCCTGGGCTCCCGAATGGCCTGAAAAGTTAATTACAAATGCCTCTGTGAGGGATTTTATCGCCTGTCTTTTGTGCTGCCAAGGTAGATGTTTCATCACTTTGCGTTATGTTTCCTCTGAAGCAAAGATGCAATCACAAGGGGAACAGATAGGAGGGAAGACAGACAAGGAGAGAAAAGGACAGTGAGCTCATGGGAAGCCTCTCTCTTTTTGTCTCTCTCTCTCTCTCTTTCTGTGCTGTTACAGAAATAGCTCTGCGGTCCCTCCATTCCTCAGCCTGTGAACCATGTGTTCTGTTGAGGAGTTTGGCAGAAGCTTCAGTACACTGGTCAGTACAGCTACGGGGGCTTAGAGCCTTAACAAAGCCTCCCTAGCCTGGACTGGGCGAGAGTTAGAAGGGCCTGGTGCCAGCTTTGCTTTCATTGTCGAAAATGCAGCGTCATTCCTCCTGGGATGCGTTATCAACGTGATTTTAATTTTCCCATGAATATTGAATTAACCTCTCTCTCTCTCTCTCTGTTTCTCCCATTCTCCAGGGCCCTCTCCATGGATATAGACACAGACTATGAGCGGCCCAATGTGGAAACCATTAAATGTGTGGTGGTAGGGGATAATGCAGTAGGCAAGACCAGGCTAATCTGTGCCCGGGCCTGCAACGCCACCCTCACACAGTATCAGCTGCTCGCCACCCACGTGCCAACCGTCTGGGCCATCGACCAGTACCGTGTATGCCAGGAGGTGGGCACACGCACATACACATAAACACACTGTGCGGAAAAGAGCCACATATAGACAAACTCTGGTACACTTTTGGACACGGTGCTGAGGCTAAATCTGTTTATTGTGCATGTATATCACAGGTTAAGACACCAATTCAGGCCTATGAAATAATTCAAAAAAATGTTGACCATGCAGTTTGACATTGTGCATTGCTTTTTTTTTTCCATTCTGAGAGATTTCATAATCCTTCAATTCCACTAAAACACAGAAACATCACAATGAAGTTAAGACCTTTTGACCTACTTACAGGGATATGTGTCTGTGTTGCAGGTGTTAGAGAGATCTCGTGATGTAGTGGATGAGGTCAGCGTGTCCCTGAGGCTGTGGGACACATTCGGGGATCATCACAAAGACAGACGATTTGCCTATGGCAGGTGAGCACATGCATACACAGAAATGAGTCCACTCTACAGGCATGCTAGCAGCCAGAACCTAGTTACTGACCCAATAACACAATTGCTGGCTGACCACTTAACTACCTTACAACACATTCCTTCTTCACAATTGGTGCAGCTAAGAAATTGCTTTGTCCTGGCTGTTGAATTTTGTAAGGCCTTGACACAATTCATTGATCAAATTCATTGTCAGGAGAAAGTAACTTACAATAAGAATGTAACTAATCTTTTTTAACACTCACATAAACATGCCCACATAACATTTACTTACCCCAAAGTTCAGTTTTTTCCGTGTAATCCAGCTGCCACGCTTTCTAGTTGAACTCTGCCCTCCAGCTGTTACATCCTTCCTCCACCAGACATGATTGGATCATCGCTCTATCCTCTTACTCCTCGTGCCTTCATCAAAGCTGCTTTATTGGCATGAAATGCAAAATGTACTTATTGCCAAAGCTAAATCGGCAAATACCAATTCAACTTGACCACATGACAGTAACATTTCATACATCATTAAATGAGTTCTGCGTATAGACAATTAATCATTAATCCACATATTTGTTTGTGATTAAATTGTATTGGTTTTAAAGATATGCATTGGAAATTATTAACAACAACAAACAAAACAAATGACATGACTCAAAATAAAACATTAATTAAATAAATAAAATAATAATAATATAATAAAATACAAAAATAAATAAAATAATAATAAATAATATAAAAATAACAGTAATCCGCAAATTTATCTAAATCTAACACTAACATTGAGACATTTGTCGCCACTCTCCAACTTTTAAGTCTAGTAATTGTAATTATCTTTCTCTTCATCCATATGCATTAGATAGTCTAATTTAAATGCATTTCTTTCATAATTTAAAGTTTCTCTTAGATAGTCATAAGCCATAACCACACACACATGCATGTACACATCACTTAGTGCAGTCTGTGCCTTCTCTCAAGGGTGGGTGGATGCACTTTGTGTAACATGTCGCCCCGTCAATCTCTTGGCAAGTGTGTCTGCGTGACAGACGGTGTGTTTGTGCATTTGCAGGTTCTGTGTCCTTCCTCTCTCTCGGTGTGTCTGTACATTTGCACAGCGATCGGCCTCTGTTTGTGTGTGTTTTGGTTGTCCGCGTGTGTGCGTGTCCTGTATGCTTTGTCAGCCTGCAGTCAGCTGATAAAACACACAGTGCCAGCTCAGCTGTTTTCTGCCTGCTTGCCTCCCTGGCGTCTGCAGCTCCAGGCAACAACCTCCTCCTCCTCCTCCTCCTTCTCCTCCTCCTCTTGCAGCTCTCTTCATCCACTCGTTCATCTGGGCCGTGCCCTCTCCTCCAACCCGCCCTCAGACTCCTCTCCTCTGCCTCCCCTCCACCACGTCTCCCTCATTACCCCGTAACTCAACTCCCATTATTCACCTCCTCCGTACCCTTGACACTTAGCTGCTCCGCACCTACCTCCGCTCTGGAGCCCTTTGTTGATATCAAAACTCAAAACATCACATTGTTAGACAATGCCCAGACTGTCACATGCTTTGTTATGGAGAGGAACATTCCAGTTGGGGAAAACAATCTTGGCCTGAAAATAGGTTAAGCCAAACTTAACCTGAGACAACCTCAACTTCATTTTTCCCCCCACATCAGCAGAAATTCGTCAGAAAATCTAATTTTGCTTCTCGACTAAATCAGCAAAACAATATCATATTGCACTGGCCCTTGTATTCTGTTTTAGTAGCCTGTTATTAACTTTTATAATGCTGTTGTGACAGACTTAATGACTGATGAGGGGTGTCATGCCAGGCTGCTGTGTGATTGCAGAGTGATACACGCGTCTGCATGAGACCCATTAATTTCTTTATTGCGACAGAAAATTTGATTATCTGGGACATCGCTGCTGCTGCTGTGCGTGTGAGTGCCTGTGACCATATATGTCTCTTCTTACATAATCTGGCAGCTGATGACCTTTGTAGTTTGGATCCACCACACTTACACACACATGCAGAGAAAACACTAAATAACCAGTCACTGGTGGAGCTATTTATTATGCATTAGTGCTGGTGGTAAATTATGATAGCACAGTGTTTGCCTTATTATTTGACTCACAAGTGTTTTCTCATTTTGACAAACCTATATAAATACACACACACACACACACACACACACACACACACACACACACACACACATTTTTGTCCCGCAGCAGGTTTGAACCTGGAAATAGCTCTGCAGTGCAAAGCAGCAGCACTAATGGATTATCCTGCTACTAATTTTTAATTACCTCACCTTCACTCTCAGACTTTCAAGCTGCTTTTGAAAGATAGGTCAAGATTTGACAGGTTTAAAAGCCTTCTGGTGTTCATATTACAGTACAGCGTTATTCTAACATAAAGGTATACTGGGACAAACTATGGCTGTAAAGCACAGGTTGTAAAAAAAAATTCCTTTAACCACGAGAACAAAGGCACGTACACATAACATGACCTCAAACACCCTAAGCCATGGTAATGATCCTTTGACAAAGTGCTAATGGGCATTCCTATGTGTGTGTGTGTGTGTGTGTCTGTGTGAGCTGTGATGTAATGCTCTGGTAGTGTTATGTCCTTGGGAGTAGGAGCTTTTCAGAGATTACATTAGTGAGAGTAAAGTTGGACTATGGAACCTGTGTCTACACTGTAAAAAAAAAAGTCCTTTGTAGAGAGTCATTTGATATAGTGCCTTCATAAGTAATTGAACTTGTCACTCAGGTGCCCGTTTGTAATGCAAATTAAGTTGTTTTTTTATATAACTTCTTCAAAGATGCTTCCTTTTTTTGAAGATTTTCAGACACTTGAAACTGTTGAAATTCCATTCAACACAGGTGGATTTACCTCTATTGGCTGGCCTTTTTTTTATCTGATTTGCACAAAGTTAAATAGATGAAACAAGCAGATAAGATTGGTGTTTTTTTTTGGTTTTTTTTACAGTGTCCGCTTAGTAAATAGGCCATGTACGCTGTAGCACAGGCGGGGAAAAAAGAGAAGCGTTTAACTGGTGGGTATTGCTGCTCTTAAGTTCAGGATGTGGTTTAACGTCTCACGTCTTCTGGTGTATCCGCGCGTACCTGACACATGTCAAAAGCAGGGATATATATTTAATGATCTGCATGCTATCAATGATGTAGTTCACAAGTTACATAAGTGATGCAAACTAGGCCGTGTCTTTGTGCTGCTGGGGTCGAAAGCCCTGTATTGTGCTGTGTTGTTTTAAGAAGTAGATCATTTAGGAATTATAGATTCTTGCACTGTCAGCGGTACTAAATGATCCGTCTCACTGACACAGAGCTTGATTTAACATTAAACAGACACACACGTGCACAAACATGCCACAGAAGTATCAGCACCAGAGAATAGCTGCAAGTGCTGCTGTCTGCTTGCCCAAACACGTCGATTGAGGAAATGTGTGTGCGTGTGTGTGTGTGTGTGTATTCTGAGCTATTCTTAGCCTTCTCTTTGTGGTCTAGCAGCCTTGGAGGGCTCAGGGATATTTATGTAAGCGAGAGAGAGAGAGAGAGAGAGAGAGAGAGAGAGAGAGAGAGAGAGAGAGATGGGACACACAGATCCCCAGCCCAGAGGCCCAGACACACACACACACACACACACACACACACACACATACACACAGTCCCACCCACCCACACACATGCGTCTTGTGACCCCGGCTTTCTTGATGGCACTGCCCATGCACCCACAATGCCTTGCAGCAGCCGAACAAGCTTCTTCCATACACATATCACACGTGTTTTAACATAAACTGACAAGATGTTCAGTGACTCAGGACTGACCCCTCTTTTCTTTCTCTCTTTTCTGTCCCCTTTACTCCATCAAAGACCACATGTCTTCTCTCTGCTGACATCTCTGGCTCATGACACAACACATCAGCTCTCCTCTGCCATCTTTTCCCCGTCTTATCTATGATCTCTGTCAGGTTGTGAGTACATGAAATGAAGACTTTTTTTTTTTTTTCTCCCCTTGTATTCCCTGAAGGTCTGACGTAGTGGTGCTTTGCTTCTCCCTGGCTAATCCCAACTCCCTGCGCCACGTACGCACCATGTGGTTCCCGGAGATCAAGCACTTTTGTCCCCGGACGCCCATCATTCTGGTTGGCTGCCAGCTGGATCTGCGCTATGCCGACCTGGATGCAGTTAACCGCGCACGACGACCCCTAGCCAAGTGAGACGCCTTCTTCATCAGGCATTAACAGACAAATTCAGATGAGGGTTGCATGTGGGGGTTGCTCCAGTTAATCAATGATAAGTAGCATAACAGTGACTGAATCATGTGGTGTGAAGAAAAACATGTAAGGTGTATTGTTTTACATGTTCATTAAGTGTAATCCGAATTGTTCCATCATATAAATAAAGTATAGATACATGTTGTTAAAATGAGTACTGAGGTGAAGACATCACACTCTTGCTTTGTAAACTTCCTGCTTCCCTACTTGTACTTCTTTTACTTGCGTCTTTATCTGAACGCTGTCATCTTTAACATTATTAACTCTTCCTGTCCCACAGACCCATCAAACCTACCGACATCCTTCCCCCAGAGAGAGGCCACGAGGTGGCGAAGGAACTTGGGATCCCCTACTACGAGACCAGCATCGTTGCCCAGTTTGGAGTCAAAGATGTCTTTGACAATGCCATCCGAGCCGCCCTCATCTCCCGTCGGCACCTGCAGTTCTGGAAGTCCCACCTGAAAAGGGTCCAGAGGCCCCTCCTCCAGGCGCCGTTCCTGCCTCCTCGCCCACCTCGCCCCATAGTGGGCATCCCAGACCCCCCTCCCGCAGACGGCGAGGGCCCTGATTCCCTTTTCTGCCAGCCACTGTGTACAGACGTCCTTTTCCTTCTGCAGGGTGGTGCCACTCGCGTATTTGCACACAAAGTATATCTGGCTACTTCCTGCTCCAAGTTCTACGACCTCTTCACCCTTGATCTCGGTGGATCAGGCCCGGTGCCGCGGGGGGAGGAACAGGAGAGCAAGGAAAACTTGGAGAGCGGGGAGGAAGATGAGCAGAGCAGGAGAGGAGCCAAGGAGCAAGCCGGGCGCACCAAGAGCCTGGACATTGATAAAGACGGAGTTGATGGAGGAGTGCGGGGCCTGAATCGACCCCAGCTGCTCCAGCAGGGATCTTTGAGGACTTCCCAGAGTGATAATGCGCTCCCCTCTCGAGCCCACTACTCTCTGGGTGCAATGGGGACTGGTCGAGCACTTTCAGGATGGGGAAGGGGGTTCCTGAGTGTGTGTCTGGAGCATGTCGATGATCCCATGACCGGACGACCACGACTCATGACTGTGGTAGCCATGGACGCGCTTATACAGGAAGAACCATTTAAGGTGATGGACTTTAGATTTAGAAGATTACTAAAAAATTAGGGATGTTGATTAATTAAAATATTTAATCGCAAATTAAATCTCACATTTTTTATCTGTTCAAAATGTACCTTAAAGGGAGATCTGTCAAGTATTTAATACTCTTATCAACATGGGAGTGGGTAAATGTGCTTGCTTTATGCAAATGTTTTATATGTATTATTGGAAATCAATTAACAACACAAAACAATGACAAATATTGTCCAGAAACCCTCACAGGTACTGCATTTAGTATAAAAAATATGCTCAAATCATAACATGGAAACCTCAAGCCCAACAGGCAACAGCAGCTGTCAGTGTGCCAGTGTACTGACTTGACTATGACTTGCCCCAAACTGCATGTGATTATCATCATGATATAAAGTGTTCATGTCTGTAAAGGGGAGACTCGTGGGTACCCATAGAACCCATTTTTCTTGAGGTCAGAGGTCAAGGGACCCCTTTGAAAATGGCCATTCCAGTTTTTCCTCGCCAAAATTGAGCGTATCTTTGGAGCGTTATTTAACCTCCTTCCCAACAAGCTAGTATGACATGTTGTTACCGATGCATTCTTTAGGTTTTTTTAGTTTCATATGATGCCAATATCTTCACTCTAGCTTTAAAACTGAACCCACTTTGCGTTAATGCGTTATTATCGCATTAACTTTGACAGCCTTAATTCATACATTATTGGGGAAAGGAACATAAATCTGTTTAGAAATCATTACTGCAGTTGTTGTTCCAAAGCTGTATATTTGACTTCTCATTTCATTCTGGTTCCAGGCGGTGCTTCAGTACCTGTACACGGGCAGCCTGGACGAGGGCCGAGGAGATCTGATGCAGGTGGCCACCATCGCGGAGCTGCTCGAGGTGTTTGACCTGCGGATGATGGTGGCCAACGTTCTCAACAGAGAGAGCTTCATGAACCAGGAGATCACCAAGGCTTTCCACGTCCGCAGAGCCAACCGCATCAAGGAGTGCCTCAACAAAGGGACCTTTAATGGTAAACCACTGTGCCAAACATTTAGTGCCTCAATACTTTCAATGGCATTAGTGTCACGTTTTCCATATATGCATCAGTAAGTGTTTGTCTGTAGGTGTGTGCATGTGTGTGTGAGAGTGTGAGTAGTGGAGGAGAATGTGTGAGGAAGACAGAAAAGCTAATTTCCAGCATCTCTTTTCAGTCTCTGGAAATGTACACTCTGTGTACATTTTGATCATGTATTTGCCATTGAATATTTGCTATAAAATATGCATTTTACATGTTGTGGTTTACCTGAAGTCCTTATAAGGTCATCAAGTGATTTGATGACAGTTTGCTCGGTTGTCTTGTTTTCGCTCTCGTGTGCTTCCTGTGTCTTGTGTTTGCGTGGTGTTGTTTGTCCCCCCCAAGCTGTTATGTATGCATGTTGTCACGGCAGAGCCAGACATCAGCTGTCTCTGAACAAAGCCTGTCTCACATTCACTTCTTTCTATACTTTCTCTGTTGTCTTCATGATCATAACAATGAGAAACTTAATTTAAAATGCTTATAAGAGATTCTACTGAGAAATGAAGCCATCGGAGCATTTGTATAATCTGATCAGCGTTATCCCACTTGTTATTCAAGGTTGACTTACAGATAGATGAAATTCTTTGCTTTCAGATTTATCCCATTATTAAACATAGTTGCTGTGTTCCCTATCGAGACTTTCTCTACCAAAGTCCAACCAGGATTTACTCCATGACCTACGACCCTGCGTCTGCTCTCCTTCCCTTACTCTGTGTCAAAAGCTGTTCTGTCCTTCTGTCAATTTATCTCTCTGTCTGTCTACCTGTGTCTATGTCTCTGTGTGTGTCTGTCTGTCTGTCTGGCCTTCTGCCTGCCTGTGTGTGTGTGTGTGTCTGGACGTCTGCCTTGTCTGTCTTTCCCCCCTCTGTAGCTTGGGCTTCTGTGGCACTCCACGAGATGAATGCTCTTTTCCCACCCCGGTTTTAGATGTGGTGTTCCGACTGGACGATGGCTGCCTCCCGGCCCACAAGCCCCTGCTCATCTCCAGCTGCAACTGGATGGCCGCCATGTTCCGCGGCTCTTTCATGGAAAGCTACATCGAGGAGGTAAGCTCAGACTAGACATACCGGGAAGAGCTTGAGGATGGAGTTACCTTTAAGTTTTGAGCAGGGATTTAGTTTCTGTGTCCTGGATCCTTGGAAGTAAACTCAGGTCGCTAATCACACAGCTGAACCCGACAAAGCAGTTACCTTCTGATAAAAGAAGAGATTATAGGCAAAGGTGAATGGGTTACTTGGAGGTTTGTTATTGTACAACCTGCACATGTGTGTCTTTGTTCTCACTGTGTGCTTCTAGTATGTGAAGGTTTACAGCTCAGGGTGCCTGAGGCCTTTTATCAGATTGACCTACAAACCGTTGTTTCACCTGCAAATGTGGTTGAAGCTCTGCAATTACCAGACCGCTAGAGGCCTTGCACACATAAGGAGCACATATTGCATGTACCTACATGAAAATGTACACGCACACATACTTGTTCACACATCCTGTGATAGCAGAAAATGTTTCACTGTCCCGTCTCAAGCCCAGAATAGTTCCTCTTTCGAGGTCAGCATTCTCCAGGTGGCGGGTCTGGTTACTTCAGGTGCGCTCTCTCTCACCTGACGTTCAGCTTTTGGTCGCTCGGTGCACCTCCGTGTGCCGGTGCCTGCAGTGCACCGGACTTGACCTAGTCAGAGAGGAAGTTCATGTCTCCGTCTGTCTTTAAGTCGCCGCTGCCCAGACAGTGTTGCAGAACCAGATCCCCTGGGGTATGGTTACTTTCAAGGTCAGCGGGGTTAGGTTACGTAGATTCAGGCCCTCAGAAGGATTGGAAGTAATCAGAGAGAGACCATGAATACAAATGTTGTGTATTCAGTTTATGTGTGAAGAAGCATGTTAGAAGAAACCATTTAGTTTTTTTGTGTTTCCATATGAATGGCCTGGGTTTTATTCCAGAACGCACCATGTGAGTGGGTGCGAAAAAAAAACAGCCATTGCATCTATTGTGGACGGTGGTGAAAACAGGACATCAGCATCACTGAGGGGGCACAGTGTTGCTGCTGGTGGGCTGCCGGTGTCTATGGTTACTCTAAACGGTTCATGTTCATGTGACTATTGTGGCGTTGTTTATGGCGCGGAGCTGGCACAGCATAGCAGACAGGTGCCCTGGAGACAAAGCCTCAAAGACCGACGGCACAATGAAGCTGTCGGCGCTTGTGTTTATGAGTGTATTTACAGTATATTTGCATGCAAATTTGACTTTTAATGTTGGTGAGATGTTGATGTTGGAAGATTTACAAGAAAAGAAGTTTAAATCTAACAATGACAAGATGAGTCTATGACTCATTCGCTCAGTTTTTATACAGGCAATATTCTTAGACATATTCAAAATAAACAAATATGCTGATTAACACAAAATGTATCAAATTAAATGAGCGGGTTTTGGTCATTTCAGGACATAAACAACAGGGAAAATTAAATGGCTAATGGGTTATGTATGTGGACAGACTATATCATCTTATTACCACATTGCAACTGTTCTCTCTTGAGGCTCATTATACAAATCTATTCTATGAAAATTTATAGAAGCTGTAACTCTAACTGTGAGAGTAGCATGTGATCAGTCAGATCTATTTCCGTTCTTATGTCACACTTCCTCCTCAGTATTTTTAGAATCACACATTTCAGTCTTCATGCTGTTGTGTGATAAAAACATGACTATTCTAGTTTAGTGCAGAACAGCATTAAGATATGTGTTTCAATCCAATGTGTTATCATTATCATTATTAGTTGTTGTATTATTAGTATTAGCAACATTATAGAACGGGTTGAGTCAGATTACTTTGAAATGTAGTCAGTTACTGAATAAAAATCACTTGTCAACTCTTGTAATTAGTAATATAATCCATTGGATTACAAAAAAGTAATCTAATTTGAATACTTTTGGATTATTTCAAAATCAAACATTAAAAATATTACACCGTATACTAAAAACAATGGACGCAGTCACAAAAATTGGAGTTCAATAAATATTATTTTTTCTCTTTAAACATCTCAAAACATTTTAAATGCAAATAAAATGTATTTTGCATATTCAGCATTACACTTACAAAAACTACTGGCACAAAGTACAGGTGTATGTGTGTGTTCTACATGTGGGATGCTGTTTTTTTGCTGCTGTTTTTTGGCCAAATGGACGATTTTGCTCCTGTAACTGCCTGAGGAGCACTTTCTCAATATGTTCTTCTTCCATTGTCAATGTAAACAAAAAGGAATACAAACTCCATTACCCATAAATCATTAATTAAAACAAATATCAGTTAAGTCACCATTAATAAAACTGACAACCCGGCAACCTGAGAGGAGTAATTTACTTTGATATACAGTAGAACATATCCAGTATTTAGAATTGGTCAAATCCAATAACCCTACAAAAACATGCTAGCATAAACGTATATTTTAAAGACGCAATCAAAAATGTAATCCAGTAATCCTTGACAATGTAACTATAATCTGATTACACATGTTTTCAAATGTAACCTGATCTGATTATAGTTACGTATTTTTTTGTAATCTGATTACATAATCCATGTATAATGTAATCAGTTACAACCCAACCCTAAATATAGACTCTTCATACTTTATGTTTGTGAAAAACTCCATCAGTCATACCGTAGTTAAAAAGGTTTTTTATTTGTGGTGTAGTAGTCAAAAACCACGAGTCAAAGACAGGTTTACTGTCGGCTGCTGAGTCAGTGTGTCATGGTACACCCCTGGATTATGTTCTGGGTGTGTGGTTTTGTGTTCACCATGTGAGTGTGCATCCCAGTGGAGTGTTACAAGTTGAGAAGTCTTGCTCAAGAAAAAAGAGACAGCAGATTGAAGAGGAATCCTTATCTGCAGTAACTTTTTTCACAGTAGAGGAAGAATGACGTCAAGTTTCGTACTCTTTCTCTTAAACTTTGTACCTTATCTGTGTGCTGGCAGCTGTGTGACTCACTGCTTTTCCCTTCACCCACACATTATTTAGAATTTTGACTCTAATACATTCATTACGTCTTTTACATTTTCAATTCCTTTTCATCATTAGATTTGATCATTGGGTTTTTTTTCACTCTATGCCTCAACTTTCTGGGTTCGCAAACAAAATAAACCTCAGTTTAACCATTAACTGAGCTTTAGGACGGCAGACTGAGGGGACACCTTGTCAGAACAGCCGATGGGTCTTATCCATAAATGTCCTGTCACTGTGTGTCCACTCATTAATGCTTCCTGGCCCCAGCTGGGGCTTCAAGCTCCAGAGACCACCCTTGTCTCGGTGTTGTGACTTTTTAGTGGTAACGAGAGGTCGCGCCAAGCTGACATTCTCCTAATTGGCTGTGGCGGTGGAGGTTGAAGAGCGTCTCAGTGGGTACACTCAGAGAGCTCCTGGAGGGGGCAGGTCATTGCTTGCATCACCACTTACCTTCCTTCCTGGGCTTAGACTGCATTACCTGCTGCTGAATTGCTTTTTGTCCGACTCTCGCTAATTAGGCCCATAAAAAGGTCTTGCTCTTTTCTTATGCGTTTATGTACATAACTACCAAGTGGAATAGTGTAGTGGGCTACAGTATGACCAGTGCCTTTAGTAACTAAGGTCTAACTGATGGTATGGCGACATCTAGAGGTCATTGCAGGTGATTGTTTTTTGGAACTCTGGTTTGGCACTTTCGCCCCACTATAAAACATGGTTCATATGTTGTTTCACCCTAATGTTTAACATGTTTAACTGTGCATGTCTGGAGTGGTCCAGTCATCACTAATAATCACTAACTTTAGTACATCTATCGGTGTCCTATGTTCATATATTTTATTTTATTATAGGAGCATAATCTGCATAATGAGATGCACTGTTTTAGGAGAACATTGATAGTGTGTCTAATTTGTGGAAAAATGGTCTGATAGCAGGATTACCTGTGCGTGCTTTGGGGGTCTTTAGCGTAAGCCACATTGCTCACATCACTAGCCCCCAGACGGCACTTTAATCTGAGCCTATAGATCAAAGAGAATGTAACGAGAACAGCATGTCCTCTGCCCTTTACCTCCACATACCAACTGCACTGCTTTCTTTGAGATTACTGCACCCCACCCCATTTCTAGCCATTACAATTACAGTAATATAGCTTACATGAATGTGCCAACATTTTGTGTCAAATTGTGATGAATATGAATGCCTATATTAAGTCCATTAATTCCCATGTTGGTTTTCAGTCCTTCAGTACTCATGATTTTTTTTTTTTGTGCTTCCTCTGTCTTTTTCCAGGTATCCATTCCTAACACCAGTACAGCCTGTATGCGCGGGGTGCTGGAGTTCCTGTACTGCGGTCTGCTGACACCTTGTCCTGGTCTGGAGCCCATGGAACTTATTATTCTCGCCAACCGCCTGTGTTTGCCACGCCTTGTCGCCCTCACAGGTAAAGACTCTCTCTGCAGTGTTAGAAATGTTGAACTATTCACTTGTTCTGACTATATGTGGCAGAATATGGGTTTGATAGAGCTTTATCTGCGTACAAACTGCCTTTTATCAATCACTCCAAAGATCGTAGGTGCAGAGAGTTGTTCAGTGCAGACTAAAAATGTATAACTGGGAGATAAAAATGTCAGCGGTGCATGTAAACAGTATTAGTGACGTGATTATGTTCATGTTGTGTATCTTCAGAACAGCACGCCGTGGATGAGCTTCTCCAGTCGTCAGCGAAAGGAGGTGACATTGACGGACAAGTGTTGGCTTACCTCGAGCTTGCACAGGTCTGTCTTTGCATAACTGTCCTTTTAAATAATACATTTATAATTTATTAAGGACTAATTCTAAGTTGTATCTGTTAATTTTGTGTCTTGGGTTCTTCTTTCACAGCTGTAATAACTCATTTCTCCTCTGTTTTTTTTTCTTTTTTCGTTTGCAGTTCCACAATGGCAAGCAACTATCAGCTTGGTGTCTCCACCACATCTGCACTAATTATAACAGCATCTGCCGCAAGTTTCCCAAAGACATGAAGGTCATGTCTCCAGGTAAAGGCACCACCTCGCCTCTCTTGGCCCTGATAATATGCCTCTCCCAAACCCCTTTCATACATGCAGCTTTCCCCTCTCAGTAAAACTCCTACAAAGTTTGCTTTGCAGTGCTTGTTTGAACAAAAGTACGTTTTTCTGGGTTAAGCACACTGCTAAGGAATTATAGCATGCTGTGACTTGTTCATAGCAGGCATTTGGTTGGAGTGGGAGAGCTGGAGTTTTGTCTGGAAAAACACTGATGCAAGGAAGCTAAAAATACTAGCAGGTGAAACAGATGAGCCACTCATGAGCTGTTTTGTCTTGCATCAGGTATATTATGGGCAACATCCAAGTGTCCAAAGCGTCTCTAGATAACTTTTGTTATGATTTGACGCTATATAAAAATAATTATTGATAATAATAATTGAATCCATCTTTACATTTCATGAAAGTGTGAATACATTTTACATACATTTGATAAGTAGTAGGTTGTAATGTGACCACAGGGAAGCACAACCATTGCTAGAAAGTTAAACACTTGATCTCATGGGGTTTATACGTAAAGGAATCATTAGTGACGTCACCTCGTTCATTTGTCCTTGCACCTTTATATAGCTGTCGGTTGTTTCCTTGTGTCACCTATTTCATGACATTATTATTTCACAATCCCTCACTGTGCAACAGCTATTTTCTTTGTTGATTCTTCCTGTTGTAACTGCATCAGTGAATATCTGAAATGACACCTGAAATCTTTCAAGTCTTTCTTTTTGACATTTGAAATGTTTCATCTTTGTCCCTCTCTGTGTAGACAACCAGAGGCACTTTGAGAAGCAGCGCTGGCCTCCCGTGTGGTTCCTGAAGGAAGAGGACCGCTACCTGCGCTCTCAGAAGGAGCGCGAGCGCGAGGAGGAGATCTTGCGCAAGCAGCACACCAAACGGGGCTGGTGTTTCTGGAGACACCCGTCCTCCTCTCCGCACGTCTCCTAAAGAGGTTTCCTCCACCGGCTTCTTCTTCATCCTGACCTGGGTCGTCCCACCCAGGATAACTAACCCCCCCCCCCCTGTTACACGTATAGAGGAGCTCCTCTATCAAGTGGAGAAATGACTTATCAGTGCTACTACGCCTGAATGTCAGCATGTTTGGGGGAATGTATGTGCCTCTTTATAATTGTGGGTGACTTCATGAGTGCATTTGGGTATGCCTGTGTGGACTTAACTGAAGGGTATGTGCGTGGACGTGAGTGTATGTTTGCAGTTGGTGTGATTGAGTGATGCTTCCGAGTTGAGTGCTTCCCAGACGCCCTGATCTTTTAGGGCATGCAGCGTCGCAGTGCAGCCCCCTCGTCCCATCCACAAGAGCTCTGTCCCTCCACCAGCACTCACAGTGTCCCAGCCTTTGAGTGATTGGACTGGGAGCAAGGGCTCTCTATCTCTCTCAGTCTCCTTCCTTCACATTGACCTTAATGACTATTACACATTGACCACTGCAGCTCCTCTCGGGGAGCTTACCTCTGCCTTCACTTCTACGCAGACTGTTAGCTCGCACACACAGACCCATCCCTCTAAAAACCAGCACTGGATTCCCAGGAACTGATACTTAACAATGTCATTATTTTGATATTATTTGACCTTTTTCTATATATATTTTTTTGCGCCTTCTAAGATACTCTTATCAGGGGAAATGGCGCACACTACACCCAGGAAGTGTTGAGATTGCCATTGCAACGATGGGACTGTTAACCTAGAGCCCAGGATTGGGTGTAAGGGTTACCTTAAAACCGTTTGCAAGTTGGGATGCTCCAGTCGGGAGGCTTGATCCTAACTATTAGCCTCCAGTCTTGTAATGAAGTGGTCCTTGGTGTGCATCATCCACCCCTGCACCTCCCACCCCCTCCTCCTGCACACCACACGTGCAAAAGCAAAACACAGTTGGAGTTGGATTCACCAATCTGCACCTCAGAGACATTTAAAGTGACCACTCTGCAGCAACGATGGGGTAAAGAGGGCTAGCCTTACTTGATACCTCTGCCATTGAGGAATGATGGATGCAGTATTAAACAAAAGATGCGCTTGTAACGTCCATGACCACTCGGTTGCATTATAGCACCTCAGCCAGCCTGCCTTTACACCCCTACACCACTAGGGGCAGCACCGCTCAGGGCCCCGGCACTAAACCTTCACACTAACTAACATTAGTTGTTGTGCCTGTGATTGCTTCACTCTCGTTTTCAGTTATTAAGATCAGTATAACTTCAATCCATGCAGTGTTAGGAGAAAGCACAGTGTTATTGGTGTATTGAAAAGCGGACTGTACCTGATTTTCACCTAATTCTGAATACCAAAGCTGTGACTCTTCTGATCTCTCTCTTCCTCACTTTCTTCATTTCTGCTTCCCTGCTTCCTGTATTGGTAAGAGGGGGTGGAGGAGAAAAGAGGAAGTAGTAGGAAGTGTGATATGATATTTGAGTCCCTCCTCGTTTTCAGTCTGCGGTGTCGGGAGAAGAGTGTCACCGCTGGACATTGCCTTCCATTCCTCTGGCTGGAATTGAAAATGGTGCTTAAGACACAATAAGACAGTGTCCACATGAACACAGAGGCACACATTTATGTTCACAGTTAAAGCGTCTGTTTAGCCGTTTAGTGTTTACCTGCGATGGACGTGCAGAGTATTAATGATGGTATTCAAATTTGACACATTTTTTTAAACCTTAATTTGTTTTCTGCGTATTCTGCTAACAGTCTGTAAGAGGTCGTAATAGGTCAATGATTTTAAGAATGTGTAGATTTCTGATTTTACGTACAGTGGTTACAACTTTGTAAAACTGCTTCCTTGTTAACCAGGAAAATCACTTTAGATTGAATTTGCAAATCCTGAGTGTCGTCTCAAAGGATTCGATGTATGTGAGAGCAAATCTGATTTCCTCGTCAAGGGGTGCTAATTTTGTTGGGCTTTAGCACTGAATGTGAAAACGAGACTTTGTGGTTTTCTATTAGCACGTTTGTTCTATTTGTGGGTTTGCGCCCCTCAGCTTTACCCAGGCACCTGCAGGAAATAGATGGATTGTGTGAGACACGTGGCGCATGCTGCCGTTCCTCCACGGGGCGGCGCGTTAAAGTCATTGTCGGCTACCGAAATAGAATTCAGACGGGATCTCACGAGACCCAAGTGTGAATTGAGCTGATTCCTCTCTGAGAAGAGTGAAAGTGGAGTAAAAGTGAACATGCATTACGTGCAGCCTACATAATTTGGAATTACTCCACGGATGTTTCAAACCCATCCCAGTGCGGTGCTTTGGGAGTTTAGAATCAAGACCCAAAGGGGAGAAAGTTGTTTTTTGATGGACTTCCATGGCCTCCTTTTAGTTCCCCATAGAAGAGATGGCCATTAGATTTGTCTTACTGATGGTTGGTATGACCCATTAAGCCTCTGCTCTTGGTCCGTGTGCCTTATAGTTGGACAAAACGAAAAACTAGATTGGGATTTTAGCAACATCCTGCAGACAGGTTCTGCATGATGGACACAGTAGATAACGGCCATGATCGTGTTAGAACTGTAAAATGGATTATGGTTTTGCTTTATGCACTCTCAACCATTATCCTTTTGAGCCAATTGGAGTCATGCCTGTGGAGAATCTTTAAGCCTGCTGCTTGTTTTTATGCAGACAAACGGCCTTAAATGAAACACTTTGTAGGGTGTAGTACAGTAGGTTGGTCTAATCACACGGCCTTTGATTAGTATGTTTTCTAGAGTGGTGATTATTTGGATGTAGAAGTACTCACACCGTGGTTGGAAATCTCCACCGACCAGGTGATTGAGAGGTAGCGATTAAATTGACTAACAGGTTGATTCCTGTACTGTAACTTCAGAACCACTGACTTTGAGAAAGCAAAGCTTTTTAGCAAGCACTGGCTGGCCTGTGTGCTGGGAGAGTGCAACCATTGTTGAAACGTGGTTCATTTGCATGGTGGCCTAACTTTGTCATTATAATGACACTTTGGTGTTGGAATGTTTCTTTATTTTTTTTTGTCTATACCTTTCTTTGCTTAGCATGAATTGTTCCTTATGTAAGATTGTTTTTAAACCTGATGATTGTAGCACACACTTAAGTCTTTCAGAATTTTCCCACAACGTGCTCAGCGAGGAGCTGAATAACACGACTCGTCCAGCTTCTTGTTTAACGTCTATAGTTGGCACTGAAACCCCACAGTAGCTCTCTTCTTCTTCTTGCTATGTGGCTTTATGCACAACTCAGTTTTACTAAATAAACTCAGCACAGCTCGAGGTAGCATCGCTAATTCTACAACTTTAAATAATATGCTGGGACATTTGCTTGAAAAAAGGAATGCAGAATCTGTCCCGTTTATGCTGTTACTGTAGTTACTACAATCAATCAAGCTTAATCTTGTGATTTTTAAGATATTGGGTTCAGGGTATAAATCATATAAAGCTAAATTTAAATCAAGTATTGTAATGCATATATTTTAAGAATGTCCTAAATGGCTGAAAGCCAAGTGTAATGTTTGGGTTCAGCCTTTACTGTGTGTAATGACAGAGGAAGTGGTTAAAGCATGATGCATGTTTCTGGTCTGGGTTTAGACAGACCCTATCTGGGGTCACTTGGTATGCAAATGGGGTGATGGGAAATTTCTAAAACTGAAATAATAATATTTAATAAGTTAAATACTGTCAGCTGTCATAATCACTATCATATTTATTTGGATATTTGAACCTCCAGTTCATGACAAATTGTCTCTAATTATTGGTGTAAATTCAGAATTGTGGGAAAAAGAAATAGTCATGGACCAGAAAAGGTTGAGAAACCCTAAACAGATAATCGTTAGTTTATTCAGCCCTTAATATTTGCTCCATGCTGACCCCTACAGGCCAAAGTCACATTCTGCTATAGGATGGATTTTCTTGTTCTATCTTATCACATCCCTTTTTACTGTCACATCCTCTCATTTATTTTAAGTGGAGCTTTTCTTCCTTCTTAGCAGGCCTGACCTTCCTTGTTTAAATGTGAGGCCGAGTGACCGAGAAGAGAACACCTTGTTTTTTTTAGTCTTCGGTGTCTCCTTTCCTGTGCCTTCAGTGAAATGTCACTCTTTTGGCTCCGTACAGGCTGGCGGCACTGACTGCACCTGCAGCCTTCTGGGCATAAAAATAACGTTGATTAACTAAGCCAAGAAACACACACACACACACACACACACACACACACACACACACAGAAGTGAGCACAGAAATACAAGTAGGCAGCTTTCTTTAATGTACAGTATCTTAGCATAGTTAACTGGCTATTTGGTTCACAGCGTTAACTGCCTATGATAACACAGATATGGAGCTTTACAATATCATCTATGCTAAAGCGACTTAAATTATGAAATGACCAAGAAACCCAGCAAACCAGCAGTTTAAAAAAAAAAAAAAATGTTTTTGCACTCTTTCAGGTGCCTGCACTTTCTATTATGTAGCCTAATACAACTTTTTTGATAAGTATGCGCTAAGTCTTTATATTTACCAGTTTTCTTGATCAAAATTAAAATATCTTTTCCACTTTCTCGTTTCTCTCTAAGCCAAATTCAATAGTATCGCTTCCACTATTTAGCTGCGATGCACTATGCTGCAATCATGCATTAAGTCAGTGTATTCTAAGTTGGGGAACAGCATCTGTGGACTACTGGCTGGATATTAGCTGCGACAACTATATATATTATGCTTTAATGAAGATAGTTGTTATCCAAAGTACAGTACAGTGTTGTAAATTTAAGTCCCAGCTGGAATTAACCTCTCACCTTATAACTGCTCACCACTGTATTTACTAAGCTGGTGTATACGTAGGACTGTATGCACAGAGAGGCCCAGGACAGGGAGAGTGTTTATATAGACATACATGGTGTGATTAACCCCTGGTCTATACTGTCATTTTTTAAGTGGATCGTATATACTGTATAGTATTGTTATGCACTTTTGTTTCCATTGACTCATATTATGAGTTTTATTAACATTTACTGCTCATGTTATTGTGTGTATTACAGTAAAAGGCAAAAGAAAGAGCACACCACACTCACAAACTATTAAGGGCTTTCAAGAAAAAATACACAACAATCAGAATGTTTTGCTGCTGTTGCAAAAAAAAAAGTTTTGAAACTAAAAATTTGTAATATTTTTTGAACCACTGTGATTTGTACAAAATTTTAAAAAAAAAGTAGAAAAAAGTTTTATCCTTTTTTTGCCATTTCAGTATTTTGATGTTTGACATGGATTTTATTAAAACTGTTAATCTTTTCAACTTGTCTCGAGTGTTTGTTATTGTGTGTTTGGGCGTCAAATACCGACGCTTTGTCTCAGCGGTTAGCGTTCGATGCCTGCACAAGGCACCCTTTAGCGTCGGTATGCAACACACCGGGCTTTCCATTAACTACAATGTAAACCCGTCCGCGGCAACAGTAAATGCTCAAGGCGGTAGGGGAGGTGGATGAGTCCAACAACACATGGCTTTCATCCAGGAGACTGCTGTTTGTGTCTGTGGGTTAAGTTTCATTTTCAGTTTATAATCAGCTGATCGTTCATGTCCCATGTTCACAACGTCAAGCAACATTTTTACTGTACAAATGTAGTAATTTTAAGCCCAAGTTGTTTTTCTCCTAAACCTAACTAAGTGGTTTTGTTGCCTAAACCTAAGCAAGTGTTTTTGTTTAATTCACATTAAGCACGTGTTTACTGCGACCAAAAACTGACGCCAAGGGGTCTGACAAAGCATCAGTGGGTGACGAGTGGGGTGAGCATATATTGGTATAATTCATAGACTTTTCTGATATTTAAATTCGTTGTTCCACTTAATGTTACTCAATTTCAAGATGCAAATAAATTGGAAAGGGATGGTCAATTAGATTTAAATCATTAAGGAGAAAATATGTAATATATACATATATATATATTACATATATATATTTAAATTAATTCAATAACATTTGAAAAAAAAATTTATATTCCATATAAATATTCTTTGTTGTGAATGTAAACTGAGTTACAGTACATTCATGTTATGATGGATTTTGTCCACCAGACGACCCACTATATTGTTGAAAATTAATTTTAACGAGTCGACATAATAAAGTGTCAAAGAAAGAAGGAAAGCAAAAAACATTCTTTCTGTTTTTCTTTAGTCTTTCTCAACCCTTTGTCTCACACAAATGCATACAAACTTCCAACCACTGCAAGTTTGATGCAGCTGCACCACCTAGTGGAAAAAAAACAACTATGCAAACTTAATGTGTGAGATCAGGAAAAATATTTTTACATGGAGTAGGTTAAACACCTATTTTATACATATTAAAGTAATTTAAGTATCAGATATGCCAAGCTGGTTTTTCAGTTTGAATGAAAGCCTTTATGGCACCTCCTTCAGTGTCTTACACAAATATGCAGGCAAACAATCTTTTTAGTTTGTTTTTTGTGATTAAAAATACAAAACAAAACACGTATCATACAGGATTGAAGGTAGCAACCCTGGGTCCGACAGGCACAGGCCAGGTCAGGATTCTTTGAATGATTCACGAGACCCAGAGTCAAGCTGGGGCCCTCGGACCAGAGATATTTACTGTTTCAGGGCCGCGACTGAGCTGCTGTCAGGAGTTCCCTGCATTAACTCACATTGAGCAGCTCAGTGAAATATGCATGCCTATGTCTCATCATTCATGCTTTATTTGTTCAGTCCCAATATTAAAAGCTGTCTTCGCAAACCACCAGCCATCTTACATACGTATATTTCTTTTATATTCTTTTGACATTTTCTTGAAACTTCTTTGGATGAAAGAGGGCCTGAATCAGCAACTCTCATCCAGTGGCTCTCCAGGAGCACATACATAATCAACATCAATATGCTGCGAGCTGAGACTTTTAATAGTGTGGTAAGGGATCCCAGAAAGCCACAGAAACATGAAGGGGGAGTGGGCCGAGTGTTGCCATGGTGATGTTTAGTGATGTGGCTGATGATGAGTAACTTTAGAAGAGTGATGAGGGAAGGTGGCGGTTGCGGGTAGTGGAACATGTGTGTCCATATCTTGATGTGTGTGGGTGTGCATGTATGTTTTACAATCAGACTCTTATAGGAAAACACACCAGTACCATGAAACTCTTTACAACCGATGACGTACAGTCGTTTTTCTAGTAAACGGAGGAATTTACTAGCGCGCGTTTTGCAGCAGAGAGAGACATCAGCGTCATCCATGGTCACGAGCATCGGTTTGAACCCTGATTACAGACCTTTAACTGCGTCAGCTGTTTGATCCGTGGGCTGTGCACAAGTTTCCCACCGACCTTGCCCCTGCTCTCGCACCGCAGCCTCGTAGAACACAGCTCGAGAGTCACAGACGCACGCTGACATCACCAACATCTGGCTCTCATTTTCCAGGGTTCCCTCGGGAGCAGATAAGAAGATCTGAATTTGAGAGCAAGAGACAAAACACTGTCTTTAGAAGAGCATATGGGACTCTTCATGGACCATACAGGTATGATAGAAGCTGAAATAATCAGATACTGCGGATGAATCTTGAGTTTCAAGGCTTTCAAGGATACAATAACACACACACACAAGCACGCACGTGCCATGGACATTTTATAAAAAGTGGCACAAGAAGTAATATCGAACGTACAAAGGAAAGGAGGTCCATTGCTTGAGGAGTGACAGACACATTCCTCCGTATATTTCAATCTCCTCGGAGTGTCATCTCATCTACATGTTGTTGGTCCAGACCTCCCCAAGGTCTGCTCCATAAACAAAACTGTCTGCCCCCCCACACACCTCTAAATCAGGGCCTCTCAAAGCAAAGTTTATGAACACTTTATCATCCTGACACCACGGCCTATTTTAAGGCCTGTTTTGTACGGAAAAGCAGACGTGGAGCTTTTTTTTTTTTTAACAGAGATTTGTAGTCTCTTTTTATTTCCGCGTAGCGCTGCCGTTTGTTTATGCCTGTCATATTTCACCGAAGCAAGGCAACATCGAAACCGTGAGGAAGTCAAGCATTTAATGTTTATCCAGTTTGACTGAGTAAATGGGAGACAAAGTGAAGTGAGAAGGAAGCAGCTGTTTCTCGGTATGTGTGTTTGTGTTTACGGAGGTAAGAAGGTGATTTAAAATGGCACACGGCTCAGGCATGCACACTGACACTGACACACTCCTGTACACACACTGAGGCTCAAGGGGAAGATATCTCAAGTTTGTTGTGAGGGCGCATAGCTGAGCAGTGACTTCACCTGGAGGCCTGATGAGAAGACACCCAGATCACAGAAAATCTCTCTCTCTTTCTCTCTCTCTCTCTCTGTCTTTTCTTTCTCTTTTGAACAAGTGCCGTTTGTTTCCAACTTTGCCACATATCTCTGATGTTTCCTTCTCCTATCACGCCTGTCTGCCACCTGAATCGATCTTGATTGTTTACAATGCTAAGTCATGGTGTAGTTGGCCCCCAGCTGCTGGTATGTTTGTGAATTCCACCACATCGTATCACTATTGACTAACTTCTACTCAGTTGTATCATCTCCACTTGTGAGCCTCTCCCACATCCACCTCATTATCTTCTTCTAGGAAAGCAATAACATAACTCCTCCACTGAGCTCAGCGTTACCGTGACAGGAGGAGGGGAGACAGAGAAAATGTCTTCAGTCTGCTGAAGCAAAACACACATGTATTCTCTCATTGAAACAATAAGTAATGTAGTAAACTAAAAACGGACTTAAAGGAACATTTCGGGGGATCTATCAGCAGAAATGGAATATAATATTCATAACTATGTTTTCATCACTGTATAATCACCTCAAAGTAAGAATCGTTGTGTTTTCGTTAGCTTAGAATGAGACCTTCATATCTACATAGAGAGCGGCTCCACCATGTTTCTTCAGTAGCCCAGAACAGACAAACCAAACACTGACTCTAGAGAGAGCCTTTCACGTTTTTCCGTTACCTGAAGGCCACCGTAGTTCTCCGTCACGCTTGTGAAACTGCGGTAACGTGAGCCGCAGAGTGCAAAACTGTGGTACCGCCAGCCGCCGTCTGACTTCCATTGCTCCTAAAGTAGTGTTATTATGGTAAAGATGGCCTCTGAGAGAGGTGAACGGCGTTACCACGGTTTTTCACTCGGCTTACGTTACAGCAGTCTTGGAAAGGGAGAAATGAGCGGAGGAGTACTCAGATGGTTGCAATCTGCAACCACACCACTAGATGCTGCCAAATCCTGCACACTGACCCGTTAAGGCTTTTGCCACAATTATAGTTATGTTATTTGTGTCATGCACACCCAAGTGCCCACATGGACTTATAAGAATAAGTAAAAATACAGTTTAGTAATTGTGAAACATTTGCCAGACAAAAGCTTCTTACATAAAACATCACATTGCAAACTTGACACATGATATCTGCCATAAAAAAGATCCTCTTCCTAAAACGAAACTCAATTTTTTTTTTTTTTAATCCTTCACCCAGAAAAGGAAGAGGAAGGAGAATATAACTGTGTCCTTAAAATCATTTTATAATGAGCAATAAAGCATGAAATGGTCTCTGTAGCTAATGCTGGTTTACACAAGCTACAGTGCTTGATGGTTTCCATGGGATGAATAAATAGTACCATGTACAGCAAGATCTGCCTTGTTTCAAATACAACTGGCACACATGACACTCAAAAGGTTGGACACATTCCAGCAGTACATACTGTAAAACAGTGAATTCACAGGACAATGGGATAATTTCATAGGAAAGACTATATTTATGACAAGAACAGAAGATTACAACCACTGCAACTGTTCATACACAAGCACATGTTCACACATAAGGAGGTAGGTACCCCGGCCTCTCGCAACACGCAGAGAGGAGTAGTGGAAAACATATTATTAGTGAAGTGGAGGACAACAGCAGGGCAAAGCTCAAGCTGTGACCCCTGAACCCAAACACATCTCTGACCTTAAACAGCACCCATCAGGTCTGAGCACACATAAACCTGCCCCGCAAGCCTCGCCCCCATTCGGGGAAAACAGGATTTGGACAAATCCATGCCTACAAGGAAATGGTTTGTTTAGTGGCAAACGTTTATTGTGCCAATTCAGAGGGAGATTATGTTTTGTGTGTTATGCAATGGCACCCATCATTAGACAGTGGAACAGTGACAAGTACAAGAACTTGTTACACATCAATGAATTATCTGAGAGACTTGCTGATGAATGGATTTACAAGAGAGGATGTTGTGTGTGACTGGACCACTCAACACGCTGTCACTGTTAGTTTAGACTATGTCAGGAAGGCAGGAAGCTGAACAAAACGGCCTGTGACAATTAGAGGAGTTTCAGTAAATGAGGAGAAAACCCCCATTTGCACACACACACACACATCTCCAAAATCCCCACCGGACAAAACAATCACTCCCACATTTAGACCCCATCTCCAACAACAGCTGCCACCGCACCCCAGCAGAGGAAATGCCAAAGTCCTCTGAAGTGGAGCATAACAGCGCTGCTGTTCACATCCACAGTGAAGCACTGAGAGGCTGGAAGGGCAGGAGAGCCTCTAATAGCAGGAAGTTGTAAGAATAATAGCAGCATGGGGATGTCATGCCCCCTTGTCCCTCTGGCATGCAAGTTTTGACCCAAACAGCACAGTCTGTGTGTGCTAATGCAACATTTTGAACACAGCGTGGGGATAAATGTATAGGCTTTTCCAAACAAAAAGTGATAAAGTGAGGCTTAACAGATATAAAGTGTCATGCCAGATTTGTGTCACTATTTTTACTGCTTCTTTAAATGATGGCAATTGTATTAACACCAGAGTTTCACAGGCTTGCTCTTCTCTAATGTAAATACTGAAAGTGTTTCACTTAAAAACTGCTTCATGTTTGCAGTATAGACTTATTAATCATTTCCCTGACAAGAAAAGTTGCAACCCTAACAGTGAAACAAATGTACCCAATGGAGAGGATTACAAAGATGGAAATGGAAACTTAAAAGGAAGTGGTTATTTTCATGAGTGATTGTGTCCGGTGACTGTGTCAATCCAATATTCGTCCAGAGGATTAACCACGAGCCACTGTGAACTGTTTCCAGATCAAATCTTAGCAGTGAAAAGCATGGCACATGGCGTATTAAAAGTTAGGAAAAGTGATTTGAAATCAAATTTCATGAGGTCGAATCCACCCTGAGTCTGACACATCAGAAAGCAAAAAACCTGTGACTTTTATCCCTTACATCTGTCCTGGATTATCTAAGAATGGCTGCTAAATAGATTACGGAGCTCAGGAACATTCCCATAATCCAACATCTTAAACCCCCCCATCCATGCCACTGACCCACAGTCGAAAATACCAGTGCACGAGTGTGTATGTGTGAGTTTGCATGTCTGGAGGGAGTTTGTGTAGAGTTCACAGCTTGTGCCGCGTGTGCATGTGTGAGCCTGTGCATGGTCAGTGTGTGTGTGTGTTTGTGTGTGTGTGACACTGTTGGGCAGCCATTGAACAGACCCCCGGCCGTTCTTAAACACAGAAACAGCCTCTTTTTTTTATACGCAGCCTGCTTCAGACTCAGTTCCCATGAAATTGGCCCTTCTTTGGCTCACTCACAGATTGCCTGCGCTGCAAATGGCTTCTCTGGAGTCTGCCAAGGGGCTAGTGGGGGCCGATTCAAAGACAAAAAGAGACAAAGAGAGACCAACAGATCCAAAGCTGCCGCACTGCCCCTGTAGCCCCTCTAGCCCACATCAACAAGTCCTAATCTGGGAATTTTTGCTCAAAGTAGTAGACAGTAGTTTCAAGGATAATTGCTTTTTTCCCCTCACATGATTTCTGTGATTTAGGATACATATTTGACTCATTTTTTTTAATGTTATATTTAATATATGCTTGTTAAATTTGGTTCCTTTTTCATAGAAGCATGCTCTGTCCCCCAGCTCTGATCTGATTGGCCACTTTGAGAGTAGATTGACTCTCAAATCATGCAGGTCACAAACACCTGAGTGATGAACGTGTCTATATATAGGATATGCATGTGGACAAAATGTCCACTACAGAGGACACATGTCAATGGGCTGGGTCTCAGGAGGATATATTGCTGGATCTACTTTGGGATGGTGGCTTGATAGTGCTTGATGATCAAAGATGCACCAACAGTGGCCACTTTTAAATCTAGACTCAAGACCAAACTGTTCTCAGATGCTTTTCTTAATTGATCAAATGCTGCACTTTACTGTCTTTTGATTGTTTTTATTATCCTTTTAATTTGTTTTTTCTTTTAACTTATACTTTTATATTCTTTTATTCGTTTTTATCTTATGCACTTTGTGCTCTTGAAGCTTTTTTGTTTGATTCAAGTTATAGAAGAAAACTAGTATAGACATCAGGATAAGGAGGATGCACCACGAGACAGTGAGTGATGTGTATAGGTGTAGCTGCTGGGCGGTTGTGACCCAGCCAGTGAAGTCATTATGCTTTCCACTCTCTCAACAGGAGGTGGGGCTTTTCTAGTGAAAACGTATTCCACCCTGCTGCACAAAGACCAGTGTGCAGTCGCAGCAGCAGTCTCTCCTCCACGCTGTGAGTGAGTGAGTGCACACAGCGACCTGCACAACATCATCGCCCCACTTTAAGGAACTTTTAAGCCCACCACATTGCATGAGCCTGCGTCCACCTTTACTGCTGTTTTCCTCCGGCCGTGTTCCCACTGTGGCTGTTCGGGCAGCAGAACCTCCTCCTCGGGACCAGTGAAGAGAGAAGAAGCTGCGGGAGTGGTCGGGGAAACTTTTTACCATCATGAGCTCGCAGACGGTCAACCTTGATACCTACAGCCTGTCGTTGTACACGGCCAAAGAGGACATCCTCAACCCACGCTCCTCTGCCAACTGGTAAACACACATATAGTGCTCTTAAACAATGTGCCTGACATAGAAGAGTAAATAACTTTAATAAATCTGCGTCATTATGATGAGAAGTCACTGTGATGAAACTTTTCTCCATCTTGTTTTACTGGGTGAGTCGTCGCCGTTTTACGCACAACCAGTTTGGCTATTGCGTTTAATAGACTTGCTTTTATAGTCTTCCAACCACTCAAACTGTCAGCATTCACACACTGATGGCAGAGGCTGCTAAGGTGGCAACTTTTGCCTATCAGTATCTAATCTAAATACTCATTCACACATCGACATGTGACCTGGAGCAGCCGGGGATCGAACCATCAACCTTCTGATTGGTGGACAACCTGCTCTACCTTCTGAGCCACAATCCAATGAGATCCAATGGAGGTGGCCAGCAAAGTCATGGGCAGCACGCAACCTCTGACTACTTTTTTTTTACAAGTACAGTCATGACAAATGCATGCAGATTGGTTTTAATAGCACATAGTCATGTGTTTTGACCCTCCCTTCTTTCTTGGAGAGCTTTGTGTGAGGTGTGGATAGGTGATTGGCGTCCATTACGCACGCCATGGCAGCGGCTGGTGTGGCTCATGAAGGCGCATGCAGCACCTGGCTGGCGGCCCGCTGCCCTCACTGACTTTGCTATTCTCCCTCAGGAGCTGTGAGACTTCATTCTTTGTGCTCTGAGGATCATGTTTCTGCTGGATGTGCTGATCTCTGACAGGGGTTGTCTTTCAGGGAGAGGCTCTTTAATTTGACAGACAGACAATATAGTAGGCCACATGCATGTATGAGCACCATCCACATAACTAACCAATCATAATAATAATAATAATGATTAAAATGTTCAGCAATTACTATACGATTAAAGGTTATTTAGGAACAAAATAGTAACTATGTTGACTACAGTTAAAGTATTAAGCAAACACAATCAAGTGGTTTACTAGAAGAACTAGCTTAGACACTCAACTCTAGATGATTCTTCGGCACATGCAAAGTTGAAATCAATCATTCATTCTGCTCTGGCATATGGGAGACCACGTCTTGCTGTAACCCGACCACCTGACACTTGGATCATTCTGTCCTTTTTATCGCAGGCTGGTCTGTAGCTATGGTGACCTGTCCATCTTTTCCCAAACAATACTATTCTCCCAGTCTCATCCTCTTCCTCCATTTTCCTCTACTGTTATACTGTGTGTGTGGTTTTGTCATCTCCAGCTGCAGACATGTTGTCACTGGCTTTACTCTGCTAACACATTCGATATGACCCTGTTCTTTCCACGTATCCACTCACTTTGATGAAGTTATAGTTTAGAGAAGTGTAGGCCGAGGCCCAATTTCCTCCCCCGACACACACACACACGTGTGCTCATGTGGAAGCGGAGGACTGATTCTGTCCATCTCTGTTTAATCTTCCACTTCCTCACATCTCTTGCCACCACAGGCCCACGTTCTTCCTACACCTTCTTCCTGGCTTTTCATGAGGCCATGCGGACTTGAGGAAATGGGATTTAGACCGCTATGAGTTAACCTTGACAAGCTGAAATCTGACATCTTCACAAATGGGGTGGAAATAAGTTCCCCATCCAGGCAGAACATGCTCAGTTTCCATTCTTTTCTTGCATTTGGAAAAAGCCTCTAAAAGTTTCCATGTTCGGTATCATTATGGATGTTTTGTCCCATGGCAACACCTCCCATTGATCCAGCAGTTTCTCATTGGAGAGCATTTCCCTCAAGTTTCAGTGAACAACAGATCTGGATTGTGTCTCTGCCTGCCAACCCACTGCTTGTCAAACAATCACACAAAGTCTCACACAAGATGCATCTATCCACAACAAGCACGCGTTTACAGCTTACAAGAGAATAAAAAGAAAGAGAGAGAGAGAGGGAAATAACCCAGCATGCACTGAGCCCATTTTAGAGGGCTAAATAACTCTGTTGTGGCTGAATAGAGAGGTGGGAGGGGGACATGATGATGTCATGATTCCCACTGTCAAACCACCGAAACACCCACCTCGCGTGTGTGTGTGTGTGTGTGTTTGTACGTGAGTTTGCATGTGAATATATTTGTCTCTGGATGTGCATATGCATCCCACAGAGACTATTAAAGTGAGACGGAGGCGTCGAGAAGTTTGCACGGAGAGAGGGGTGGGAGGCTTGTTTTGTTGAGCGATCCCGCCCCCACTGTGTGGCCTTGAGGTCCCTGTGTGTATTATCTAATGACCTTGTGTCCTGAATGGGAAACAGACCCTTTTGTGGGCGAGTCTCTGAAGAAAAGAGGGGCAATTTCAATGCATCCCTCATTCAGACCTCTCTGCTTCAACATACAGCCTTGGAGGTCTCTCCTCAGTCTCCCAGACCACTGAGGACTACAAAGTGTCTCACTTGTAGGCTGGAAACCGGCACTGTCTGTGCATGTGTTTTGTGTTAGTGTAGGCTTTGAGAGACGGAAAGAAAGAGAAACAGTGATAATGCGTGTTCCCGGAGACATTGCCTAAACCCTCTGAACAGGAAATACTTGTAATTCTTAGCAGCAGAAATCATGATTTATGTCCAGTTTGCACCAACATAAATGACTCAAATAGGTTTGCTTTTCATTTTGTATGAAATGACGAGTACACGTTGTTCTAGCACTAACTCCAAAATGTGTTTTTTACATTTCAATAAAATACCTCAGTGAGTGAGTTTGTTCTGCACATTTTACACATTTTTAACTCGGCCGACAAGGCCAAAGCAGCTGAGGTGTCTTCCTGCCAAGTATCAAATAGTGTAGCAAAAGCTTAGCCATGCATGATAAAGAGGGGGGAGAAATCAGTTTAGAGAAATGTTTACAGCATTGTTTCAGCGTATCACATGTGAATTCCTATTGAGCTGTGGAGCAGTTTGACCTCTGTGCATCAGACTTGGGTGTGGGCTGCATCCAGACATCTGTGGGACCATAGTGACTTTGAACACACCTTCTTCTTCTTCATAGACTCCTCTCTGGCTGTCCACACTTTGATGCTGCATTAAGTGTTTCACTATGTTCTCTGGCAGGGATTATTACAGTCAGCAGGCGGTGACGCATAAAGTAAATATCTTATTTCTTTTGTAGTAACAGAGTGATTCAGTTTAGACAGAGTATTCAGAGAGCAATCAATCTTGTCTTCATTCACTCTGGGTTGAAAGTCCAGTTCTAGACTTGGATCAGATATTTTATTTACATGTGAATGAAAGAGATGCTTAGAATGTAACATTACAGATTATATTATTAAGGTGGTATATACTGTAATATAATTGTTCCTAGATTGCTGAGTGTTGTTTTTACTGGCCCAGGTTTTACTTTACGAGGTAAAGACACTTCCTCATTGATTTGGGAGTGTAACAAAAGAAGAACTTCCAGAGAAGTTAAGAAGAACTTACTGTTGAATGATGTAAAGCCTTCACTTGCAACCTTTTTTGTCAGAATGGTAGCTGCAAAATGATAAATCACCAAATGGTCCAGCCTGGTGGCACAAAAAGGCATTTTAATGACAGGATATTGCGCAAAGCAAAAGTGTGCAATAAGAACGCTGTTCTTGTTTTGGTGTATCATTTGTATACCATATATAGTCTGTACTGACTGCAATGTAAATGCATCCGCCGAAATGCTACGCTCGGAGCTGGTGACGTAGAATAATACACAGGAGGCCAGTGTTCGAGACCGGTGTTTTGTTTTGTAAGTTACATTATTATATATATATTAGTGACGTTAGTGACCATTGTGATGTTTTGCATTGTTTCCGTAGGTGTTGTACTTAGTTTACGTTCTGATTTTAAGGCCAATCATGATGTTTTTCCTAAACCTAACTGTTTTGTTGCCCCCTGCTGGTACTGCACCTTCATACACTCAGCGAGGCAAAACGTGACACTGACACGTTATCCTCTGGTGGTGGACAGGCGGATCTATTCCACACTTTGGTGTGATACCGGGTTGAATGCTCATGGAATTAAGTTTCAGTTTTAGCATTGTTTTGAAATAGAAATTCACCTCTGGCAACACTTATTTTTTTAAAGGCCTGCACTTTATTTCAGTAACACTCTACAAATGGTATCCAAGATGTTGCTCTTTTGTAGCCGTTACAAAATAATCCTCCTGTATAATTATACAACATGTTATTTAACCCACTGAATTCATTAATGATCTGGCTACGGAATATTTATTTTTATCTTTACCATCATTTATCAGTTTGCTTTTGACAGTCTGTGGGAAACTTAAGTAACCACTCTTACCCATTTTCATTTAAGAAGCAACACCTCTCCCCTCCAGGGAATCTCCCGTTGATAAATGGAGGAGCCTTTATTTCAGCACCGGCCCGGGGTGTTTGCGCTGCTACTACTTGCCAGAATTTCCACAGGCTCATGCATGATTAACCGAGACCTAAAGAGTCCCTGTGTCTAAAGTTACATGCGCTACATGGAAGACACCTGTGGTTGTGGGGAGAGGATGGGAGGGAGGAAGGTAAGACTCAGGGCTGCCATTGCTTGTGCCTGTGTGTGTATAGGTGTAGAGTATTTCCTGACTCAAGAGGAAGATTATATGCGCTGCAAGTCAGCTATCTTGTTTTGTAAAGATAAACAGCCATTATCATCACACTGTTATCAAGAAGTCACTCACTGTCTTAACTTCCCTGCACAGGTTCTGCTTTTTGTTCAGTTCCTTAATTATCCTCAAACACCCACCTGTCAAAAAGAGACTGGATGGTACATTAACGCTGGCTGTCGACACATGAGCTGTTGTGTAACCCTTATCTGGCCCCCGGTAAAGGTTGTCAAAAGTTGAAACAAATCCTCCTGATCACCTGACTGTGGAATCCCAAAGACGGAAAAAAAGCAGTCTGGTTGGCTTTCTCTGGCTGCTCAGGTATAGTGTTGTCATCAGGCTGAATGATGATAGGACATGTTGGATCGATCCTTGATATAAATAACAGAATACTGTAAATGGAGAGTCAAAGGGAAGCTACACTGGACAAATGCCCAGTCCACTCTCTCACTAGCTCTCTCTGCTTCTTGTGCAATACTCTGCAGTAGATGTCTGTGAGACAGAGATCTCCAATGATTTCCAAATAAGCTTTATCGCTTATCACACTATGGCTGCCTTTCACACCGCAGTGTGCGCAGACTCTGTAAGGGGCAGCAGTGAAAATCACATAGGATTCAGAATTAGGAGTAATTTTACCCGAAAGGCCCAGACACACCAAGCCCACATCAAAGAACTAGCGGCGATGAAGGCTGACAAGTTGCATTTGAACACACTGCAAAGACTACAGCCGACGGCCAGTTAGCGCGTCTGTTCTGCGCCTGCGTGAGAGGAAATAACTCTCCCTAGTAGTCTGTATTCATCATTCAAAAAAAACGGAAGACTGTGGATATTGAAGCCCTGTTATGATACGTACATGAAACAAAGTGGTGTTTGCTGACCATTTTAACGTCACTTAGCTTCAATCCAGATGGACATGTCGCTGTGAAAATATCTGTGTATTAGAATGATCAGATGAGATGAAGATGAAAAATGAGATGAGAATTCTGTGTTCGTCTTGACTTAACTCGTTCGCTTGCTTTCCTCACTTTTGTTTCTCTTCTTGTGCACTTATTTGTCTAAGTTGAACATCCAATCAGATACACCGACGGTGTGGGATACATGGCATAAACTATGCCAACAAGCGCTCACTGACAGCCCCAAACTTTGTGTGTCAGGGCCTTTAGGTCACACCATCGTTGCAAGAGATAGCGGGATGGGAACTTGGGCTGACCAGAGTGGTGTTTGGGCCATTCAAGAGCTTCTAGTGTGACATTAGAGCAGAAATTAAACATGCAAGTGTCCTATTAGGGCACAGATGTATTCCCGTTTCAAAGATACAAGGTTTGCACCCGACAGCAGCATTGTGTAAGTTCTGCTAAAGAGTCCCCTGAGCTTACCTAGCTGCTTGTGTGAGCGCGTCTGTGGGTGGCGTGTTGGAAGATGATGACAATGATGGCTATAATGGCTGTTATATGTATCTCTTTAGAGAATGATCCCTAACAACTGCTTACTACTCCTTTTAAACGTTGTTTAGGTTCATTTGGGGTCTGAGATGAAGCTGCGTGGTAATAGCAGGTCTCAGGCATGATGAGACATGAGTGCAGCGCAGGAGATTGTACTGTATTTGTGTGTATTGTGTGTGTGTCTCTGTATGTTTGGGTTCCTTAGTGTGCCAACTGTTGGGTGCGAGACCACAAATTGACACCGCGTTGATTGAAGTGTGACTTGTAATTGCCCCATAGAAGATGCAAAAGGTCGGTAATGAATGTTTCATGACTCGGTGGCACTGCAGTGCTGTTATTCTTCTCGGTGTCAATTCTCTATTCAAGGATAAACACAAAGACATTGTATCCAGCAGGTGTGGTTTTTATTATAGTGAAAGTTTAATACAAAGATGGCTGTGAACAATAACCCTCAAAGTGTTTTGTCAGTCGTCCTCACACCTGACCTTTCTATCAAATCCTCCTTTTGTTCGTCCGAGTGCCTCAGAGCAGTTGACCTTAATCCAGATGCCCTCTGCACATTGTTTCCACTGGAAATCCGTCATCTATATGCCTACAGCAGTGAGCACAACAAACACGTTATTGTTTCTCTTTTGCAGTTCAAGATCAAGGCTCTGCTGGAAAACTTTGGCTGTTTTTTTGTGGAACCAGATGAATTGTTCATGCAAACGCTATGAAAAATAGAAGCTGGATTGAGCTGAATTGCTTGTGTAATCTAACTAATGGGCCTCGAGTGCAGCAGGCGGAGTGGTACTTCCAAGGGTGTGTCAGATGGCTGTCGAAAAACATCTGTATTTTAGTGTTTCTTCAAATATTGGCAAAGGATACGGTGTGTGGTGTGTGTGTGTGTGTGTGTGTGTGTGTGTGTGTGTGTGTGTGTGTGTGTGTGTGTATGTTCTGAGGCACTTTTAGGGGATGTCTGAGCAACAAAATATCACAGAAATAGATTCTTCTGCTGATATTTACTTGTGTCTGAGCTGCAGAGTTTGCCAAGGATATAATCTGTGAAACCAAGCCTTTGGCACTCAAGTACATTGCAACTCATCTTCTAGCATTTGCAGATATGAGTGTGACCTACCTATCTTAATGTTATCTCCACGCCTGGATTGCAAAGTGCTGAAGCAGGAGGTAGTGAGACAGTGTTTTCTTGCGTTGCTCCCACACAGCTGTCTAATTGCTTAATAGTTAACTCAGGAAAGATGGTCTTAGAATGAGGCCAAATGAGGGTAACTTCTTAAAGATCCCCGTGGGAGAGATAACAGGTGCGTTCCAGAAATAAACCAAATATGTGAAATCTAGAAAATGCTCTACTTCTCTACATGTCGAGGTGTCCTTGAGCAAGACACTTGACCACAAATTGCTCCCGAATGCTGTGCCATCGGTGTGTGAATGAGTGCTTAGATTAGATCCTGATGGGCAGGTTGGCGGCCTCTGCCATCAGTGTATGAATGTGTGTGTGAATGGGTGAATGTTGACATGTAGTGTAAAGCGCTTTGAGTGGTTGGAGGACTAGAAAGGCGCTATATAAGTGCAAGTCCATTTACCATTCTCTCTGGCATCTTTAGCTCCTGAATTAGCCAGAGCCTGCATGAATGCTGTGAAAGGGTTAACCAAGTGCACGCTGAAAACGTCTCGTCGTGTCCCGTGTTGCAGTGTCTCATCTTTTTGCGGGCGCGCCAAGAGCAACACCTGCAGCCACAAATCTTTTGACAGACCCTAACATTATTGTTATTAGTTATTAGTAGTACACAGTTATTAGATCTCAGACACACGCACGGACACTTTTGTACATATTTTATACAAGCGTGCATCGACACATGCAAAAAAAAACATGGACACTTCAATAAGGACGCACCCTTCTCTCATTCCCATAGCTGCTCTGACGCTGTGAGGTATCATCAGTGTCTGCAGAGTTGCTTCAACAATATCTCCCACTTCACCATGGTTACAAAGGAGGACCGTGGTGATAATCATGACATTCTTGGGTTAACTATTGCAAAGTCACACTGCAGGGCCTTAACTGGGAACTCCACTTTCCTTTATTATTGTCTTGTTTGTTCACTTGCTGGTGGTGGAATTGGGCTGTGGGTGGGTGTGAGGAGAGTCGGGGGGGGGGCTCTGTTGTCCTGACGACCCTGGTGGGAAAGCTAGGTTGTTTGTTAAGAGAGACTGAATGAAGCGGGGGAGATGAGTGGAGAGGGATTGAGGAGGCTGGGAAAGGGGACGCAAATGAATGGGCGAGGACACTTAGTAAGAAATATAGAGGAATAACGAGATGAGAAAGGACAACACGTGAGAGGAGAAGAGAGAGGAGACAGGGTGGACTTGACAAGAGGTTGTTGAAGAGCAGAATGATTGAAGTTGGGGGGAGTGACGGAGCTAAGAGAAGGGAAATATGAGAGGACAGGTGGAGAGGGGTGAAGAGGAACAAGAGGAAGATGAAAGCATTAAGAGAGGCAGCAGAGAAGACAGGCCAGAGGAGGCCTAAGTGTGATACTTGAGAGTTTACTTTGTTTATCTGAAGGAAATGGTCGGCGATAAGATGCCATCATGTTTTTTAATGGTCCCATAATAACTGTGATATGGAGACATGGTGTGTGTATGTGTAGCAGTGTGGGACAGCATGCACAGGAAATGCCAGAGTGATCCCAGTGGACCACGATTTTAGAGGATTTATCATTCCTCTCCTCTCCTCTCATCTCCTTCCCATGTCAGGTGTAGGAAAATAAATTCTGTTCCCATCCACTCCCCTGTAGCTCTCTGAACAAACCACATACCTCCCTGGAAGAGCGATAACAATTTACCCCATAGAGACCCCTGTAATACTCCCATCAAGACACTTGCCCCCATTAACCACATACTCTTCTGCCCCCTTGGAAACCTCCTATATTCTCTGTCTGTTTCCCATCGTGCACCTTTGTTAAATGTGCGCCCTCTTAGCCTACCCATTTATACCTATCTACATCCCCTCGTGCTTTTCATCGTTTTCCCCAGTGTGAGTCTTTGAGTGTTTTTTTCTCTCCCATCACTCTTAAGCACACACCCTCATGACGTTGAACTTCATGTACCCATCTTCTATTAAACCCTAAACATTGATTTCAATACTTAAGTCCCAAGTGCTGCTGTCTTTTCTTAACAAGTACACAAACTGGGCAAGACTGAAAATGCTTTATCTTACTTTAGCTGCATGTTTTAGTAATATAATATGTCTCTTTCAATGCATGTGCACATGTAGGAACACACTGAGGAGTCAATTCTACATGCACTTTATATTCAAAAGGGGACATTTTTTTTACTATACAGTAATCCATCCATCCAACCATTATCTGTAACCGCTTATCCTATTCAGGGTCGTGAATAAGTAATATAAAATAAAGAAATTTTTGATCATCTTAAATCCAAATGCTGCATTCACTAATGCCAACGCTCAGGTTGATATAAAAGAAATAGGAAATTAAGTTGAAAATGCACATCAGTCTTTTCTATAGTAAATTAACTGTTTGATCTACTACTATATATGTATATTCAGTACTGTGTTGAGTTGGAGCTTAGTTAAGTTAGAGCTGAGTTGTACCTTGAGTGTAAACATACCCTCTCTGTTATCAGCTCTTACATACAGTATGCAACACACAACAGGGGAGGAGGAGGTCTAGACTGTTTCCTCTTGCTGAATACGTCCTGTTAGCTTTGAGAAAGAAAGATATGGTTCATGTGAATCTTTTTAAAACCAGTGAGACTGAGCTGCTCCAATAAGCAGCTTCAGCCTAACCAAGATTTAGAAAATAGTGTGACACGTCATGGTGCGGTAATAAATATTGTGCTCACATTCACACACCTTCACTGACGCACACTTGCCTTTTCTTGATGGTGGGGATTATATTACACAGAGAGGAGTGTGTGGTAGCAAAGTAATTAGCACATGCACAATGAATGCTGTGGATTAACTCATGGCTGTAACACGAGCCAAGCTGTTGTCCATGCAGTCCACCGCTACACGCACTGCCTCGCCGTTCATCACCTGATCATACTTTTGTCTAAAAGTGGTGTGTTTTGTCTGTATTTGTTGCAAGTTTGTTGTTTGGGGACATTTTGAATGAACATCACCCATACAGCAGCACGCTTTTGGTCTCTCTTTGTCCATCCCCCGCTCGTTTCCATCTGCCTCGGCAGCACAGAGAGGGCTGTTTTCTCTCACTGGTCCTTGGCACTGATTTAATTACTTATTTGTTTAGTTTGTCATATTCTAAACTTCTCTGGCTCTGTGTTTTGCTGAGAACCGACATTTTCCTCCCTCCCCTCCTTCTGTCAGCATTCCATCCAGTCTCCCCCACTACCTCACCCCCAACTGACTGATACTGTATGCACTCTGTTGTTTTCCTACATTTAATTTAGCTCCACTTTCTGTTCTCTCTTATAATTTTCTTCTCCATCGCCTCCTGTCATTTCTCCCACTATTTACCATTATCTCCAGGCCAAATAGCTGCAGTGGTCTGTAATAGTCTCCAGGGGAGTCTGCTGTGTCCTCCACCCAGTCGAGTACTATACAGATCAGTCAGTGTTACTCAGCGGGTGGATCTGAGCAAGTCTCTTATGGGTCAAATAGGCAGCCAACTTATTCTTCTGAATGACGTGCGCAGCTGTCGTTAAAAGGGGAGTTAAACATGATTTATCAACAGTATGAGCAGAACGCCAAATATGCAAAATACAAAAAACAAAGAAATATTTCCATGGTGACAAAGTACAGGTTACTTTAAGTTGTCCTATTAAATACATTCATGTAGAAACAAGAGTTGTCTTTTTCTTCATTTTTGCATGAATAAACAAAATGAGACGAGAAAGCACATAACACCTAAGAAAGAAAAAAAAAAACAGTTGACTTTGGGCTAACATGAGGTCACATTTCTACCCCAGCATGTCTCAACATCCTGCAGTCCAACTGTCGAAGTCTTCAAAAGTATTTGAAACACACAAAGCAAGTAGAGCTTTTTGCATTACTTTGTTTGCTCTGGAGTCACTAGAGGTTTTTTGATTGGCAGATTTCTATTGATACAGTTAGACTTAAAATCTTTTTTAAAAAATGTGCCAGTCAATGCCGATACATAATGCTTTGTTATAGGAGTAAGGAGTAATACTGTTGTGCTTCAAGCAGTACCATGGTCTCAACAGTAAATCAATAGTGGATTAGCAGAGCTTCACATGGGACACAGGTTTCTTTTCAAACTAACTTTTCAAGTATTAACATGGATTCATGTTTGATCCAACAGTTTTGTGTTGATCTGAATTGTCAGGGCATGAGGTGAAGCTTTTCAACAAGCTTTCTATTCGTTGCCATTATGGTACGATTACTTTAGGCGCCTGGATTAAACACGAGTTGAAGATCAAGTTTTTCTCTCACTGAAGCATAGCGGCTTTTACAGATGCATTGTTACCTGCATCATTTCACAGTGTTTATTCTTAGAGAATAAAAGCCTCTCATCTTTGTACAGTAACATTGCTACAGTTTAATTTATTAAACCTAATTCTAGGCTTAACTGAATGTGAAGCATTAACTGAATCCTTGTGAGTGTATATGTGTGTGTGTGTTTCCAGTCGGATATCCTGGCAGCTCGGCCGGTGTAATTGCTGTTGATTGGGGCTTGGCATAGTTTGGTTATTGGATCAAGGTTTCTGTGCTAGGCACTACCATCACATCATAACCCAAATGTAGAGCCTCTGCCAGAGGTTTACACAAAGCCTTTTCCCTGAGCCAGCTGTACTTATGACACAATAATGCATGTGCAACAGCCTGGAGTTTGACAGTATATGTTTTATAATGAAAACATGCTTCTGCTTATTATTTCTTGCACCTATAGGGATTTTGTTATACACTGCCCTTCTCATGGGACATTGCTTGAATCCCATCTCATTCCAAGCAGCTGGTATTAAGGGGCCCTGTTGCTTGGTCTGTAGGGATTACAGTGGTTACAGCCCACTCTCTGCAGGGCACCTGACTGAATCCTCTGCAGCAAACCAAGACTATTGTGGCTTTTCCCTTCTCAGTTTTCTCTTTCCTTACCTGCTTTTCAAGAGACACTATCATATCTCTTCTCTCCCTCCTAACAGTGTCTCTGTTTTTCTGGCACCAAGAGAAATAATCACAGAAGTGAGAGGTGCAATAAGGTGGTGGAGGTGTTCATAAACACCATCCCTCCTTCAGCAGCAAGCCCACATCATTTTGACATCCACGTTTCATCACTTAATGAGGAGCCAAAGAGGAAAAACACTGATTGGGTCACTGCAGTTTGAAGTTCTGGGGATTGTGGGATATGATGTTGGATAGTCTTCATGCCTTGTGTAGAGGATTCTTAACCAGAACTGTATAACAACCCAATTCTTTATTTAAAGTGCTCCCTAGCAACATCTTTCACCACGTTACAATTGGAACGTGCCTGTGGTTTACCACGCCACGTTTTTCAGTCATGATGTTTACACTGATGCATCACCTTTAGAGCACACTGACTGTACAAGCCAGACCGATGTAGTGCCATTCTCTCTTTTTCCTATTCTCCACTAACTCTCTCATTCCGTCACTTCCTCTCTCTTAGTCACATTTCTCAACCCCTACCCATAAACCTCCACATATCTCTGCAGTCCAGACGGACGGAAGAATACGTGCACCGCCGGGGTCGCCTCATGGACACTATATGAGTAACATGACGGCCAGGGGGGGGAAAAAAATGACTTTTTCAGTAGTGCAGTCTGGCTGGACTTTTTTTTTGCCCATGTTTGGCGAGAGGAAATGAGCGCTGTGCGCTGTGGGGACGTCTCTGAGTTCCTTACTCCAACACAGCCAGAGAGGTAGACAGAGAGACTAAAAATAGCACTGAGCCCAGGTCAGCTTTGAGCCAAGAGTAAGAAGTTGGGGGGCTGATGGGGGGAGGGGAGAGAAAACATATGATGTAAAATGAACTGAACAGAAGGAAGCTTGTGGAAAGGTACGTAATGAAAACAATCTGAAAGAAGTTAGAGCATGAAATAAGCATTGAAAAGACTGCATTATTAAAATCACATGTCTTGACAAATGCCTTACATGAGAGTTGGGAGGGCAACAAAATGAATGATCTGATGGAGAGCTTAATATTGGGCAGCGAATTCTCCCAGCCTCTCATCCGTTTTCTCTTCATGCGCAGTTTATCATATCGCAACAGCATGCATAACCACAAATCTCTCATATCTCCCCCGCTGGCAAAGATGGAACGAATAAATGACCCATGAGCCCACAAGATCTTCCTGTCGGAGAGACATAGAGGGTAGGAAGTGTGGAGTCGAGGGAGAAAAGATGACGGTGAGATATCGCTCCAGTTTGTGAAAGAGGTATGTTGTGCTACAGAATTTAAAGTAGGAGGGGAAAGAAATATGTGTTGTAGGAGACGGGGGTCAGAATAATGAATTTAGAGTAGTAATGATGGTGTGATACCAACAGGATATATGGAGAGAGAAGGGATGGCGTACTGAACAAGGAATATGAGAAATGGTTATTGGTTCTGGGGATCAAAATAGGTTCATTTTTGCTCTTTCTTATTGTATAACAATGACATGAGAGCATCAAAACAAAATTGGACGAGAGCACAAGGGAAGAAAATCTCCCATAAAGTCTCTTTAGAAATGACAATACAATGTGCTTATTACCACAGTGAAATGGTTGATAGTTTAGCCTGGTGTAGTGGAATGTGAAAACAAGGCCTTCTCCAGCGAGGCTCACCATCTGCTTCTGTTATGTTCATCTTGAAATGGTAGAGCGTAGCATGTTTGGAGGTATTACAGGGGATCTGGTAGTCCAAAACAAACAAGCCCTATTGTTACTGGCTCGGGCTTACAGTCTATTTTGTGTGTGTGTGTGTGTCTGTGTGCATGTCTGTATGTATGCCTTTGTCTCTGTATACTCTGAGATGAATGTCTGTTTATTTGTTTTATAGCTGCACCGAGTGGCTGGCTGTGGTAACGATGCACAGATTGCATTCCTCATTGTTAATTACTTAAAAAAAAGTTGATGTTTCAGATTATGCCATCATTTTTGTTCTCCTCCTCTCCCCTTTTCATGCCCCTTCCACTCCCCTTAGTGATGGCCTCTTTCCCTACATTTCACGTCTCTTCTCTTCTCTTCTCTTCTCTTCTCTTCTCTTCTCTTCTCTTCTCTTCTCTTCTCTCCTCTTCTCTCCCTCCCTTTCTCAGAGCTGAGGTCATTGCTGGCTGAGTTAAGAGGTGGGCTGGAGTACCGACATAAGAGAGTCTGTTTTTCTCATCAGTCAGTGTAGCTCTCAAGAAACCTACATGTGTGAAGGAATGGGGGTCTAATCTGCTCTGTTAGTTAGGAAAGATTTTTACTGCTGCTACTTTACAGTAACAAAGCTGATCAAGTGGCGCAGACAAAAACAGAGAGAGAGAGAGAAGGGCATCCAGTTGGCTTACTTTGATGTGGTATACCGTGGGTCATCTACAGAAGAGTGACCGCAAAACTGTTTTGGATTGATTGTCTTGCTCAAGGACACTTCAGCTCACTTGTAATGTGAACCTGAACCGTCTGTGTGGAGAGTATAGAGGGAGAACCGTCCCTCTGTACTCACTACACCACCCTGCTGGCATATCCAGATTATCAATCTGTGGTTCACCACAGGGTTTGACTTTATTCTCTGTTACAGTAAAAAGCACCGTAGTAGAAGAAGCACACTTGTAAAAACTTGTAATATCCAGAAGTGTGAACTTTCACAGGCCTTCTCGTCAAATATAATCCATTCATTTCACGTCAGTGACGAGGATTCACTGAACCATAGTAATACTGCAAAAGCAGGTTTCTTTTAAATTCCAACCATGCAGATAATGTTTTGATAAATCAGAGGGGTGAACAGTCCTTAAAATGAGACTTTCAGGAAATGTAGAAAAAGGTTCAGGATGGTTACTTGATCCCCTCAATAAACTTTATTGTGCCAGTGCATTTCAGGGATATGTGTCCTTCCCCGAGGCAGAAAAGACGAGATTGATGGATCTTCCAAATGCTGTAATAATAATAAAATGTATTAAAGGGATAAGATCTTATTTATACTTTAAAAAAAAAACATTTGACCATTTATTATTTTTCTAAAATTATTGCATTTGTAAACTCGTCGACCTTGTTGGTATCCTAGACCGGGATTACAGTTAAGTAAAATCCTGGGGAGAAAAAATGCCTTAAAATACAATCTTTGTAAATTCCATCCAAGTGAAATCTCTGGCAGAACAAAGAGTCTCCCACAGCACCGTGTATCCTCATGTGCAAGCCTGTTCTCTGTGGGTGGAGAATTTGCACATGCAATCAAGACTCCTTCAGAGGCCCAGTGACCTTTGACCTTGACTGACTCGTGAATGGTGACCTTTAGGAATGTCTTGAGGACCAGGGATCAGTGAATGTGGATTGTTGTCTAAGCAGCTCTGGATGCTGGTTAAGACTAATAAGGGAGTGGAGTGTGTTGTTTCTGTAGTTATTGTGGCTTGACTAATCCCCGAAGAGATATGGGAATGATCTGGGTGACACAAAGCTCATATAAGCCCTTTTTTTTTAAAAATATTCTGATGAAATCTTATTTAAAATTAATAAATAAAATGATAAATATTCAGTAAACACCTGTCAGCATGATCAGCACCATTAAAAACAAAAGCACAGTTTCAGCCAGCCTCCTCACAGATGCAGTGCCAGCGTGCAGCGTGCAGCTTTCAATAGGGCGCACAATATAGTTATTGTGTCCCCAGCACACATACCGATTGACTTTTGGCGCTCTTTGTTCTTTGGACAGACACAGACTTGTTGTATCAGGAAAAAATAACAGAGTGATTCACAGATGTTAACTGAGTTAGCTGGCCTGCTGTCCACTTTTATGCCAAACTGCTGTTGTTTTTACTGTAGATGTTGTATACAAGACCAAAACGTTTCATACTAATACTTTATTCTTTCTCTGTGTCTGTCTCTCATTCACCCCCTCCTCCCGACACACATCCACAAACACAGACCGGTCACCTTTGGCCCATTGTAATAGCTGCTCATGGCCTTACACTCTTGCTACCCAGATCCAGATGTTGTTGACACACCCCCAGGAGTCCTACAGAGCAAGATTTACACAGTCAGACACAGACACATGCACATACTTGTGCACACATACACAGTCCTATAAAGCTTTGACAATTCATCTCTCTGCAGGCCACCTCGTAAAGTCACTTACACTCACACACACATACACACACACAGATTTACCCCCAGTTGTGCTTCAAACACACACATGAATCAGGATTATGTTAGAAGCATGTCATGTCAAATAGCACATGGGTATCATTTTGGACTCTGAACTAGTGGTGGAGATAACAGCCAGGACGATGTGTAGCTTTACAAGTATCCCATTTGTCTTTTGGTTTGTTTCTCTTTATTATGAAGTCACACATTTCTGTCTTGGATATTCTGCAACAAAGCTACATAACATCTCAAAACAATCACTCTGTACTTAGTTTGTTTCAGCAGTGGAGTTGTATCTCGATGCTGTCATGGAAACACACTATGAGTTGTTGAGTTGCCACAGTGACCTGCAGTTTGACTGACTGAAGGGTGCGGTAGGACAGGTTTTCACCTGCAAAATGTCAAAAAAAATTGGAGCAGAGAACAGCATTTATCCATCCATCTATGAGGCAAACACACTATGAATGAAGGTTATTGTGCTGCCGAGTGCCTTCCTGTTTTACGCATGTACTGCAAAGTGTCACAGTTTAAGAGAATTCATTTTTGTTATGTGCATTGTAGAGATGATTTGCACTGCAGGGAAGCTTGTTATAGTTTAGACAAAGTATGTGCAGTAAAACATCTGGCTATGCCTGTGTGTGTCCCCTGTGTGCACGGTGAAAGAGTGAACACATGGCAGAGCCAGCTGTCCACACGCTCGTGCTTGGATATGGACGTTTTGGATGACTCTCGGGCGCACCGAAATCAAACAAGTAGTCGTTTAGTTCAGACAATTCAACCTGACACTCCTCATTACCAGTGTGTCTGTCATGTCTTTGTCACCCACATTTCAGTAGCTGACCTGTTGTGTTTGTGTGTTTGTCCACAGGGCAATATTCGCATATGATGGAGTCACCAACAAGCTCAAACTGGCTGACTCAGGAGGTAAGGCGAAACTATCATATATGGTATGTCTTCTAAGCCCTACAAAGAAAGAATGAAACTTGTCAGCTTCTTCACTTTTGCCTGAAGGGAATTCATACGTCATCTTGCGTTTAGAGAATATTATTCTAACTTTAATTTGCTATTGGGAGAAAATGTATAATTTCTGTTGTCTCACTCTCCATCACCATCAGTCTCCTTTTCCCTTTGTTTCATCCAACCTCTCCCTATCTCTGTCTCCTTTCTAAACAGCGGGTGGTGTGGCAGAGCTGGCAGAGAAGTTTCACATCTCCAAGCCTCAATACGGACTGTGCAAAGTGGGAAGCGTGGAGACAGGAGGCCCCCGGATTGCCATGATCAGCTGGGTGAGTGGCAGACGGGCTCATGGGGCTTAGCTCATGTAAGCACAGGCTTATCATGTTAAAGAAACACACATACCAGCACAAATGACAGAAACACACGTCAGCTTTGTTTGCACATACATATACATACACACAAGTTGCATTCATTTAGATAGGGCAAAGTCATTTAGCAGCGCCAAGATAATGGGTTTAACATCATAAGTGGTCACATATGCACTCATTAATCTGCTAAATACTCTGGAGAAAATCCTAAGCTACTTGACTTATTCACATTCTATCGTCCTGTTTTGACATAGACTTATTTGGCATCTGACGAGTGGGAAAGCGCTGTGAGAATGTGTTATTACGTCATTGTAGTACAAGACGTTATGAATCACAGGGCATGTCTAATATTTGTCAGACAGTTGTGGGAGTCAAAGGGCTCAGAATTACATGGCGTTGTAGCCCTGTTATAAACAGGCATGTTGCCGCTGCCTCTGATTGGTTGAAAATTGGTTCCACAAAATACCTGGTCATGAATTAGTCCAAGAAACAGATGTTGGGAGAAGGTTTGAAAGCATGGTGTTACATCTGCAGCCAGCTGAATATGAAAGAAAATCACAGTGTCAGAAAAATATAGGTACATTTTCATATTGGGTTCATAAATATACAGAATAATGCTGCATAAGTTCTACAATGATATGCTGTAAATTGTACATCATTACGACTTAAAGGGATAGTCCGGGTGTTTTGAAGTGGGGTTTTATCCATAGTAGGTGTATTACTTACAGTAGATGATGGTCGGCACGCCCCCAGTTTGGAGAAACAGACAGGAGTACCAACACTGGAGCAAAGCAATACTGTGCTGTGGACGGGGACAGCAAAAATGTATTTTAGCCACCTAAAAGAAAGGCTCATCTAAAAAAAAAAAAAATCGATATTCGTTTAAGTGTACGCTATATTTAGAATATTTTTACCACTTTATCTTGCCATCAGACAGGCCTCCCTTCCGACCGGAAACTGAACTGAAAATGAAACTTATCTATGCTCTCTTCAAAGCCAGCAGGCTCAGATGATAAAAAAAAGTATAGATACGTTTCATTTTCGGTTCACTCTGCTGTCGGAAAATATTAAATATAGCGTACACTTAAACAGATATCAAATTTTATTAGGTGAGCCTTTTAGGAGGCTAAAATAAGTTTTTCTGCTGGCCCAAAGCAGTACATTGCTTTGCTAGTGTCGGTACTCCTGTCTGTTTTCGAGGCTGAGGGCACTCCAACCCTCATCTACTGTAAGTTATACACCTACTATGGATAAGTACATACAACCCCACTTCAAAACACCCGGACTATCCCTTTTAATATTTGAGCTTTTATGTTATCTATCCAAATGGTGAAACACAGATTGTCTGCTGAAGTGTGAATCCTATTGTTCCTCTGCCTCCCTTCCTCCTCTGTTTTTAGCCCGCTCTGAGAGAGGTATGACATGAATGTAAGTGTCTACATCCTGTGTTTGTCTGCAGGTCGGCCAAAATGTGGATGACTTCCGGAGGACAGAATGTGCCACCCACATTCCAGCCATCAAAAACTTCTTCAAGGTGCAGTAGATCATGATGTGCTTTGTTACAAATCGCTAACCTTTGTGCACTTCAATCCAGTAGTTTGTCTATGCGTTTTTTAAAGATGACATAATTCCAGCTGAGACATTTTTAGCACTGAGGAGGAGCAGAAGCAGTCCAGTACATGAAAATAACATACCTGGCACTCTTTGTTTTCCCAAATCCCTGCTTTAGAGAAAACATTCTGTCCTCTGCAGTTCTTTTTTATCTCTAGACTTTGTGCTCACAAACTCTATATTTACTCACGGTAGTTTACTTTGTATTGTTTTGAGAGCTTCCTGTCCTCAGTCCACTTCCTGCTCTATTGCAGTGTTGGTCATACGTTTGGTTTATCTGCCATGTCGCTACCAGGGGGAGACAGCTGAGTTTGGGCTTGAAAGCTCTATTGTTTGTGGCACAAAAGTCACGTCACAAACCCAAGTGGTGATAGGAGAGACGGGAAGTAGAAGGAATAGAGAACCGCTGTATGTTCTTTTTTATGATCCATCATGTTAGCTGCACATCCTCCTCTCCATCTGTGGCCCTCAAACTGTGTTTATTTAGCGTTTCAGTCTAACTAGGAGAGGTTCAACTGACCCCTGGGTTTACTAGTTTCCATATAAAGGCATCACCCAGTCAACTGCAGAAGCATCTGTGGAATGTTTGTTGTTTTTTGTCTCTTTATTTTCTTATGTCGAGTCTGGGATTTTTGCGAGCCAATGTCTGAAAGCGCTGAACCCCTCTATGAGACTATGTGTGTGTTTGTGTGTGTGTGTATGAGCAGTGTACATATTCATTTGGGATTTCAAAATTGTAGAGAAATGATTACGTGGTCAATATGGCGTGGAGCGAAGAAAATTGTTTCTCCTTCTGAGAATTGTGGGAGAATTGTGACCCCTAACCTTAGAAAACACACACACACACACACACACATACATTAATAGCCAGACCTGCATCATGACAATGCAATCAACTTGTGATCACTCCTATCACTACTTACCCACTACACGACAAAAAAGGTAACAGAAACTATTTATTTTAGGTCAAGAGCAAACGGTTGTTCGGACAGGTGTTAGACTAGATTAGAAAAATAAAGTTTTATTTTCCGTTACGCAGCAGTTCAGACATGAATTTATCAGTTATATCTGATTCAGACTAAAAGAGAACACACTGCATCACCTCCATAGACATCATAGCCAAGCATATGGATTGCATTTGCAGAAATATCCCGACCTAAAGACTGCGGTGATGATACATACTGTTCCTGTGGTGTCCTGTCTTCTGTTCATTCTAACTTTACCAGCAGATGTGACGTTTCAAGGCCACGTAATCGTCTTTACTCACCTTTCCGATCACGTACATTGTTCATGAACAAACGAGATCTTTTAAAATGTTGCTTCATGTGCTGGCAAAAGAATAATGTAAACATCATGGGAAGCTTGTAAAAAATAACAGCACAGCAGTCTGCGTCATACCTCCGTCTGGGAAATCATCTGGGCTTGGCGTGTGATAAATTCCTCAAAAAGATTACTCAAACCGGTTTGTTTTATAGTTTCTATCAATCTGCACAAAGAGTCCACAGCCACCTGGCAACAATTTGCAGGACAAGAAGTGACACTGTACGGACTGAATATGAACTGATACCAGTGTTTGTATCTGTGGAGTAGGGCTGCACAATTAATTGAAGAAGAATACATAAAACTCGCAATTTGTCACAACTGGTCCAAGCCATGAAGGAACAACCTTAAAAACATTTGGAACAACTAACTTAATCAACCACTTTTTATATTGGTATTCGTTCCCATGATGCTGCTCAGAGTAATCACAGTGACCGGCTCGTCTGCTGACAGCACGGAGCTAAAGAGCTAATGTCAACGGGGTTCCATCGAGTTACACTATGGTGTGTTCAATCTCTTCTCAGTAGAAATGAGTATTGGGCGATTGTAAATTATGACGCTATCATGATGTGTTCGAACATAATCTTGTAAAATGTTGTTTTTGGCGAGAAACTTGAATAAATCCAGTTGTTTGAAGTAGATGTTTTCACAGCAACGTAAAATAGATATTAGAGAGAGAAATATGACCTGTTTAACTTCCTAACACTAGCTCTAATCAGCTTTTAATATATAATTAGAACTAGTAATGCCAAAATTTGTTTTAATCAAAGCAAATATTTAAATAAAAATACAATAATTTATTTCCTAATCATTTGAATTGTGTGTTTCTATGCAAATAACCACGATAGATGACAATAACAAAGTAAAAGGACAACATGTAGAGTTGTTGACAGTTGGACTGAAGCACAACATTTTTTTAAAATGTGAAATTGTAATAAAAATATTTTGTCCCTAATCTATAAATAATCATGATAAATAATCGTGATCTCAATATTGATCAAAATAATTGTCATTTTAGCCATAATCGCGCAGCCCTACTGTGAAGATCTCACAAATATCAAGTATATCAAGCACCAAATTACTTCTACGGCAGGATCCATTGATTCTGTGTCTTGTCTATTGAAATTGAGTGGCAACGTAATGTTGATTAATCAATTAATAGTCAACTAATCGATGAGTCTCTCATGAGGTCAAGTTGTGAATATGGGGCTTGTGCTTTTAATGGATTTTTCATTGAGTAAAATATATGCAAACCTTTTCCTCTAATGCAAAGTCAAAGACATTACATAATGTATTTATTAAAACTCATAGGCTACTAGGGTCACCTCTCTTGTTTTGATTCTTTTTTAATCTAAAACAATATGTGACTGATTCAACATTGTCTCAAGGGCTGTAGAGCACTAGTTGTTTTTAGGGGAAAAGGATTCCAAACAGGTGTCATAGCATAGTTGCTGATATTACCTGTGTCGGCAAGGCAGGTTGTATTTTACTGTTGTCCACAGAAAATAAACAGACGCCACAGCTTCAAACAATCCTGACTCTCAGCGAAATTCCTACTTGACCTTGCGATGACCGGGAAACAAAACTACTGAGATAACCCACATACATAAATTGAGTGGTGATGATAATAACAGGGGGCTCAATTAGCTTGTTTTCTTAGACTCCTGGCATTCATTGCCGTGGATACAGTCAGTTAGAATTTCCCTCGGCACGTTGTTAGTTTGTATTTGTTATTCGCTCCTTTCTCTCTCTCTCTCTCTCTCTCTTTTTTTTTTCAACTTGTCTGTGTCTTTCTGGCTTGCTATGCTGCATGTCCCAGCTGGCAGCGAGGGGGTTTTGTTAAGGCGAGTCCTGCAGCAGTAGATTTGGGTACGTTACATACTGTACTCCAGTGTGGCGTTAAGTTATGACAAGTAAATTATGAATAGGGTGCAGGTGTTTCCATTGTTCTGCATTTCCACTGAAACAATAGCTGAATAAAGTTGAGTCAGAAGGGTGTGTGTGTGCAGGGACATTAAGTGTTGATACTGCGAGTGATTCATTGTGGAGGAGAAGATACATACTGTATAAAAGTATATCTCATATAGTCAGATATGAGAGAGGGCTGTAAAAATGGAAATGAAGATACAGGAGGAGTTGAATCTTTTCTTTTAATTTTATGAAATACATCTTTAATCATAACCAAACGTAATAACTATGTGCACATGACAGCCTGGCACAATGCCAAATATCTTTTAAGGTGGAGCAGGAGATTTGGATTGCAACAAAGAACAGTACTTCTATTGTGAATATGGAATAAAGCAACATATTCGGGTCAAGGCACTAAACCCTGAAGCACTTTAGATCATTCATGTCTGTCATCTCGCCCCGACACACACTTAAGAACAGAGGATTTATTGCCATGTCAACCAACATTGGCCTCTATTGCTGCTTCTGATTTATTTAAACTGTGGAGAACTCATTACGAATGTTAATGGCATAACATCTGAGGAACATAATACGCTGTTAATGTAACAAAAATCAACTTACATTCTTTTTTACATTTTAAAGGAGCATGCAAACAATAACACTTTAACCATAAGTGACCCATCAGTCATCTGGGTCAGACTTCACAGGGACACATCCACATCCACCTACTGCCTCTCGCAGTCTGAACAACTCCTGAGCAGGAGAGACTGTGTGAAGCAGTGCCAGAGCAGTCAGTTTGTGCAGAGTTGAGCACAATTATATCGAGCTGGTAACTCTCAACCTGTCACATCACCTCGAGGCTCCTTTTCCTCCCGGAGAGGTTATATTCTTATACCCATAGCTATCAAGGTCATCAATGCCACGAATCCTAAAAAAGATGGTTGGTTCGCATGCAACATCCTACTTGGACGTTATACTGAGATTTTTCCATGAAAATATCACCTGTTATCGACTGTTATCAGGCCATTAAATAGATGTTATCGGTTGCTACAAGCACCATAGATGTGGGTCATCAGGGACCTACTATGTTGTAACACATTCTAACACATTGTTAAACTGAATGAAACATCATGTTTTGAGCTCTAACAAAAGAGCTTCTGTAGGTTTAGCTAACAAAACCACTTGGTTAAGTTAAGGGAAAAACATTGTGTTTTTTTGCTTAAAATAACTATCAAAAGTAAAAGTGAAACTTAATTCTTATGAACACAAATAGGATGTGAACCCCGGTCTCCTGGGTGAAAACTCCCATCCATCACCCTCAAATTCCACCCCATATGGAGTTTCACCCTGTCTATACTACAACGCCTGACTTCCAATTCTGCTCCTGTCACAATTACTACGGTTGCTAGAGGTCGCTGTCATGTTCTTTTATACCTTCTTTTGGTGATCTACCATGTGAATACATGATAAAACCTACTTTTAGGTGTAGTAGCCCCCTATTGACCCACATCCATGGTGCTTATAGCGACTGATAACGCCTATTTAATAGCCTGAAAACAGTCTCATCGACTGAAAATATCTAGGGCATGGATAGGGTGGATTATGACACATTTGCCTTTACTACTGAAGCAGCACTATGGGATTGAAACAGAGGGGAAGGTGAGAGACTGAGAGGAGGGTAAGGGCTTTTTTTAATCTCCAACACTTATGATTTACATCTTAAACACGATGATGAATATGGAATCCAAGTCCTGTAGCACCTGAATGCTGTTGAGTGACTCCCAGCCATATCATGATATGAAAAGAGTTATGAAAAAGGTATGCAAAGAATTAGAGGTGATTTGCATAAAGTATGCAGGGAAGACCGTATTGACATATTGAGAGAAAACTGTTCTGTCTTCCTGTACTTGATAAAATCCAGTGCACGAGGATGCAGGGTTGGTGTCAGTAATGGGCAAACATGTTCTGCTACTGGGAGCTTTTGCTGTACATTGTGGTTCTGTCTGTTTCCATGATTTTCCCAGCATCCCTGGCAGCGCTGTGGACTGCTTGTCTGGTCTGTGTGTGTGCAGTTGGCAGTGACAGCTAGAGTGATATGGATTATACTCCGTACTGACATGTATTATAGGGCACACTGGATGCTCTGTTCAGTGTCGGTGTCAGCGTTGTCACTCAGATAAAGCTGTGGTTTCCTGTTGGAGGCTGACAGACCTGGCCCTCCATCAACAAGCCTGGACTTACTCTCCATGGAAATTATTCTGAGGTCCTGGCCACATACAAAATGCCTGTATACATGCATGAGTTCAGCTCATGTTCAACACCTATCCGTGCCATAGAAATAGCAGCAGTGGAACACTACTGTGGTTTTTGAATATGATTTGCCAATAGTCTTTTTTTATATCTCTAAATCTCCCTTAAGCTTGACTTCCAGGTATTGAGCAACTATTGCATGTTAAGTGAAGGTCTCTCTCTTTTTCGACATTTTTGCAAAAACACATGCTTTCACACCCTCTCTTTCTCACTTTCCCTATCTAACCCCCTATTTTTTATTTCTTCCCATCCCCCCCTCTGCCATCTAAAACCATCCAAACCAATGCATTCCTGTCCTCACGCTAAAGCCAGGGAGTATTTTTCGCTCTCTTACAATCCTTGTAGCAGTTGCACAACTGTTTGGCTCCAAGTTTGCATAACTCCAAGTCAGACCAAGAGAAAACCACCAGAGGGACTGTGTGTACTTGTGTATGAATTTCTAGCCTTTGTGTGTGTGTGTGACTACAGTACAGTATGCAAGGGTGGATTAAATTCACATCTGTCTTACTCTATTTGCCATCTCTTTTTCATTCCCTGCCCTCCATGTTTCAGGAAGCACATGTATTCGTTGGTGCAGAGAAAGTGGAGGATGTGACGGAGGAGAAGATACTAGCAGAGCTCAGCAAGGCCCAGGCCCAGCCTCCTACACAGTGGGTGAGAAGGAGCTCCAGGTCTGCGGACAAGGAGGAACTAGTGGTGAGTTCACTGCAGTACCTCATCTGCCCAACAGATGGAGACAGAGACTTTCATATACACACTGTGACACAATTTAATGTAGAAACTTACCTCCTATGTGACTTCTAGTATAGTTGTGGCTCTGCATTCACTGTTCCTTTGTTTTTCTTATAGGGTACAAACTACAGAAAAACTAATGCTGCCATGGAGATGAGACGGATAAACAGAGACTCCTTCTGGGCACGAGCAGAGGTATGCCAAAGTCTCTCTATTTGGCCACATCTGTGTGGCTAAAATATAGTTTACTGCCATTTACATAGCTACTGAGGAGAGCTATTTTTCTATTTGAAAGTGAAATGAAAGTATAATATATTCTCCCATTGTTTCCCATTGTGTGTGTGTGTGTGTGTGTCAGCGTGAAGAGGAAGAGAGGAAAGACGAGGAGAAGAGGCGAGCAGCGGAGGAGAGACGGCGCCTTGAAAGAGAGAGAGTTTCAAAGGAGCGGAGGGATGCAGATGAGAGAGACAGAAAGATGAATGAGAAGCTACAGATGATTGAGGAGCAGAGGTAGGAACAATGTCTGTTTCCAATAGTTCCAATAGTGCCCTCCAGTGGCTGTACTGTGTATGGTTTAGAAGAATAAAGTAAACTGAACAAAACTATAATATACACTTTTGTTTTTTCATGAGTTGAAATTAAAGATCTAGAAAAAGGTTTATTTCACTCAAATGTTGTGCACAAATTTTTTTTAAATCCATGTTAGTGATCACTTCTCCTTTGACAAAATAATCCATCTACCTGACAGGTGTGTCATATCAAGATGTATCATTATCACACAGGTGTGCCTTGGGCTTCCCACAATAAAAGGCCACTCTAAAATGTGTAGTTTTATCTTGGAAAAAAAGACTATTCATTAGGATTTCACACGACTAGGCCTACAGACATTATTTTTTTTGGTCACAGATACCTCAAAGTATCAGACAGTATCTGGTTTTACCACCATTTGCCTCACGCAGTGTGACATATCTCCTCTGCAATAGAGTTGATCAGGTTGTTGATTGAGGCCTGATGAATGTCGGCCAACTCCTCTTCAATGGCTGTGCGAAGTTGCTGGATATTAGCAGAAATTAGAACACGCCGATCCAGAGCATCCCAAACATGCTCAATGGGTGACATGACAGGAGATGCAAGAACTGGGATGTAGGTGTTGGTGGCGGATGAATGGCACGACAATGGGCCTCAGGATCTCGTCATAGTATCTCTGTGCATTCAAATTGCCTTCAATAAAATGCACCTGGGTTTGTTATCGTACTATAACCCTACTGCCACAGCTCTGGTGGTCATTCCTTCAGTCAGCATGCCAACGGCGCACTCCGTCAAAACGTGAGACATCTGGATGTTGTGTGATAAAACTGCACATTTTAGAGCGGCTTTTTATTGTGAGCAGCCCAATGCACACCTGTGTAATAATGATGCTGTTTAATCAGCATCTTGATGTGCCACATCTGTCAGGTGGATGGATTATCTTGGCAAAGGAGAAGCGCTCACTGAATCAGATTTTAACAAATATCTTTTTTTTCAACTTGTGAAAAATGTGAGCAAAAACAAAAGTGTTGCGTTTATATTTTTTTGTTCAGTAATAGATTCACGTACACAGTAAATGCACTGTATTTTGGATATTGGAACAATAATAAGTGGTGCTGTTTTATTTTTTTAAATGTCTCACAGAAGAAAACAGGCAGAGCAAGAAGAAGAACTGCGCAGGAAGGAGAAACACAAATGGGTGAGTGAAGAGATGTGTATTAGGGCTGTCAATCGATTCAAATATTGAATCACGATTAATCACATAATTGTCCATAGTTAATCGCGATTAATCAAAAATGAATCACACATTTTTTATCTGTTCAAAATGTACCTTGAAGGGTGATTTGTGGGTACCCATAGAACCCATTTTCATTCACATATGAAAGGGACCCCTTTGAAATTGCCATGACAAATTTTCCTCGCCAAAATTTAGCAGAAGTTTGGAGCATTATTTAGCATTCTTTGCGACAAGCTAGTATGACATGGTTAGTACCAATGGATTCCTTAGGTTTTCTACTTTACTCTAGCTGAGCCCGGTATAACCTAAAAACTGCAAGTTGCGTTAATTCGTTAAAAAAATTAGTGGCGTTTAAACACATTTGCATTAACAAGTTATTATCGCGTTAACTTTGACAACCCTAATGTGTATATCTTGCATGTAAAATGATGAAAAGTGGTCAACCATGTTTTCATGGGCTTTGTGGTGGCAAAATGGATACAAATAGCTTTGCTGGTTTCTGGCTTTTCAGTTTGGTCAGACTGGCCTGAACTCATTGACCCCTGTGTAAGACCTGGATTGACCTTTGGCTGTGAGAGGTCTGATTCTAAAACTGTAATTGTTCTGAGGACTTTATAACTGACCCTCTGATCCATGTAAGTACCACCATTGTCCTGCTACAAAACAACTCTGAGAAAACAATGGGGCCTGCCGGGCCCCTCAATCAGATGCTGAAATAGATCTCCGTCATGGCAGCAACAGGGACCCACAGAATCACTTCCTCTTTAGCGATTTTTGCCTACAAAATAAAAGTTTTAGAAAGTTTTTTTTTTTACAAAACAAATTAAATACAATAACGATGGGCTTAGTATTCAATGTGAAAACTGACATCTTCCATCAGTCATGATCTTTTGGGATGTCTGGTGATATGGATGTCACTTTAATCCGCAGGCAGTTCTCAAGGTTTTTACGAATCAGTGATGAGGAGATTTATTTATTCTTTATTTACAACAGGGACGGACAGGGACAGAAATTCATGTCCATGTCTATTTTTGTGTTAGACAATATGCAAATTAACTGTAACTTTCCTAAAATAATATTTGTTTTTCTTCAGATGACATTAATTACATAACTAATGATGTTTTGAGAAGAAATAAGTTAACATTTTGTTCTGATGGTTGTTTCTTACAGTAGCTGTCTGATTCATTGTCACACACTCTGAATGGTTGCTTTGCATTTAAATCGCTTGAAATAGCAAGACATGACAGACTTCATGACATTTTGACATGCAACTATACAGTATGCTGAATGCACAAACACAATGTTCAAACAGTGCAACACTAAATACGATGCGTTTTCAAATTTTAGCTAATACACGAGACGTTATTGTAAACAAGACTAAGAGAAAAATCTCAGCTTTGGAGCTGTGTTGTATATATGACCACGGTTTGGAGGAGGTGTTCCTCACTAGGGTTACAATTACCTCCGGCCTTTACTCGAGGCTGTCTCTAAGCTTAGTTATGAGTACAGACAGTATATTTATATTTGTGAGAGGTGAGAGTAAGGCTGGTTATACATGTGTGTAGTGAGGGGTTTGTAGGTGTATGAGATTCCTGAGAGAAAAGCAACAAAGTCCTTCCCAGGTGTTGCTTTGTGCCAGCAGTTACTGTATCGTTAATTAGTGCTCAATGTCAAAACACTCAAGTTACACAAGTCTCAAGTGTTGTGTCATCTACTTTTTCAAATGGTTCTATTCTAAATGAAGAGATTAAAATGTGTGTGTGTGTGTGTGTGTGTGTGTGTGAATATATAAATAATATGATTGTGTTTCTGCACTGACAGGAGCAGCAGCAGAGGGAGCACATGGACGATATGAGGGCTCGTCTTAGAAGGAGCGAGTCCATAGAGAAAGCAGCAGTAAGTGAATCTTACACAGTATAAACTCATACAGCTAACATTACTTAATATTATTTTCATTAGCGCTTTTTCAAAGACCTGAATGGGCCACATGTTGAAATGCTATAGATTTTCGTGACACCTGGTCTGTTTAATGATTTCGTGCACATACTGTACATTACTTGACCTGTAGGAGGCGGCAGAGTTAGTGTCACAGCGCTCCATGAACCCGAGGGAGTTCTTCAGGCAGCTGTCATCATCATCATCACAAAGTCCCACCAGCCCTGGATCCTCCCGCACCGGTATGTACACTGAGACTTTAAGGTCTAGACAAGCTTTATTGAAACACAAGGATCAGCCTTGGATTACAGTGCATGCAGTTGTTGGATATGCAATATGTATCCTTTCAGTTTCTGAACTGTTTTCTTTCTCTCCAGGCAAACCCTTCAGACGATACCAGCGCAGCCTGACAGACACGGCCTTCATCTTCTCTAAAGCAGAAGGGAGCACGTCGACCTCCCCTTACAGTTCACCCCTGGTCTCCCCCTTCGCCCGGGCTCCTCCCTCCCCCATCTACCGTGCCACGTCTCCCCCCATGAGCCCCGATTTCCGCCCTGTCACCTCTCCAGAAAGGCCCAGAGCCCCCATGTCGCCGCCCACATCACCTCTTCGCCCCGCCCCTCCAGTCTCAGCGCTGCCCAGCGTTCCACAAACTAACAGCCAAGTTCAGGCTGCTGTTGAGCCCAAACCCCCGTCACCCACGGAACCTTCTGCACCCCCGGCCTCCCCTACTCTCTTGGCTTCCTTGTCCCCCGTTTTAGTAAAGAACAACCCCTCTCAGTCACATCCAGAGGCCCTGTCTGCCTCGCCCCAAAATACCCCGACCGAGCCAGAGCACTCAACTTTCTGCTTCGAGTCTCCACAGGCTCCGACAGCTCCTCTTCCAGAGAGACCATGGCCAAACACAGGTAGGATGGAGCAGGACACAAACAATTATATTAGGATCTGATTATGCAATATTGTTATATTTTTCCTTTTTGAGGTAATCTACATAGAAAGTCTGAGTATCAAAAAAGTCAGGGTGATGGTGCAATGTGAAAAGAGCATATTACTCTGCTTATTACTTTGCCAAAGACATTAATAGTTTGACATTAAGTAGTGGTTGTTAAATTTTTTTTTATTACAGGCTAAAGTGACTTAGATGATTTTGCCAAAAACTACTCCACATACTCCAGACTGTGTAAAGCAGACCAGGGAATATGAATCAGTGGCCTGTTATACAGAAATGACAGAGCTCCGATTATTTTTACAGTCCAGTCACAATTAAATATTCCTAAAGTAACCACATATACTTTTAGTCGTGCCAGGCTTAACTGTAATGTGCACCCAGAGAATCCAACTTTTTCGTTCGTTATAGTTCACTTTTTATACACAGCCTTCGTGGGCTCTTTTACAACATGTAAGCTTAATCAAATTGTGTTTTTAATGATGTAATTTTCCAATCAACAGACCTCAACACAGCCAGTCTTGTGCACACTGAGCTGGTCTCAAACACTGGCTACATAGCACGGGCTGTACTGGTGGAGGAGGATGAGGAAGAGGATGAGGAGGAGCACAAGGAAGATGAGGCTGAAACACAACCACAGCCTTGTGCTGTTAGCACAGAACCAGTCCAGACTGAGGCAGAGGAGCGGGAGCAAGAGGAGGAGGAAAAGGAGGAGGTGAAGGAAGAGGACAAGGAGGAAGAGGAGGAGGAATTAAAACAGGAAGCTGAATGTGAGGTGGTGCAGGAGGAGGAGGAGGAGGAGGAGGAGGCAAAGGAAGATGGAGAGGAGAATGACCAATCAGAAGACAGTCAGACCCCCTCTGACCCTGCTGAGCTTTCAAAGAAAGATGAAGAGTCAGCCATCACTGGTAGTCCTCTTGTTCTTGTACCCTGTTATTTTTTACACTGTATTGTTACACTGTCACACAGCATTTATTTTTAAATGATGTTTTGTAGCTTTCCAAAAGTTAAAATTACATTTGATAACATGTTGCACAATGACAAAAGATTACAACCAAGTCGTTATTTCAGATGCCGAACCCATTTGTCAAGTAATCAAACACGAGACTGTCGTCCCGTCAACCAATGGGATCCCAAATGGAGAGGACACACAGGAACAGAATGGCATAGGTTTGGCAACATATCAGATCAAATAATATTATACTAATGTAGCGTTATTCAGTGATGACACATAAATACATTCTCTGTACTGTTTGGGCTGTGATGAACGCTTTTCACACTGGTCTTCCTCAGAGCGATCTTTGAGTCCATCCGACACAGAACTGAGCTCACCGGAGCTGGCTGTGTGCTACGAACTCCACAGCACAGTAGAGGAGGATGACATCGTAGAGGATGAGGAACAGATGATCTCAGAAAATGGACAAGAGGTACTGTATCTACAAACATATATTTCACTTGTACAGTATCTTACACTAAGCCTGTTTGTTCAAAAATGGAAATCTGTTCTTAATTAAAACAATATTGATGAATATTTGGTTGGGTTCAAAGGTGTTGCTGAGTTTTTGCACAACAATTGAGGTTTATTGCACAGAGGAATATCAGGCTTTGGCTACACAGGCAATACAAGTTGTTAGTAAGGTGGTTTTGGCCTTTCATGGGCTTTGTTGACACAAATGTAGAATATCGCCAGCAGCCTTATCTTTTAAAATCAAAAGTTCATGTGAAAAAGGGTTTCTATGAAAGTGATTTAATTGTCCTTTATTCTGTTTTGTGAATTTGAGTTACACAAGACGTGTATTTCATGATTGCAGCCTTCTTCTTACTACGTTTTTTCTCTCCGCTTCAGGTTTTAGCCGAGCGACAAATGTGCGTCCGAGCTCTGTATGACTACCAAGCAGGTAAGCTGCCATTTAGAGGATAATCGCCACGCATGTGCGCATAAAGTGCCTCCACTTATGGTAATTACACCGTGTTTAGTGGGTCTTCACCATGTTATCTTGCGGCTCCCACAGAGGACGAATCGGAGATCTCCTTTGAACCCGGTGACATCATCAAGGATGTGGAAACGGTGGACAAAGCCTGGTGGAGGGGATGGAGCAAAGATGGCCGTCAAGGCTTGTTCCCTGCCAATTATGTGGAGACCATATAGGCAGGCGGAGACACACCAGCACACACACATACATATACACACACACACTCAGGGACACCATCTCCCCTCACATTTGTGCATGTTTTTACCTTAATCCTCCCACTGAAACTTTGTACTCTCTATTTTGTAGGAAGGATAAAGAAAAAAAATGTGACTCCCTGTTTTGTAGAAAGCATAAAGAAAAAGCATGACTCTTTATTTTGATGTTTTTTTCGAGCAAAACAAAATATTCTCACAAGTATGCAGAAATTACCCAGCCTCATTTTCTTGGATAAAACAGCGGAGACCTTTTTCTTGGACCAAAATAACTTATTTCCTTTTGAGATACTGCAAGAATGTTGGTGGGAGGGATCAGATCACGATGACAAAAGGATCACAAACTTTGCTTTTCTTGTGAGAAACACAAACAGATTTTTTTTCTAGTGTATCGTCGTCTTTTTGATCCACACATATAACAAGCATTCCATTCTGCTCACCGTTTGCTTTGTGTGTTACATTTGCTAAAAAAATTATTTCCTGCTCTTGACTGGTATATATAATCAAGATACATGTATCAGACATCATCTTATAATCACCTCCCTGTGTTTCCTGAGTTATTTTCTAGCACTGTTTTGTTACTGACAGTCTCACTGCACATTTTAATTAGCAACATAACAAAAGATAAACAAGCAGAGGAAAAAAAAAGCACTGTGTTGACACCTGTATTTCTCACTCTTGAACATGGGTTCTATTTTGTTCATATGGCGATGTCCTTCCATACATGTTGTGATTACGTCTTAATTTTTCAGAGATTTTTAAGAAATTAAAACATTCTGTCGACACACAGATGATATGAAAAAAAATCGTACTTTAATCTTCTGTAATATCTTAATAATCTACACTGTATATAAGAATGTATAAAACACTTCAAAGATCTTCTCTTTTTCTATACTGGGCTTGGATGTTTGTCTGTTGTATGCTTGTTTGATGGTATGTATGTTCTTTGTATTTACTCCAAACTTACAAATATATAGCAGCTACAAACCCAAACTGCTTTAAAGTGTTTGTCTCGTGTTTATATTCTTCACATTTACAGGTTCCAACAATCAAACAAACTGTAATGGATATTATCATTATTGTCTGAATTGCTGATTTTAGACTATTTTAGAAAAAATAATTCTCAAACCCTCTTGAGACCTGCTGGATCGCCGGCAATTCCGGCTGACATAACTGTCTTTAAGAGGCTGTAGTGAGCTCAGTTTTCAAGCTAGAGGGAAGATATTGGCATCATATGAAACTAGAAAATGAAAGGAATCCAAAGCTATTGGCTTGTTGGGAAGGAAGCTAAATAAGGCTCCAAAGTTAGGCTAAGGGAAAACTGGCATGGCGAATTTCAAAGGGGACCTTTGACCTCTGACCTCAAGATATAAAGACATTTCCACCATGATTTGATGCAGAAAAGTCAGAAATTGGCGCATACAAATTCACCAGAATGCATGAAATGTAGTGTTTGACATTCAAAATTTTAATCTGGGATTTTTCTTTTTTAAATCTGCATCCATTTAAGGGATGTACAGTATTTATAAATAACAAAAAATGTCCCTTAAGACATTTTGAAGGACTTCGGAAATTGTTTTAGACTGTACAAACAAGTCATAAATAGGTATATTAGATGTTTACTACTTTTAAATAAAGCATTTGAAAAATATTAAATTAAATTTTCACACCACACAAAAGTTAGCAGGTGATTATTGGTCTCAATAGCACACATTTGATTTTGTCTCATGTAAGAAAACATTGATCTGTAAATAACAGATTTTCAGTTGAAAGTTTTATTGGTGCATTATTAATACATTTTGAAGTTTTTATGAATAAACTTGATTTTGAGAATACATGTTCATTATTGTACTTAACTTATACATTGATTCTTGAATGCATTGGGTAGAAGAAGAAAAAAAAAGGTAGTGAATTGTAGTGCTGTATTTGCACCTATAGGTGGAGACATTGCCTTTTCCAACATGTCAGTGACAACATTATTGAGACAGAGCTCAGTAAAATGAACAGATTCCTCAGGACAAAAGGCAAAATATTTTGACAGGCAGAGAGGAGGCTCATTGTTACACACATTTCAGGAGCGGGATATCCAGACATTTCCAAAGCTAAAAATTGCTAATGCTGCTACACCTCAAACAGGATTTTCCCCTCGGGTAATAATGATTGATTGAATATGACATTAATATTTCTTAACCATACACCTTTAATATTTATACGTGAGGGGCTAGGTTACGCTCTTGTAGTGCCAGTTCAATAACAGTGTTTGGCAGACGCGCCTCTGTTCCTAAATAGAGAGGTAATGTTTGACATGGGTCTCATCCCGCCTGAACTGATGCCTGTTGACAGACTGACTAAATCTATCCAGGAGACTATTCTGTCGAGGTTATCCCAGAAGGCTAATCATCAGTGATATGTGTGAAAAGGTGATGAGCCTCTTATGAAATACTAATTGGGTTGCAAGGAGAAGACCGTGAAAAGCTCAAATGAGCAAGACTTAATTTAAGTTTTAAACAGGGATGAAAAAAAGGAAAACTTAAATCGTATAACTCAACACGTTCTCGTCCCAACTCGTCATATACTGACGCTTTGTCAGACCCCTTGGCGTCACTTTTCGGTCGCAGTAAACACGTGCTTAATGTTGTGAATTAAATAAAAACACTTAGCACTATACCATCACTATAGTTAGGTTTAGGAAAAACTACATGGTTGGGCTTAAAACTACTACGTTTGTACAATGAAAATGACACTGAATGTTGTGAAAATGGGACACGAACAAACAGCTGATTGTAACGTGACGCATGGGGACATGAATAGCGGTCCAAGGGATGAAAGTCTTGTGTTTCTTGGACCCATCCACCTCCTTTTCTGCCCGCCCGATGTGTGTCACTTTCACTCTTTAAACTACGTCACAACAGCACTTTCTCTGCGTGTTTAATATTGACGCAGATGGGTTTACATTGTAGTTAATGGAAAGCCTGGTGCGTCTCATATCGCTGCTCAAGGGGTGCCTTGTGCGTCAGTATCTAACGCCGGCAGCCGTACGTAACAAAACATCTGTATTTGACGCCCTGCGGGAATGAGAACGGGCTGTATAACACCAATGTATATCATTTGACATTGGTGTGCATGAGAAAGTTAAACAGCCATCGAGATAAACAGAGAGAGAGGGGACATCTGCGCACAGAGAATGTGAAGGCAAATTGATCTGGACAGTTGTGTCCCCTCTTCTCCCACTTCGCCATATCCCCGTTCCCATGGTCATCCCCACAACTCAAGACATCCCTTGTCTCTTCAGATTAAGCAGAGTGATAGGGAGACACCGGCTAACGTGCCAGTCAACTTTCCTTTCCCCTGCCCGTCTGTCTTTAGGCTGTTCATTCCCTCTGTGACCCTCATCAGTAACAAAAACCCTTCGACTAGGGGTGCTAAACTAACAGAGAACATCCCCCTCCATGCCCCCTCCCTCCTCCTGACTTTCCCTTTATCTCTTATTTAACTGACAGAGCCTATCTGACCGGTGGAGGAGTGACAAGTGTGGGACGGCCGGGGTGAAGTGGCGGTAGGGAAGTGCCACTCATTGTAGCGTTATCAGCACAAAGGCCAACGACAGACACCTAATCTGACCTGGCTGCTGATGGCTTGTGGCTTATTGGCTGGGTTGCTGCTCTGAAGCAGATTCTGGCAAACCTTGGAGGGGTGGAGGATAAGCACAGACACACACGCAAACGTATGGGCACACGGACACACACGTGAAACACACACACAACCGCAAACGCCCACTATTCTTAGCCTCCACATCCGAGGCAACCTCCTTCTTCTCCTCAAGCCCTGCCTGTCATTGTCTAACTAATAGTTAACTTTTTTGTGATTAATTATGTGTTTGGGAGAGTGTCAGTTTACAAGAGACAAACCTCTTACCGCAGCAGTCTCGTAACTCTGCGTTCAGCCTTCCTTCTTTTGGCTGCGAGCACCTGTGAGCGAGTGTGAGCGAATGGGACTTGTTTTTCCTTTCGGCTCATTGTTCTGCAGAAGGAAACATGAAGGACATGCAGGGTCACCCCGTCTGTCCTGAAGGCTTTCAGGTTACCTTACCAAATATTTGTGCCAGAGGACTGCCCGGTTGGATCTCCCCCCCTCTCCAAAGTGCTATGAAAGTTACAGTACTCACAGTGCTCATGCTTTTCGTAAAGGTTTGGCAGAGCTCAGGCATGCAGTGTTATTTTTAAAAGACTTAAGAAGCTCCTGCTTTTCCTCTTCCCTTGCTGAAATAAAGAGCAGCGTTTGTAAGCACCTGTACGTAAGGAGCACTCACTGAGAAAATGGGTCTTCTCGGCTCTTTTGTTCTGCAGGGGCAACAGTTACCACAGGCAACATTTCATCCAACGGATCAAACATTACCCGCCGGCAATAGAAGCTCCATTGGTGCTGTATCAAAATGTGAATCCACCACTGATGCCGCTCGCTTGTGAGGCGATCTCAAGGCTACAACCGTTATCTGGGAAGAATTCCTCTAAACTATTATGCTTCCTCAACATAAATCAGCTTTAGCTTAATTCCATCTGGTGTAAGTCTTGATTAAACCTTTGCTTTTAGACATCTCTCTTGTTCTTGACATTGTCATTTTCCTGTTTTCTCTTTAAAGATAATCTTCAAAACCGCTGAAGTAGATAACGCCTCGGAAGCTCCTGATGGCTCCAGCCAAGATTTTACTGTCAGCATAGAAACCGGCCCATTAACTTCTGAAGCCCTCTTTGGCAAAGCTCCCTTTCCCCTCCATTGCCATCAAAAAAAGCTATTTCCCTCGGCCAGTCCCACACAACCCTAACAATGAACAGAGGATTAGCACATCTCTCTGTCTTGAAGCGAAAAAAGTCTCTTTTTTCACCAGTCATTGGTGAAGACTAGTTGGCAGCGTTCCCTCCCCGGGATTTTTCCTGACATGATTCCCAAGAGGCGGTTTTTCGCTTTTTTACGATACAATTCCTGCGCTTACAATCAGCCAACATGTGGCATTGTGATCCAATCACAGAGATTTTTTTCCCCCCTTCAGTTCGTAAATGGTTAAGTCTCTCAGTCTATTGTGAAGGAATCTTCAAAGTGGTGGGAAACCACAGGGGAACATTGGTAGTTGTTAATTAATGCAACAGACTCTGTACAAATGCTTTATTTTCCTGATTCTAAAGATGAAAAAAATAAATCAGGCTTTGAATCTAGCAACAGGCCGCGTCCAAATCTGTTACCTCATCTTCAAGCCGTCATCCTGGACAATGAAAATGCTGTTGTTTCTCTGAAAACCATCAGCGATTTTTATTAACTCTGCTGTGGTTCCACAAGAAATATCTCCCTCTCTACTTTAGGTTTATTGGATTTTTTTGCTCATACCGATCATTTATGTTTCCATTCAGTAAATTGACGTAAAATGTGTTTTCCAAAAAAATGATATTTTCTGGTCTTTATGACCATCATTGAATTTGAAAGAAATGGGAAACATGACAGAGGCTGTGGTAACCGCTGAAAGGCAACTAAAGCAAAATTGGCCAAGATGAATGACGGATAATGGGGGTTTAATCTTCAGATTTTCTAAATTGCTTTCAATCCAGTAAATTACTTTAAATGTTTTGGATTGCTTGTGATTGTACACATTTTCATATTTTTAAATAAGCAGCAACAGTAAAACATCTATGAAGAATAGTGAAATTGTCAAAGTAAATCAAGGCATCAAACTGAAGACTAAATTGTTTTCACAAGTCACCAGTCAGCATGGAAACATGGGTAAAGTCCTAGTGGTCAATACTGGGGTGAGCTGTCCTTAAAGACTAGCAGGGGTGAAAGCCCTCATTCCCTTGATGACTCACACACACACACACACACACATGCTCTGGATTTCACACACACACTGCCCGTGGCACCACAATCACTGCCAGATGCTGTGACTTTCTCTCGGACAATTCATTTCACAAGTATCTCTGAAGGAGCGATGCCGACGGTGGCATCTGAGGGAGACAAACGTACATAAGCGCGTTGTGCGTTGGTGAGTGAAGGGGATACGCCGGTGGCAGTGCGTGAAAAGGACACATATGAGATCAGATAGAGTTGAGACTAATTCACAGCCTGGCCTGAGGACATTAAGCAGGATAAAGTGAGACATCTTTTTCTCACACCATTTAGGCGAAGCCCATGGGGACACATTGTTTATTTCTTGGCTGAACTACATGATTTCAGGCAATAAGTGTGGTTTTGAAACACAGGCAAAAAAAAAAAACCATGGCATTGTTTCATGTAGCTGCAAAAAAAAATGCAAAAAAATGTGTTTTAATACAAATAAAAACTGTTCTAACCTAACCAATTCACATTTTTTTAAACCTCTGCAATAAGACCTGTGCATGCTCCGCGCTGCTGCTCCGATGATTGTGATGTTAACCGTGCAGATTTATAGTGGATGAGACACCCAGTGCCAGCCCTTGGCAGGCCAGGCACGGTGCCCGCCCCAGGGGAGGTGGATGATGGAGAGCAAACAGCTAATAATTAATACCATGATTACACAGGCTGCAACAACACGGGGAGACAAACCTTCACACACACCCAGGCAGGGACCTGACCAAGACTGATAGCACAGATGCACAAATATACAGACACAGGCGTGCACGCACTGTACCTGTCACACACACAGGGGCAGCACTCACACGATTAATGCCACAGCATCTAACAGCTCTTTCTTTCGATTTTACAAGGCCCTTGCAGCGGAAATGAAAGCCTATCTATCCTATCCTATTTAATTCTATGAACTATACTGGTGCTTGGTGTTTCATTGTAAACAGAGCACCAGTCGCTCTGTGTCAGTTTGGCTGCTGTGAGACATTTAAAGTAAATAAATCCAGCTTGCTAAACCGTACCTGCCATGTGTAGAGGTGATACTATAATTCAAAGGCTATAAAGACCATTAAAACGTGTTTAGGCTGTAACAATACCGCCCAGACCCCCCCTGTGCATGTGTGGATGAAACCTCCCATCCTATGCAGCCATTACCTAAAGCCACACAGTAGGATAACAACATAAAAACGTCACGGTCACCCTCATTAGCAGCCGGGCTGGAGCTCCCTTTTGATTTGTACGTGCGCGCACGAGGCCTGCGATGGCTTCCATATGGGCACCCCCTTCATTTTTTAATATAACCAGCATCACGTTACGCCGAGATGAGGTGATCCCGATTCCTCCGAAACCTCAAGTGTTTTTCTAAATGTGCTCGACATGTCCAGGATTTCCTACCATTTGAAGGGATGCAGGGGCGGTGTGTGTTTTCACTACAGTGCGGCTTGCCCAACTCCCTAGTAATGGTGTGTATATGTGTGTGTGTGTCAAATCCAGAGAGGGAGACAGGTTGTGTGTGTGTGCATGAGTGTGTATGTGAGTAAAGAGATGCCAACCATGGAGGGGCCATGCAGGGCCCACAGCCCTTGGCCACCACTTCCTCCCCCTCCGTGCCACATTGACTCTGTTTCCATTACCACAGTGGAAGGAACAATAAAGGGCTGATGTGTGGATGTGTGGTCTACTAGCACAGCAGAGGCCTGGACAGCCCAGGACGGATTGGACTAAGCTAGTGAGACCTGGACAGCTTTGTGTGTGTGCATGTGAGCTCTACCTGACGACAGCTTGTCAGACACAGGAGAGTAGAGCAGAGGATTACTGCAGTAATCTTATAAGTTTTTGCACCTGCTCAGATCCGATCTCAGTATTGACCCATCCCATTCAGTTCTATTGGAATCCAAAAGTGAAATGAGCCATGACATTTATTTTGCCTATTTAACTGCACATTTTCATTAGTAAACACAAATTGGGCCTGATTGCTAAATCGCGGTTGAAACCGACTAAAATTCAATTAGATGAAAATTGAAACCTGGCTGTGATAACAAACAAAAAAATTAGCTTATGGTACACAAAAGAGTTTCTCATCTCTTTGTCTCTTTTGTCTGAGGAGATGATGACACATTTGATCCTGTCTCTCAGTGTCACATGTCAACCTCCTCGTGCCCCGTCACTCTGACAGCTCACAGCCCGCGAGGCAAAGGATCATGGGTGCTGTGTCAGACACAGCGGGGAGGTCGGAGGAAGGCAAGCTAAATGCACGATGTGTGTGTTTCCGCGTGTGCGTATGTGTCTGTGCATGTGTGTCAGTTCTGAAGGGATGGATGCATGCCAAAGGCGAGAGCAACACCATGTCAGAGTGCTAGCAGACGATGCCCATTTCAGATACACTAATTCAAACAGTCAGCTCAGCCATGAAACCATTTCCTCCCATGATTCCTTCACTCCCTTCCTCTCTGCTCCGTGTGCGTCAGCAGGGTGCTGCAAGGTGTAGCAACAGCCGTACCTTAGTTTAAGTGCGTCCAAATTTTTTATCTTAACATTATCAGGTTGTGGCGGCCTTCAGGAGAGTAGATAATGAGCTTCAAAGTTTTCCAACATGCTGTATAGAATCAGAATGTGCTTGACGGTAAGCAAGCGATATTCACTAAAAATGATAAAACAGGACTTCTGAACTGTACAGAAATGTTTGGGCATCCATGTCCAACAATTTGTTGCATAACCAAATAACAATGTTTTGTCGATCAACAGCGATTGCGACAGTGTCCTCAAAAATGTAGTCAACATGAGAGAGTTTTGAAGTTTTGATTGCAATTAAATAGCTAAGAGTTTTAGTTGGGCCTGCTGCTGTATCTTTCTCTCTCTCTCTCTCTCTCTCTCTCTCTCAAGCTCCCCAGGCTTATCAGTGGATAAAGCTACTGGTCATGACATGACACAGTTGATAGGGTGAATGTGGGGGCATTGCATTTCTTGGCTGCGTTTTCCATATGTACCCTGCAGAAGGCTTTCCCCCGACATCAAAGGGGGTTCTCTGTAGATCATATTTTTTTCACATAAGAATTGATGGATTTAACAAATAACTTGCCTGCAATGCATATAATGTATATATCATTTATACACACAATAGGTGTGAAAATGTATTTATTTCCATATTTTTACTTCCAGGTTGTAACAGAAAGGGGGAAAAGAAAGAAATGGCCATACAGAATACAGATGGCCCTTTTCCACCCTAAAAGGAAAAGAAGGTGGGTGAGATGAGTGAGACTCACCTGTGTGCTGGGGGAAGGGGATTCAATTAACCAAATCAGCATGGAGGAGGACAGAGAGAGGAGGGAGAGTGGCTAAAGGAGGAGATCATTTGAAGTTTAATTAAGTTTCTGGACAGCTTTGCTCTTAAAAGAGAACAGTGACATATATAAAGGTAAATTGAGCAGCAAGTGATCTAAGAACCGGCTGGATTTCATAAACTTTCTTGGATAACAAGGCACTGCTGGAGGTGTGCCGATCCCTGAATGCAACTGTGGTCTTCCTTGCCATTAAGATAAGTCTCCTTTACTGCAACTCTCCTTCTTTTCCCCCCAAACCCCTCATGAATACACCCATACACACATTCACCCTCACACCACATCTTATCTTTTATCTGGAGTCCTCATTTAACGTAATGATTTCAGGGGCATTTTGTTTTCATATCTGGACTCAGAATTAAAATGTTGTTTCTCTTGACTGAATGGGCATTTCATGTGTATTAGACTGTATTTGAGTATGAACCCCACCCTTTTGATTTAATTACTGCTATTTAGGTTAAATACAGCTAGATTTAATGGATAAATTATTATTATTATTTATTATTATTATTTATGAATTGATGATTTGTGTTTTGTTTTTGTCCGGGCTTACCCTCCAAGTGGTTTACAGTAACATTTTTTTGAGTGTGACAGGGTAGAATTTTGATTATTCTCTTGTTTGGCTCCCAACTCTTATTTTGAATATATGGGAGATATACCTGCACTACAAGGTGTGTTTCACTTTATATGCAAGTAACCCCAACCTGTAAATATACTAAACTGTATATCGTATAGTAATCAAGTTTCACAGTCAGTCAGTTAAGTTTCTCTGTCTTAAGATATCCGCTATAGTTCCAAACCCGCATTGAATCAGACATTGGCTTGTTCTTTGTGTGTGCTTGTTTTGCTGCTGTTGCTCAACCTCCTGTCCAGCTCCCAACCCATAAGGCCATAACCATCACTTAGACTGACCAGCTCCTTACATGGCACACAGTGGTCATTTTACCATGACCATCTATCAAAACATATTTTCATATTTCTGTTGGCTGAACGTCCTCTTTCCTCCACACCACACACACACAAACACACATGTACAAAAGAAACTGAGTTTTCCAACTTGATGGCTAAGCTTACGTTATATGTGGAAACATGTCTTCCTTTGTTGACATGATGATGCCTTAAAAGTCTTTCTACAAATGTGGAGAAATTAAATTAAACACTAAATGACGGCATGTTAGCATGAATGAGACAAAATGCTGTCGCCATGGTAGCGATGATATATAGACCTTTTCAAACATTCTAAATGGTACCCTTTGTATTTCCTGTTCCAATGATTGATAATCGAGTAGCTGACAGGAAGTAAACTGGGACTAAAGCTGTTGCCCCAGCAACAGAATAGCAATGAAAAGGTCTATTAAATAAATAAATGACCGGGCCTACAGTGTAATTGCCCATCACAGCCTGGAACATTGCACGATTATGAGATCTGCCCAACAAAGACCATTCTGTAGTTTGAGAGCAATCATATTACATACAGAGCTAGTGTGGAAATTATGATGGCCTCATGCAAAGATATGAATAGTAGGCCCATAATAGTTGTGGCTTTGCCTGAACGATCCCTTTTGAACCAACAGTTGGTTATAGCATTGCCTTCAAATGGCTTTAGCTGTCTGCCACTGTCAGACAAAAAGAGAACCACCTCCTTTCAGTGTTTTGGTCAAGATATAATGCGTTTCACAGGTGTGGGAGTCTTGGGGTAATTGGTAATGGGCAGCGGCAACTGGGGCCCCTGTGTGCCACCTGGAGAATCACACTACCCTCGCCAACCACCACCCATTTACTCCCCCAACACCCACCGCCAGTCACACACACACACATGTACACACACAGTAGTCGCAGAAGGATGTTCCTTGAAAGCAGAAAGAGCGAAAACTGGCTCTTGATGTAGATGTATAAATAGTTCCTCCTCACACTGCACAACATGTTCTGTTTTGATGTAATTATGGCGCAGGAAGAGCCTGGTTTAGCGGGGAGCGCTCTTGGGCAACCGTTGTTGGGTCTTTAACAAGGGATTAGGTAAAGAAAACGGTTGCACCTGGCTGAGCTCGGTGTGTTTTGGAGGAGGGAGGAAAAGGAAAGACGTATGGAGGAAGACAGACATAGAGCAGGAGGGGAATGAGAAGCACTCTTTCCAATATACACACACAGTTACAGACACACACATATGTGCCTTGTTGCAAGAGCACCTGGACTTGATGACTTAAACCTGCTTTAAAGTGGAAAACAACGAGGATTTAGGGTGAACACAAGCCGGGGCATGAAGCAGACACTTTATCTATAATCTCAGTCAAACGGATCATTTAGGCCCCCCCAACGCCAGCCAACATGCTGGATTGATTAAATTTACACAAATCCCCCTGAGAGCGATAGGCTTGTTAACAAAAGTTGAGGAGACATTTCATTGGCAGACTTTTCAGAGGACAAAATGAGGTAATGCTCGCTGTGCTAAGAAGATAAAAGGAAGAGGCTGAATGTGATGTGCAAAACTTTGTCCAGGTATCCATAGTGACGGAGCGCAATATCATTTTAATGTGACCTAGAGTTCCACTGTCCTACAGTGTGTGATCACAGTTTATGAAACCAGATTGAGAGAGGAAGTTTGTGTGCTGAACACAAGGGGGAGCACTTATCCTTTCCCTGTGTTTCCCAGGCCGCACAGCCTGCCATCACTTCAGAGCAAAGCAATCTTTTCCAGTCCATTGTTCCCTCTTATAAATCATGAAGTGTGTGTGTGTGTGAAAATATACTGAACACAACCTATCTAATCAACCCAATCACACCTACGTCCCCACACACGCATAAATATGGAAAATATATAAAAAAAAGCAACATATAGGCCCACCGTAACAAACTTTTCCGAAACATTGAACCTGAAAAAAAAATACATGTGCAAAAAATAAACACAACATCAAACGCTGAAATGAAAGCTGTAACCTTTTCAGGACATGTAAGGCAACTATAGTAATTCCAAACACAATGGAGCTCAACACGCTCCCTCTTAACACTTGTTCAGGCCTGTGGCGTTGAATGATTTGAATTCTTACTCTGGTGAGTTTCCCCCCTCCGTGAATTAATTAGTCTTTGCCAAAGCGGGCCACATTTGTCATTCGAATTTATGCTAATGAGCGCCGAGGTCTCGTGGAAGAGCTGATAGGCCGGAGCAGCTGCTCTGTCCTTGCGGGGCCTAACTGTCTCCCTCTTTTTAACTGCTCCATCTCTCTGTCTACTCCTCTGTCTGGGCTCCTCATCCCATTTCTCTCTTTCAGGTTTTGTCTGCCTCTCTCTACCCCCCCCCCCCCCCCCCCCCCCCTCCCACTCCCCCATTCTCTCTCTCTCTCTCTCTCTCTCCCTTCAGCTCCTTCTCCTTACTCCTTGTCTCTCCTCCTGTGGCCTTATCATCCCACCTCCTCCTCCTTGCTTCTCTCAAACCTCCCGCTGGTCCTGGGCTCCATGACCTGTCAGTGGAGAGGAGACTGCCCGTGTCCCAGGCTGATAAGGCAGCTAATTATCCAACACTTCACACACCGGGGGAAGTGGATCGGCAAACAGACAGCCACACACATACAGAACTATATGGGCCCAGACTTATGCATACACCACTAGGAACACAAGTTATAACGATAGTAAGTTAGATAGATAGATAGATAGATAGATAGATAGATAGATAGATAGATAGATAGATAGATAGATGGATACCAAACAGTCACATTAATCAATTGAAAAACCTGAAATAAAAACAGAATAGTAAAACACATTAAATTGGTCAAGAATAAAATAATTCAAAGCATAAATATTTGTGTACATAAATACCCCCAACAAAGAGCAAAAGAACAGAGAGGACCCTCCTCTCCACTCCTGCATTGTACTGCTCTGTAACAGAAAGCTGGTTGAAAGGTCAGTGGCACATCTTGGCAGCAATTTTAGGAGCTGAGCACTCCAATCCAGCCTCCCAGCCTCCCCATTTGATGGAGTAGAAATAAGCACTTTGGTGCTCTTTCTGCAATGTCCAAATGCACCATTGGTAGAGGGAGAGGTCCACATTCTGTAATGCTCTATTTTGAAGTTTGCTTCAAGTAGTGGCCAAGTGGTCGAGACAGTGTTTTAGAGGACAATCCAACCTGGCAATATTATGCAGTTTCCTTTTTTTGTCCCTCTACGTAGCAAATAAAACACTGTTTTCTGACCTGGTCTTTCACCATGGTGGTTTTGGTTGGTGTGGTACATTATAGAATACAACACAGCATAAGAATGGGATGACAGTGTCATTTATATAAGCAGTTTTCTATGATAATAACCATAATTTCATGCTGGTGTGGTTTCAAGGCTTCTCCTTAAGTTGTGACCAACAGAGGATGATGGAAAGTTTACCATACTGTAGTAAATGTGTACTAGTAAAGATTCCCTTTTGACTGCTGAGGAAGTCAAACTATCACATGGACCAAAATTCATTTACTGTAGAGCTTCTAATTGGCTTAGCATGGGATGCTGAGCAGACACCATATTTATACTTTTTAGACTTAATCAAATTACATTGGGAACTTTATGTGTTTATCACATCGTTCCCAACACCCTAGAGTGTCTTCAGTAATTTGGCTCCGATACATTCCACCTACTCAAAGAGGAGAGTGAGGACTAATGTCATTTCGAAGGGATTATTGTGATCTTTCAACACATCTTTGGGGGGTTAAGCGTGTTGTTAAAGAGAGGAAGGGAAGAGCAAGAAAAGTGATAAAACCCCGCCATAGAGCTTCTGTTTTAACTTTCACATTTCCTCCCCTCTCTCTCTCTCTCTCTCTCTCTCTCCTACGATCTCTCACATTTTCTCCCTCACAGCACCAAAAGCCATATTATGTGCTTGTCAAGATGGATAAACCCCTCAGCCAAACGTTCAGATGAAAACAAATAAGTAGGAGACGTTCATGTAATCGCTTCTGCCAGAGAAAGGCTTTAAGAAGAACATAAACACTTTCTGGAAATGTGCCTCGCATGTACTAATTCCCTCACGCTTTTGTTTGAGTCTCATTCAACTTCAGGACCATTTCATACTGCGCCGTGATGAGATGTCACCATCGGAGACACGCTTAAAACTACTTTGCAACACGGTTAGCAGCACCGAAACAAAAATATGAGATCATATTACCTTGCTGCTTGTGAAACTGTCATGATTATATTCTGGGGAATTAAGAAAAGGATTCTTTAATTAACCTGGCTGCGATTACGGATGTGGAGAAGCAAAAAAAAAAAGAGAAAAAAAGACTGCCACTACTTTTTTAAAACGATCAAACTCTACATTATCAGGTCACGGATGCTCTTTGTTTGTCGTGGTGTGTTTTTCTATGGGACGGCTGGGCCCTTTTCACATGAGAAAAGTCCCCCAACTGTCACTGCACTCCCACAATCTTTCCAGCTAACCCTTCTAGTAAAGTTCCCATGGTGGTCCTTGGACAGCTCACAGACAAGCGCTCCAACTGCCTCAGTCACAAAGGGAGTTTGCTTAGGTCTTCACACCATACTGTGATTTCACATTCTGACCCAGTGTATGAAAACTAATGTATTTAAGAAAAATTACAAAACATTTTTCTTTCTTGTGTGCATTTTTAAGGATAAATTATGATTATTACTTTAGGCAAGGGTGAGTGAGCATATTTGGTTTAAGTCTTAATTAAAGCTGCAGTGGGTAGAATTGGAACAAATATGATTAAAGAAAGTCATTTTTATCAAACGGTCACTATATCCTGACAGTAGTGCATGAGACAGGTAATCTGAAAAAAATCATGTGCGTCTGTGTCCTCCAGTGCTCCTAATGGCATCTGCAAGATTTCACATACCGGAGGAAAACAACCAATCAGAGCCGAGCTGGGGCCTGCCGTCTCTTAGCAGCTGTCAATCACTCGTGAGCTCCGATCAAACGGTTAAACTGGGCAGTGCTGATCAAATATTCAGCTGTCCCCCACACTGCCTGTTTTTAAATCAAACCTCAAAACGCACTTTTATTCCTTGGCTTTTGGCTCAGCATAAGAGTTGACTATTTTAATCCTTTTTCCTTTCCTATTGGTCTTAATGCTTTTATTATTTTAATGTCCTATTGGTTTTAAGTTGATCTTAGTGTTTTATTGTGTTGTTTTTATGTTTTTATGTATAATTGTACAACACTTAGGTCAACTTTTGTTGTTTTTAAATGCGCTTTATAAATAATTTTGGATTGGATTGGATTGGAAATATGAATCAATATTCTGTCACTGTAATGCCTATTTCTCGCATAAAATGTTTTCAGAAACATCTTGTAGTGTACTCTTTAGCTGTAAAATGAGAAGGTTTGTGACTCGGCAGCCATGTTGAGATCAGTTGAGGAACCAAGCACCACCCACCAGCCAGAGCAAACTTTCTCTTTTTACAGCTAAACAGTACACTACAAGATGTTTCTGAAAACATTTGAGGTGAGAAATAGGTATTATAGTAACAGAATATTGATTCATATTTGATCAGCGCTGCTTAGTTTGACCATTTGATTGGAGTTCGCAAGCGATTGACAACTGCCTCCGTTGATTGAACAGCCAATAGGAACGCTCTCTCTGAAATTACTTGTGTCACGAACTAGATTTTTTAAAGCCTGAAAACAGAGCCATGAGGAGGTGCAGAAGTCTAGTTATCTCTCAGAACACTTGAATTACAATATGCTGAAAGGTTTTTATGGAATTTTTGCCCAATGATGCTAAAAACATTCAGCCTACTGCAGGTTTAAGTAAGATAAGATGAGTCTTTATTGCTCCATAGAGTTCAGATGTAAAGTTGGTCGTTTTAAAAAATATTAGATCTGCATGACCAGCTTGCTCCTTTGTCCCTTTTACCTTGTGTCTGATGCACAGATTGTCTTCTGCAGCAAAAGTAAAACAGAAATAGCAAGAGAGAAAGAGAGAGAGAGAGAGAGAGAGAGAGAGAGAGAGAGAAGGGAGGGGGGGGGGGGATACAGTGACCAAGAGGATGCTGAAATGTTTCAGAGAAAAAAGCTCTCCTCTTGTTTAATATTTAAGTGACAGGACACTCAACTTTCCTAAAAACTTCCCTGAGTTTCCTAAAGTCACTCAGTGTACGTGCAGAGTACTAGAGTCAATTTCCCTTCTGAAACTAAAAGGTCTGTATCTCCGCCTTGCCTCAGTGCTCACAATTAAAGCTCTAAAGCAAAGTCTGTTTCAGCTAAATATCACATCTATATCAACAAATCAAGTAAACCTTACATGACTTTTAACGCTAAATCTACAATCATTCTCTGTTTACACAGTGAAATGGAGCAGCTCGAGAATCGATTTCTCCTCGGCAGTCAGACGTCTAAAAAGAAAAATAAGTCCGTGTGATGTGGTCGGAATTTGAAGGGAAACCGTAAAGCCTGGCGATGGGTAAATCCCAAAAACTAACACTGGGCTTGTTAAAAGGGAGCATTGAGTAGTCGATGCCTTGGACTAGCCTGATTTCAAAGTGATGTAATACACACAGAGCGCAAATAGCAACTGGATGAAGGGCTGTGGCCGTGACCTCTGTGTCTAGGGAACTCATTTTCATAGTAACTAAACACCAATGAAATATCTTCCCTGGAATGAGCCAAGCCAGAGCACCGACTAGCCAATAAAAGGGATAGCAGGGATACGTAAATATGCTGAACAGGAAATAATATTGGGGATGAAAAATGAAACTGCACAAACCTGTACTGATGACCTCTTTAATTTCCTCTGAACTACATTTCATCTAATTCATGTATTGAGAATATTCCGGAGGACACGTTTGTTGAAATGTAAAAATCCGCTCCGTCTCTGCTTTGTGAATCAGTGCCGTTTTATAGAGATGATAAAAAGCTTCTCTTTGAGCATTAATTTGGTCGTGCTGAGCGACTGCATTTAACCTACTGAGCCTCAGATTACTGTACCTGTGGTTAATAAGATAAAAGACTCTGCTTTTCCAACAAAACGACATTATCATGTACTGAAAGCGTATCACAATGTGAGCATTGATTCAATTCAGTTCAATTACTCCTCAATAGGACAGCCAAAGGAATTGAGCTGTGGACAGCCTGGTTTTAGGCCTGTGGCGTGTTAACTAAAAAGCAGGCAGAGCATGTCAAGCCTGCAGGCCAGCTGGCAGGGCTCTGGTGTTTGTGTTGTGCTAGTTGGGATGTCAGGGCTATAGTGGGCTGAAGGGGGCTGGAGGGGCTACAGGAGGACCAGGCCTCCTCCAGACTTGGCTGCTCTGACTAAATGGACCAGATCAATCACATTGGACGGCCCTGTGACAGTGAGTTAAGGTTCCGCGGCACGGCGCAGCGTTTTTGGACACGACGACCCCTCGGCAAGGCTAGCCGGCTGGCCGGCTGGCTGGCTGGCAGACGCGTGCCACCGTTCCTCTCGCTTTCCTTGGGCTCACCAAGCAGATGGCGATGGCAAGGACGGAGGCGACGAGCCTGCCGTCAATCCCAAGCCCCCATCCATCCAGAGACAAGCGATGAGAGAGATTAGGGTGTGGGAGTATAGAGTGGATGGTGTGGATGGAGGGTGGACTGGTGTCAGCCAGGTCTGGGCTGGAGCACACACAGCTGGGCAGGGCCGGCCTGGCCCGAGGCTGGAGCTATGAGGCGTGGTGCTGGATAGTGGTTTGGGGATACAGTGGCAATGGAGGTCCCAGACAGCGGTGCAGTATGGTAGCATGTCTGAGGTCTGCCTGGCACCGCTTCTGTCGGAATGAGTGTGTGTGCGTCCCAAGAGGTAGTGCCAGCTCTGTGTTTGGTGGCATCCAGAGATGGGGCAGGGCGAGCCTCATGCTGAGACACTCAAGAGGCAGAGTTGGAGGAAAATATGACCTACATTGCCATAAGGGAGGGAGGATGCTGAGCTTTCACAATGTACACTGAAGCAATCTGAATACTTAATGTGCACAATAACTATACAATTTATATATATTTTTAAATTCCTGAGGAGACTACGTTTTCCATGAAATATATTCTATAAAAGACTTTTTTCTGTAAAGTTGTTCAGCCTATTATATTTCAAGGTTGGCGATGTTGTTTTCTTCAGTTTCATCAGTAGCACCAGTTTCTATTACTAGTAAAAGATACATGTTAGAGAGTACGACCTGATTTTCAATAAAAGTGTGTAAAGAAAAAATCCACTGAGCTTTACAGAGTAAATAATAACATATAGGAGAATACAGTTATACCAGATGGTGTCCCTTGGTAAGTACGGAGCTTGCAATGTATGCAGTTGGAAGGTGCATGGAAAATGCCATAGGCGTTTTATTCTTAATCCAGATTTGATCTGATTCTTTATTGTGTTACACAAACTGGGGGGTGGGGTGGGTGGTGGCGTATTGGCTTGTCACACCGCTTTGTTTACTTTCTGACAATGAATCCTCCCACTTATTGCTATGCAAGTGGCAAAGATTGTTTTTATTCCCGAGAAGCCAAATTTTTTCAAAGCTCCCACATGCTCCATCACAGAGGTTTTCTGTGAAAAACCCGCGATGCATTCACTGTTGCAAGAGGCTTTGCTGTGTTTCATTGATTTTCCTATAATAAATGGCGTCGTCTTGTCAAAATTGATTTTAATTATTATTCAATCCAAGTGTATCAAGAGGATCTAATCCAGCTATTGAGCATCCATCATTCTTTTCAATGTGCAGTACATCTGCTTGACATCATTACAGTAAACGGACGGAAATGAATGCCGTTGCGAAATGATTTGAAACCATGCACAGTGAATCCTGGTAATAGTTCTGGCCCTGCAATGTGAAAATATAAATTGGCATCTATGATCTATCCTCATGTTAACGCCAGAAAAGAAGGTAATTTCAAAAGTGCACACAACGTAAAGGAACAACATAAACACAGACTGTTCCTTGAATGTAATTGCAATGTACATTGAACAGCTCTTTTAGAACTAAGCCTTTATTGTTTTTACACTTTTTTTCCCCACTCTGAAGTTTGAAATCCAATTGAGACCCTATGGAAAAGTATTCAACTCATCTCCCCCAATAACTTTGGATGATGACCAGCCCAAACCACCGATGGGCTCTAAGACACATTACAAATATTTATCAGGATGGTCACAGCCGCCTGTGTCTCGCCGTGCTCTGGACACTGTAACTAATTGGAGATCCTTTTTTGTTATCGCTCCTCTCTTGGTGGTTGAAATGTAAACAGGGTGTTATGAAAGTGCCCTTATGGCATGGAGGGAAGCGAGCGAGGCCACTCTGGCACTTACACGGCATGCCTTATAAATAAGTAATGGTACTGGACGTGTAGCGGTTAGTCATAGAGGAGGAAGGTCTGCGCATCAACCCCACCTCTGTTTGCCTTGTACATATTTCATAAGATGCTGGGGTTGGGGGGGAGTGGGAGGTTGTGGGGCGTATGGGAGGGTGGTTGAAATAAAAGGCAGCTCACACAGGCTCCTCTCTGTTCACTGTCATGGGTCTGTTACTATTAATAATACCAAGTGTCCTCTCTCTTTCTACTGATACAAGTTCGTGGTGTTTTTCTCCGCCCTGCCTTCCTGTATTTGACAACAAAATAGAGCCAGCTGCCGTCGTGCCCACTGTAAGCCTGGAAGAACACAGCACAGGTTGCACAGTGTTAGTTTTAACAATTAAGACAAAGTTTCCTTTACAGACTCCAGATGACCATTTTCTCCAGGGCTCTGATCAGAGTTGGCGTGGAAAAGTACACCCAAGCTTTCATACTTCAGACTGAGAAATGAAACAGTGCAAATCATTTAACCATAAAAGTTTTCTACAAAGTCTGCTTTTTTATCATTAGTTTGTAAAAAAATCAGCTTCATTAGCTTCATTTGTATTTGGTTAGTGAGCTTTGGTTACAGTGGCGTGTACAGTATTGATTAGAAACAGTAGGGGATAGTCGATCTTCTTACCCCTCCATTCACAATCATGTCGTCTATTAAATGGAGCTGCGGATGAATCCGCTTGAAAGTCGCTAATGATTCCCCGCCAATCAATGACCTTCATGATAACATAATGGAGGTCATGTTATCTGAATAGATCAGGATCCTGTTTACAGTTTACTCACTGCTCACAAAACACCTTGAATTATTGATTGGAAGGAAGGAAGAAGTCCTTCAGAACAATATCATCCAAATAATACTTAACGAACATAACAAACAAGCAAAAGCAGAACCACACCGTTAGTGCTACCGTTTTCTGTTACCTGTCAAGAGGGAATAGGGCTCCGCATCCTCCGCATCCTTCCCGCAGCTCTCACCATCTTGGAAATGCCTCTCCGATGTTGACCCTTGTCTGATCTCTCTCTTTATTAAGTTGTTTCTTCGTCTCTCTCTTCTCCTCCAAGGTCTTCCTGATTTTGTCTTGTTTGGCACTACACGCCGTTGTACGCAAAGGAGGAATCGGAAACTTAACACAAGTAGCCATAGCTCTTGAACTTTTGCGTCCGTTCTGCGTGCGCGCCGCTGAACCAAAACACGGAACCCAAGAACCTTGTTTGTTTGTACAGAGTAGCTGTGATTGGAGTTATGTGCTAGCTAACCCTGATCGGTTGTTTGATTCAGACCTGACCTGTTTTTAAAAAAAAAAAAATACAAGGGGCTCACAGACAAATTTTTTTTTTTTTAAAGGAACCCTTCAATTAAATATTGTTTGTGACATGCAATGGTCAAACTGAGTTATTTCAACCAAAATTATAATTAACTGATATCGCCTACTTCAGCTTTAATTAAGTGGCCTCTCTGTGGAAAGGAAAACATTACGCATGTGTCACCAGTTCACACAGTTTCTTTAGGTCCTAATAGTCACCTCTGGCACACCGAACAAAGAAGATATAATTACAGGAAAATATGTCTACCTATATAGCATGTATTCCATACAGTATATTACCAAGAATGAAAAAAGAGTGTGCCTTCTTTTCCCAGTCTCAAACTCCAGTACTCGTGTGCTGCATGATGAATGGCCGTGCTACCGATCAATCCCAGACAAAAGCATGCTCTCATACAAATGTTGATCTTGAATAATGTTGAGGATAGTATTTCAACCAGAAGAGTAGAGAGGAGGGAGCATGAACACGCCACATATCTGAAATCCTACTCGAAGTAAAAGCGCTCATATAGGCCACAGCTTCATTATCAGAGGCCACATTCGTACATGCAAGAACCCAAGTTTCCACTTTCCTTCCCTTTTCCCTCTCTTCTGGGTCGACTTTAAGAGTCTTTATCCTCCAGTTTCCCACCTGACAGTTGTCGGCTGATCAAAGCAAATCCAACTGTACACACTTTGACAGACTTTGACAGTATTTTTGCTAGAGGAGTGAGTGAGTTTACCTGACTTTCTCAACTGTGGTACACGGGCAAATATATATGCATACATATATATCTTCTTTTTTTTTTTTTTTTATAAAAGCAGACAATCAGTGAAGAGTACCTACAGTAACCTGTTGCCAGGTTACTGCTAGCCTGCAAACACTGCCTCTCAAGTTGGAACAAAGACAGAGCCGATAGCTAGCAGAGCCTCAGCAGCACACCTCTAAATATAAAGTCTTCAGCTCTTGTCTGTTTGCAGTTCTCTCCCCCTCTTTGGAGGAGGTTAATGGGAGGCGATGGTCGCGCGGTCTGTTGCCAAGGGCAAGTAAGCCTCAGGCCACCACACATCTGACTGCCCTTTGTGTGTGGGTGTGTGTGTGTGTGTGACTGGGTATGTGTAATTGACCAGTATGTGGACAATGTTGGATTCAAACCTTCTTTGAGAACAAAAAAGCCCATTTACGCAGCAGAGAATACCTAACACTAACTAAGCTGCGAGCTACTTCACAAATTACACAGATGCTGCACAAACAAGGCGATTATTCCTGTCTTTTAATGTCCTCATAGGTTCATGGGTCATGTAAGGACAGCTTGTTCAAGCATGTAATGCAGCTCCTTCCCGCTATAGCAATAAATCATTTTTTTTGTGCAATGTTCGACTACAACAGAACATGTATCTTATTAGAGTGTATCGGAGCTGTTATGTTAAGGACATAATGTCACCAGAAGTGTTTTAGTTTTAGTACAAGAAAGTGTTGTGAAACTTAATGTATGCTGGTGCTGTATGGCGTCGAGCTATGTGGGTCAGACATTGTGCTCCTGGGGGCCAATTGTAGCCCGCAGCTGAGGGATTTGGCTGAGTCAGCATCTCCAGTCCACTCTCTGGGACCGGGATGCAGCGCTGTGTTCCGCTGTGACTAGGCAACCAGCCTCAATGTTATGTGCACACATGCAACTGCTGTGCCTCTCTCTAATTTAAGTCTGGCTGTGTCCCACTTTCACTTCATGCAGTCAGGACAATACAGCAATACTTCATAGTAGGAGTCTACAAAGGTTATGCACAGAAAACAACACTTTTACTCCTTGTATCCAATTTTAAGTTGCTGCATTGTTGTATCACGACACTCTCTTCTTATTTCTCTTGTTATCCTGATATTTAGGTTAAGATTTACATGAAAGTTTAATTGCCATGAGTATGCGTTATTTAGAATCAGTCACTATAGATGAAATGTACAAAATACATGGCCAGGGCCACATGTATTCTGAAGAACATCATTTGTATTTTGTATTTTCTAATTTTCAAACTGGAAAGATGACTTAGATTTAAATAAACATTAATTTCTGTGGAGACTACAATCATCTTGCACCCTTTTGTCAATCTAGATGCCTGGTTCACTGAGAACCCCTTGAGGGCAGTGGAAAGTTGGCCATGTCCACGTTTCTCACTGGTCAAATGTCTGACATCAAAATAGGACTACATAACCATCCAGTGGTGTACAATATAAATAAAACATGTTAAATTGTGTTTTTACAATTCAAACACAAAGTACGTTAATTATAAACTCTTTTTTTTTACAGTAGATGTCCACACACATGAAAAAAAAACTCCTCAGTTGCTACAAAAGTTCAATTCAAATGACTGTTGTCCTGAGGATGCAGAGATTTGAACTAGGGATGATATACAGTAGAGCTCAATTCTTAATGCTGGGGATGACAGAAGACTGACTTGTTAGGGCGACGAAAATGGATATATTGTGTTCAGTAGCTCGCCCTGCCAACCTCGTGATGAATAATAAAGTTTTATTCATTTTCTCCATCTATGGTTCCATGTGACGAGACCTCACACTGACGTTTCCCCATTTCTTCTTTATGATACGATACATGCAGGTGTCAGGGAAGTCCAGAAAAAAAGCTTTTTCTGATGGTAGCTATTTCTTTGATATCAAAAACATAGACGTAAGGGCAAGTTGCACAGAAATCGTAGTGCCTATATGTGAGGAACCGGAGGCGTGCGGCAACATTTCCATAAAGCCAGCTTAGTGGCTCTCTCAGCTTGTCTGAAATTAAAGGGGACCTATTATGCTTATTTTCAAGTTCATATTTACATGCTTTAATGTTAAAAAAAATGTTTATTTTTCTCATACCAGCTGTGCTGCAGCACCTCTTTTCATCCTCTGTCTGAAACGCTCTGTTTGAGCTCCTGCCCCGCCCTCCCGAAAAGCCCAGTCTGCTCTGGTTGGTCAGCTGACGCATTGTTGTGATTGGTCAATCGAACCAAACTCTTCAGACTCCACTCCAGCTCCACTCTAACTAGTTTTGTTTGAGGGCGTGCCAAACTAGCTGCTAGGCAAGTATTATGCAAATGTGTTACTTGGTGACATCGCCACGTTACAGTAGAAAAGGCAGGACTTCAACAAGGTGTTTCAGGCAGTTCAGGAGCAGTGATTCTGTGGGAGAGAGTGACTCCCTTTGGCATGGACTTATGGCTTTTTAACTCTGCAGACCTTTTACATGAAAAACTATACAACACACTGAAGGAAAGGGGGAAAACAACAAAAGCATAATAAGTCCTCTTTAAAACTGCCTGAATGTGTAGATACACCATGCACCATGGAAATATACCCTGTAGTAAAATGTTCTCATAGTCTCCTGTTGGACATCGTCTCTGCCCTCTCTTTCCGATCAGGTGTGGCCACATTATACAGACATTACTTTACTTCAGAAAGGTTACCGTGGATACAAGGCTATTACTTAATCGCTCGCCTTGTGGCATTTTGAGCCACTGCTGGCCTCTCCTATAATTACTCAATTCCAACAATTCCATCCATTGCTCTTATTCAGCTGCGATTTGAATAATTGTACGGTGAACCTTCTCGCAGCCCAGTGGAGTGCCTCGGATACTGTTATGGGTCATTGTGATTAAGAGGTAGCGAGTAATTGTGGGCTTTTGGAGTCAATTGAGGTTGATAGCATTGGCCGTCACTGGCCATCTGTCTCTCTCGCTGAATCAACACAATGGTTATGACGTACACCAGGGAATCATAGGGTTATAAAGTATGGTTAGTCCGTGCCACTTATTTGGATTGAGCAATTTAGCGTGCTGAAATTGTATCTAATAGGGGCGCTGACATGTGCTATTATGTAGAGGCTATCTTGGACCTTTTGGTAGACGTTTCCAACAAGTCCAAAATCAGATTTCTGAACCTTAAGCTTGAAAATGATTGTCAGTATTTTGAACATAATAAACACTCTGTCTCTCTCTTGCACAGACATTTACACACAGAGGGGAAAAAAACACTATATAGAGTCAGTTGGGGTGGTTGTCTCATAACGCCTTAGATCACAATGTGATGAAGTGAATCAAGACAACAGCAAGCAGCAGCATTTACAACTGCCACTCCATCAGCTTTTATGAGCCCCAGAACTCCTTTTTGTGTGGCTTTGCTATTGCATACTTTTTTTTGTGTGTGTGCGTGTGTTTATGTGTGTGTGTCAACAGCTCGCATTTCAGAGGCCGCCAGCTTTTACAGTTACTCCTGATGACAATGCCGTGGTACACAAATTACATACACGTTTTTTTTTCCAGCCCTCCCCACAGGAATAACAATTTGCTTCACCCAACGTAAACACAATGCCATAATAAGGGCTCATTATGAGGCGACCAGATTCATTTTGTCTGCAACGGGGGGAAAACGCTCGGGAGATTTAACATGACAGCTCCTTTACAAGGATAAACATTTTTCCTTGATGCATTGCTGGATTTTTACATGTGGTGTACTCCAATATCAACAGCATTTCACTGAATTATTGGAAGGGGAAAAAAATATGTGCGTGCCTCTCCTTTGATGAGAGATGAGAGTCATTAAGCACTTGATTCAGTTCCTATGGTTACATCTTAGATCAGTCTTACACTGGGTGATGTAGTGGACCAAGTGAATGGTCACATGTTGTTTTTCTGTATGTATGCACTGTATGTGTGACAGTAAGACTGAATGTGATAACATAGCATCAAAGTAACCCAGACGTAGTGAGTGTTAAATGCTCTCAGTAGACTTGGAGGTCTTTGGTCGATGAAAATCAAAGAAACTGGCGCTTTCTTTTTGCACCCCCTCAGTGCCTTTGTCTTCCTCTAAGCCCTTGGTAGTCCTCAGCAGACAAGTGCAAGAGGCCGCTTGCTGTTAATTTAATGCTCTTCAGCGGAGAATTTATTTTAGCAGGGATACAGTGCATCATGCCAAAGGGAAGACTTCCTGACCCACAATCTGCTTAAGCCCCGACCAAGGGCACGGTGAGTTACGGCTCCCCGCAGCATGGTGTCATGGAGAGAAGCATGGAGGAGCAGAGGTCTGGGGAACAGCGAGGCGCGTGGCAATCGATTTCTCCTTGGGGGAATCCAACACATACACCGTTGTCGCCTCTTCCACCTCTCTCTGCCCTCTCTTTCTCCTCACTCGCAGTCTATTTATTTATCCTCCCTTTCGTCTCTCTTTCTCTCACCTTACTCAGGCCCACCTGCCAGCTTCGGATCTGGAGGGGTTACTCCACAGTATCTGCTTCCTCGAATCCAACCGCATGAGCTTTGTGACTCTGGCCTGACCCGGCCCTAATTAAACACAATTAGATAAATCCCATGGACTCCGGCATAATCCTCTGGACTGCAGCAAGGAGCAAGAGAGCGCACAAGCAAAGAGAGATAGTCGAGGGAGAGAGGGAGACTTGGCAGGAGAAGGGACAGCACATCCCTGCAGAACAAAGCCAAGCAGAGCGTCTAATGTATCAAACACATGGATTAGCGGTTAGCTGGGAGAGCTGGGGCTGAGCGGGAGCCTGCGGTTTCCAGCTTTCTTGGAGGCTGACTTGGCCCAGGGAGAGCCAGGGGGGGCCCCCGGTTAGTCTTGTGGGAGGCCGGGAATCCATTTCTGAATGTGTAAATTGACAACTGCATAAAGATAAGTAAATATATCATAATTCTGTCAGGCAGGATTTATTTTTGTTTGAAAAGACAGGTGCCATGATTAGTAGTTTTCCACATTCATGTAACCAGAATCCCATGATGAAACACGGAAAAAAGGAAAGACTGAGAAACAACTGCAAATTGACTCGTGCCATGCTGAACAGAGGCACACTTCTTGGTCAAATAGCCTACATTTTCTTCTTTTTCAAGACGGCTTTCACTAGACTTTTTAGTCTGGATCAATTCCATATGATCTCTCTACAATACATGAATAAACAAGGCTCAAGCAGAGAGACTTTAGGGCAGGCAATTTAAGAAGCAACTTCTGAAATTTCAATTTGCTAACAAATTGTTCACACAGAACAGCAACTGTGAGCCTGCTTCTTACAATCATCTTCTCACCTCTCCTATTGTGTTACCAAGGCTGCAATATTTTCATAACCGTGGAAAGATAATCTCGCACTTGACTCCCAGTATTGAGTCATTTCAACAGACCCACTTTTGGCCATGTATTATTCACGGGTATTCAAGCCCCACTCTGGCCCAGGGAGGAAGTGCTCTCTCCCAGTCTCCGTCACAGGATATCAGCCTCTAATTCATTATTCAACATGCTGGAGCAGGGCCACTCAGTCTAACTCACTGAGAAGCTGCCTGGACAGAAGAGGGCTACAGAGGCTGGTCTGAGGCCTCCAGTGATTTCCCTTTCTAGATGGATGGATGGATGGCTGGATGGATGGATGGATGGAGTTGCATTCCATCTGGGTTTTCGGATCTAGTTGCAGAATTTATGCTGTGTGGTGCCCAGCAATCACAGCTGTTTACTCACCTGATGAAGACAATGACGATGCCATTAGTGATGATAATGACGATGCAGCTGTGGGTGCTGCTGCTGCTGCTGGAAATGATAGCGATGATGGCAATAACAATAATACTAATGACAGCAATGTTAAACAGTGAAAAACTTTCTAATTAATGTGTACAGTGTTTTTCATCTTACTGCTGCATATTTACTTCTTCTGCATCTGTAACATGGATTAACAGTGACAAGCAGGGGCGATTTTAGGATCAGGCATAGGTTTCGTTACAAAATTGGGAGGGACACATATTAAGCGGTGGGTCTGGGGGTCCTCCCCCAGGAAATTTTAGGCATCACACACTTTCTGCCTTTTCTGCATCAAGTTATGTTAGAAATGTCTTTATTCATGTAAAGTAATACACCACATTCAGGCGCCAGGTGACACTCAAGCCCCCAGGAAGAGCGCCGGTCGTTGATGCCAATTTTCGTAGTGGCCAAACGGCGGTACTACAACTTCCGTCTCCGTCACGTGATGCCATTGGGCCCAAAAATACTTTTTCCCATAGACTTACATTGGGAAAGACACGTCTGTAACTCAGCGGACAATGTTTTTTGATGTGAATCAACTTCCCAGTATGAACACTTGAATAACCCTTATTTAAACCATTAGGTCCTAAAAGCTGTAAATTGCACTAATAGCCGAATCCAGAGTTATTTTCCTTCCTCCGTTCATGTGAATGAGACCCAGACGGAGGCTGGAGCAAGGGCTGGGAGGCGGAGTTAGAACACCGTGGCTGCTGTGACCCTGTGACCGAAAAATGTGACCGATCGGACGCTACTGCGCCTGCTCTATGGGCCCAATAGATGCAGAAGATTGCCAGAAGATCAGTTATCAAGTCCAGTTCTCTTTATACATCCATGGTGACAATTCAATTCATTGGATCCACAGCTTTCCAGTCATACCCAATTTATGCAATTCCAAGACTGTTTAGGGACACCAGTATGCAGAAATATTCAAATTTTTAGAGTAGGCAAAAATAACACTTTTATACCGCATGCAAAAAATTGCATGGTTTTTGCCCAAACTGCATGTGATTATCATAAAGTGGACATGTCTGTAAAGGGGAGACTCGTGGGTACCCATAGAACCCATTTTCATTCACATAGGTCAAAGGTCAAGAGACCCCTGTCAATATGGCCATGCCAGTTTTCCCTCACCAGAATTGAACCTAACTTTGGAGTGTTATTTAGCCTCCTTCCCGACAAGTTAACAGTTGATTCCAATGGATTCCCCATGTTTCCTAGCATATTTTCACACAAAAATCAACACATCATGTTCACCTTGTTCAGATTCTTCCAAACTCATTTGGATGGGTTCAACAATGGCGATAAATTGAAACAATGAACAGGCTTAATTGTTGGTGAACTTCATATCAATCACACAGAGGAAGTGGCAACTAAAAAGACTTGTGAAGTAGATAAGGGAAGACCTTTTTAATATTGTACTGTGATATTATTATGAACAGAATTTGTGCAAGGAGAGAGAAAACAAAAAATCTCCAATTTACTACTTCGAGTTGGATCATCAAACGATTAAGTGAAGTACCATCAGACACATCCTGTGCACGGTATGGCACAAATTCTTCAGAAAAGTAAACAAAACATTTTCCTCTCAGAAACAGGCTATAACAGCAGTTCCTGAGATGCTTTTCAGCGCATTTAACCTTATTAAACAATAACACTGCCTGATCGTAAAATTTTCTAAACACTGCTATTCTCCTTTCTGTATCTTTATACTCTTTTGATATTAAACTGCTTTCTCACTGTCAAGCAAAAGCACCACAAAAAAAGCAGTAATACAATAATAGTCAGACAGACTTGTTGACTTTTCTATATAATATGCATCTATGTAAATAAATGATAGGCATAACAGATCAATTAAAAACATCAACACCCTCAGAAATGAAAGTTTCCAGTCCAGATTTGTAGTTGTGAGGTAGAGGAAAGCGGCTGAGAGGTCACATTTGAGGGCTTGGAAGAAGATCAATCAGTCTGAATTAGGTCAGTGCCACGGAGGTCTCTGGAGGTGGGCGACAGCAGGGAGAGTTTCTGGTTTTGGGTCATCTGTGCCCCTGACAGAGCTAGCTGTAGACCAATGGGCTAACAACAGACCACCATTCATTTCCATGCTTCCTTCCTGAGATTTCCCTCTCTGGCTCCGTTGCATTGCCATCATCCCTCATTCATCCTTGATATCTCTCACTTCCCTTTCTCATTTCCCTTTCTGTCCTATTATAATCACCCTCTCCATATTTTAATCACTCTCCACTAAAACCATTAAACCTCCTTTGTCCTTTGTTGGAACAATACATTAAGTAAATTAAGAAAATACATCAATCCATTTCATTCATTTTCAGACATATTTCCAGGTCTGAATGACGGTGGGGTAGCCTGGATGTTTTTCTCAGCGGGGATACAGCAGTGTTCCTAAAATAGGATAAAACGAGTGTATACACAAACATTTAAGGATTTCAGGACTTGAATAAACAGCACAAAGGTGGCACAAAGGTGGGTCATATTTGGTAAGGTTGCATGCTACAGTAGTTATCAGTAGCCTAGTTGTCAACCCTGTAGGCCTATACATGATCAGTGCATAGAGCATCACCGGAGAGCTACTTAAAGGCCAACTGAATTTTGACTTCTCCTCACTTTTTGTATAAGGATATATAAACTATGATAGCTATTCGTTTCCACTTTTCAAAAGAGGATGGACAATTTGTGGAAACAGTGTTAACAGATTCAAGCCTCAGGGTGGGCGTGTCCCATGGCAGCTGTTGACTGACATTTGAGACCCAGTGTTGCTAGGAGACACAGGCCCAAACCTTTAAGGACTTTAAGGCACATTCCCGCTAAGTCCACGAGTGATAGGGCGGCCCCACTGTCAAATCGTCAAGTGACGCATGACGGCTCTCTCGCAGACATTTTAAACCTTTTTTGCACACTTTCTGTAAGTCTGCAATTCTGCAGACTTTGCCTGAGGGAATTACCCACAATTCATAGCGTTGTGACGTGAAACACTGGGTTAACCAGCACCGTGAAAATTCAGGGTTTAGGATTTAAGGGGGACATTGGGATTGGGCCACACTCACCTTCCTTTGTACGCTATCGACTGGAGCCACGGAGTCATCATAGCCCTGCATAACCTATGAACGTTGGCTATGTTTCGTGAAGGACATCTGCCTCATTGCAACATTCAGCATTTGGAAAAGCTAAGCTAACTGGCTTCTAGTGTGAGAAAGTGAAATCTAAAGTTAGTTTGGTTGCTAATGTTTGCACTGATTCCTACTACATATCTACTATCTATCAATTCAATTCAATTCAATTCAATTCAATTTGCTTTATTGGCATAACTGTCAGGTGAACAATGATGCCAAAGCGTCAATTCAATAATAAATAAAAATAAAAAAAAGAACAAAATAAAAACAAAAACATATATATACATATATACAATTCATTAAGCAAATTACAATATATAGATATTTAAAAAGAACATGCATTTAAATGGAAGAAAACTATAAAGAAGTAATTCATGTTTGTTGTGTCAATAAAACAAACAAACAAATAAAAAAAAAAATAATAACAATATATTGCAATATGAAAGGATAAATGTATAAAACAACAAAAAAACAAAAAAACAAAAAAATCTATCTATAGTATATCTACTTTTCGGGCATGTTATAGCGCACCCACACCTGTTGATGGAGTCATTAGCACACTCAGAGCTGTGTTCCTCTCCAGGTTTTGCAGGTGTACCGTTTAATTTATTCACTTATTTACCTCCACTGAAACTTTCTGTGTAAAATGAAGCATAGTTAGTTCAGGCAGAGTGCTACAGCCAGTCAGGCTTGGCTCATTGGCTGATTGACTGATTGACATCAGCTGTTGCCAATGTGCTTTACAATGATTGGCTCATTCACAGCAGGTGTGAATAACTTCCAATCATGTTCATGCAGGTGTATAGCGCGGACAAAGAAGCCTGGTTTCCCTGTTGTTTGCTGTTGGACCACCACCATGTACCTGGAGACTGTTCTGCAGACTTCAATGTCGACTCTAAAGTAAGTGCTGCTGTGCAGATTTAGCTTTTATTCATGGCTAGTGACAGTTGCTTCAGCTTTGTTGCTGTGTTGTTGCTGTTTTATGATTCATTTGGTGATGAGCTTGAATTATTGGCACTTATGGCTTCTGCATGCTGCAGGAGATGCTGTGCTGCTGGTTTGCTCAGTTTGCTGCTGAATCTAATATGTATTAATTTGCAATTTAAATCAATATGCATAGCCCACAAATGAATACACATGTGTATTCATTTGTGGGCTATGCATATTGATTTGCAATGTATGTGTATTCATTTGCAGTGGTATGAGCTAATTTCTTGTGGAGTCATCTGGCATATGTGCTTGCCTTGTTACTAATGTGCACAGTGATATGAGTAGGCCCTACTGGTGCATGTGCTGAATAGTTTTGAGCACCTGAGCATTTGCCCCAGGCTGTTGTGAGTTGTGTTGTTTTTTTTATTACCACATGCATGCTATTTAGCTGATCACTAGAGAATTCTTGATTAAAACTTTGGTTTATGGTTATTCACATCATAATGTAATATATATAGCTTATTTGGTTAGCTTTAAGAGAGGAGATGAGGCCTGGCTTGCATAAAAGTAACATGCATTTCTTTACATTATCCAGATTAATTGTAGTTGTTGAATAATATTCATATACTATTAATATCTTGCCGTATCGTAATCTGAGAGTAATTCATATTATTGAGTTACAACTAAGATGAGAAGGGCTTTGATAGCATTCAAGGGAAGTTGCAATGCTTGTTGCATAGATTTATGATCGCAGGTCGCAGTGGCTCTGTTCTTTTGGGGTTTCCAATGTGCTCTCTACTAATACTTATTAAGCAGGGAGCAATAATTTTGTTCTGGGGGATGATCTCTCAGCAGAATCTTTGCCAATGCTATGATTATTTGATAGCTCCCTCAAACAGCAGGGCCTTTTCTGCCTAATCTAACTGTACACCCACTTGCTATAAATGGTCAATCCCTTGACGTAAGTGTCTCTGACTGAAATGCTGTAGTTCACAAGTTCACAAAGTATAGAAAGTAAAATATTTGTGTGATTGTGTGGGAAATATGAAATACTCTGAGTCCATTAGTCGACTAATCGGTTGTTTTGGTCTTAGTCGACTAAGATTTCTTTAGTTGATTAGTTGTTTTTTTATGCTTTTTTTCATGAATGACTTATATCTAAGAAACTTATGTGCACATCTCTGGTAAACACAATATTTAAAGTTGTGTTTTTGTTATTTGTGGGGAAACTCAGTTTTACAGATCCGTCAATTAAATCAACTAATCGATTAGTCGCTTGAAAAATGTCTTTCGTTGAGGACAGCCCTGAAATAATCAGTAAATGAAGTCTACTTCTCTTAAATACTGTGCAATAGATGAAAATCAGATGGGTACAAATGGCAAGGTTGAGGTCATAATTGTGGTTTGCTTCACAACTGTCCCTGAGCATCTAAAGCACAGGTGCAGCAGGGAGGGGGGTGGGCAGGTACCAGATGTGTCCCAACCACAGCCTGTCTCTGAACAGATAGGGACAGGCATCTCCACTTGCCTCTCGTATCATTCATGGCTCATTAAGTCCACACTGTACACTGGACATCTGCTCTGCATTTGTGTGTGAGTGTGCTTTTACTGTCTCTATTTTTTTATACACACTATGTACTGTATACTATTTCATCTCCGCTCTCTTTCTCTCTCTAAAACGCACAAAAATGCTCTCTCTCATTGCATTTTCTGCACACTGGGGTGTGTGATGTATTGCTTCAGCCAGGCATCAGTGCACAGAAGAGATTGATATGGGAGTGACCTCATAGGCAGTTGAGCTAATTAAACCTATACACAAGTTTTAATGATCCATGTCTTAAGTAAGAATGATCTTAAGAAGATATGCCCTCCGACTGAGTCTCTTTTGAAAAAAGTTTGGCGTTGTGCGAACATGTAAAAGATTTTTCTCATCCACAAAGTGTTACACAGTCGCAGAGAGCTGGTCAGGGTGAATGGCGAGTGAACTAACTGCAGGGCTTTGACACCGGAGACAGGGAATTGTGTGTTGTTAGGTTGCTAAGTTTAGGCTACTTTAATGTTGTGAAAATATTGTGGTTTTGGTTAAATATGGTGTGCTTTACGCCAGCTTTGACTCTTCCAGTATTAAACCAAGACCTGAATCTTTCCCCAACCTTAACCAAGTGTTGTGACTTGCCTTAAAGGGGACATAACATACTGATTTTCCAAGTTCATGCTTGTATTTTGGGTTTCTAAAAGAACATGTTTGCATGCTTTAATGCTCAAACAACTCAGAATTATTCCTCATACTGTCTGTCTGAATATACGTGTATTCAGTCTGTCTGGATCACCTTTGCAAAGGTAGTTCTCAAGCTGTGGGCGATATATTCTAATGATCCTGCATGTGACATCTGAATGGCTTGTTGAATCACATGTTTTCTGATCCATGAGGTTGGTCTGCACTCCAGATACCCACATTTATATGCACAATGATGTTTCCCCTTTTAACATAACCATAAAAAGTGTCTGCATGCTTTAGTTGCCATGAGTAGATATTGTATAAAACATGAATGAAATATGTTGACAGTGAAGGTTTTGTAGCTATGTTCAGTATGAACCTATGTTCACAGAGAACATAGAAGTATATGAACATAATTTTTAGGAGACAAGATTAATTCAGGGTTAAGTTAATCTCAACTGAGCTGAGTTTTTGAGGGTTTCTTTGTTATATGTGAAGGAAAACTATGCAAACTGGGTGACAGCCATTCATTTTATTGTCCATATACTGTATGTATTCTCCTCACAAAGTAAGGCCCCAGTTATCAAATAATGTAAGTTTGGGTCATGAGAAGCCAGTCAGTGCATTTTTTATCTATTTGTTAGTCAGGCTACTTGTTCAAAACAGTTGGATCATTCACAACTGAGATGCAATGCAACCAAGTAGTGCTTTTGTTGGTGAAGGTCAGTGGTTTTTAAAAACCCAAAAGATATGATCCTGATCCCTTCAAATAGCTGTAATATAATCCGTGATTGTTGGCATCACCGAAATGGTACAGTATTTGTAATGTTGGTGGTTTATTTTAATGTGTGGACAAGCTTCCTTAAACTCCTCACAATAGCAAGTAGGGGTGTAACGATACATAGATCTGGATCAATATATCAATTTAGTGATCAACGATCAAATATCATCGATGCAAAGTGAAAACATTGAAACATATCGTCATCTTTAAGATACGCCTTTATTTTGAAATTCTTAACTGATAAAACATTTGCACTTAAACATAATAATAATAATAATAATATTGTCAAATCATAATTTAGTTGCTTTTTGTGAGTTAATATAAATGTAACTGATTGTGTTAAATATATATGAAATATGATTATTGTCTCATATCAATAGCAAGCTCCTGAATTTAATCAAATTGAAATCGTATCGTGGCAGACTTTGTGATATCAGCAAATATCGTATCGTTGTCCAAAGAATCAATATAATATTGTCTCGTGATGTAACTAGTGATTTACACACCTAATGGAACTCACTCAGACACAGATTCTTGCTCGTGTAACATTTTCATCAGGCAGCTTTATTCATGTGACACATTTTGTTTAGATATTTACCAGCCGTGACAGCGTGTGGCTGGTATTGTTTTCACCTTGTGAGTCTTTGTGTGTGTCATCATGGCAGCATGTGGTCCTGGAGACAGGTGATTATATGTCTGTCTGTGGACAGACTTTGTCACCTCGATAGCGTTACAACTGTGCAAGATGCAGTTATGAAACTTTACAGGTGTGTAGTTGAGATCAAAACGAAGGCCGAGATTGTAGATGGGTGTGGTCGGAGCAATGCGCACGAAGTGGGGAAGGGGTCATTGGGCCCTTTGGTGTGATCCCATTGCAAGATGGTCTCTAGTTTAAAGTACTTTACATAATGTATGAAAAACATAAAAATGTGATGTCAAATAAAACACAAACTAAAAGACAATATTATGTAGAAGAACTTATTAAAACAAATAATAAAAAAAGCATCTAATACTCCAACTGGGTTTATCTCGTATACAATTAATGGTCAGTGGAGTGAAAAAAACATTTACTTTTCACTTCTCTTAGAGCTCTCTACCTCAAATAAATGAAAAAAATATCCATGATGTCATGCCCTCACAAAGAAGTTGAGAGCAACACAAATCCAGTTGCTCTAAACTTTGTAAATCTCCCCAGCGCTCATTAAATAATCAATGCTGTGATATTTTTTCACAAGCAACATGTTCAATTAAGTGCAAATAGACTGTGAAATCATAAATATTTGGTATTTTTCAAACACGATAATTAGATACATCAGCCATACATTAATAAATTGTTTACTTGCCTTAGCAGGTTCCTTATTGCGCTAATAAGGCATGACAGATTTTGCTTGTTAATAATTCTGCCTGTTGCCTGCTAGAGATGATGGATGGGGTGCAAACAGCTGTGGTATCAACATGCATTTCATGTAAAACAGGGACATGAAGACATGTGGTGTGTATATGTGTGTGTGTGTGTGTTTGTGTGTTTGCACTATGCGTTGTTTGGCACATTTTCACGGAGGGGTGTGTGTTATCCTTGTCTTTTGGAGTCAGACCCGAGGCTATGTCTAATTGGAGTCTTCACACTTTCAGGCTTGACTCACACTGACACGCTCGACCTTGGCTCTCCTCCCTTTGCCATGAAAAGGGAAAACAGTGACACAGAAACATGCCTTCTTCTTGGCTGAGAAGAAAAACTTTGCTGCTACTTATTTCTTTTTTTTTTTTTTTTTTTTTTCTTCTTCTCTTTGCCTTTCTTCTGCTCTTGTTGTCTGCTTCAATAGACTTCCACACAATTTTTCCCATTTGTAGAGATGAACTTTTCAACCACAGAAGCATGATCTAAGAGACGTGCAGGAAGGTCATAACTGTCTCTCAGCGCCGCGTTGCAGCTGGACACATTCTTTATCTTAATTACATGTATGTAGCACATCACTTGTGCACATAAATTCGCCAGCCAAAAAAAGCATCCGTGCACAGGTATACAGCACATGCATATTACGATAAGGGAAAGTGAAGTGCTATAGGGTCAAACACTTGTACTTCTCGGAACTCGGCCATCAATACACCTCTCACCATATATTTCAATGCTCGGTCCCTCAGGTCTCGCTCCCCTTTTAGCATCCAAGGGCCCGTTTATGGGCTTGATTTTTCCCTTCCCATCAGGCAGCATTGATCAAACAGCACACTTAGGGTTTTTCAAGGTGGACATTACTACTGATGGCTACAGTACTGGCGGCTGCAGTGTAAAAACTCTGGCCATTATTCACCTGATTGGCCTCTCCTCCATCTCTCAGTGGTAGGTAGTTCATGATTTGGCAGGTATTTATATCCCCACGGGACCAAATCCCCCTCACAGTGTCAGTGGTGAAGTGCATGCTTTCTGGTGGTATCAATTTAGTTGTTTAGCACTGAGGAAGGACATCGGGTGGGTAGATGATGATTGTAATGATGTGTTATAGCTCAGCTTGGAAATACACTTCAGCTGTTGGGTTGTCTGTCCACCTGCCAAGTGTTGCATTTTGCAAAACTTGGCGGCTACTTTCTAAATTTACAACTAACTATAATTAAACAATACTTTAATATACTATTGATTTCGAGCTATATTGCCCAAAGTGGGGTCTGCGGGCCAAAGATGGCCCACCATAAGGTTAAATTTGGCCCCCCAGATGTTTCTAGCGTTTTTTTAATTCTTTTTTTCTGCTGGATTGCCGGCGATCCCGATTGACTTAACAGCAGGTTTAAGAGCAAATGAAGATACTGGTATCATACCAAATTAGGAAACCTAAGGAATCCATTGGTAACAAATATTTTACGCTAGCTTGTCAGAAAGGAGGCTAAATAACGCTCCAAATTTAGGCCAAGTTTTGACGAGGAAAAACTGGTATAGCCATTTTCACAGGGGTCCCTTGACCTATGACCTCGAGATATGTGAATGAAAATGGGTTCTATGGGTACCCTAGAGTCTCCCCTTTACATACAGTATATACCCACTTTATGAGAATCCCATTGCAATTTTTTGAATGCAGTATAAATGTGTAATTTTTGCCTATTCTAAAAATGGTGAATTTGTATATTTTTGCATGCTGGGGTCCCTAAACAGTCTTGGAATTGCATAAATTGGGTATGACTGGAAATGAGACCAATTGTATTCAGCAGGTGGGTTATGAGGGGTTAGCTATGTAAAAGCTAGAAGAAAAGGGAACTTGAGATCCTACCATTTTGCATCTTAACAATACAATACAATTGGTGTGTGCCTCCAAGGGAACAAGTTTGGGCACTCCTGATTTAGAGGTATAATCCATCTTTTGAAAATATACTGTGACATTTCAAATGAGTGCTTCACTGAGGTAATGAGATGTAACTATTGTGCAATGAAAAGCTGAAAAAAGAGCTTGTGTTAATAATATCACAGGTCTTTTTTGTATCCTTTTAGTCAGATTTCCAAAAAGTTAAAAGTGAGAACTCGCGCTATTATTGAAAAAAGTGAAACCTGCTAATAACTTCATACTGCCAAATACTTGGTTAATGTGCCATAACCACATGTGGCTTTTTGTTGTTCATCAATGCCAATTATTCGCCAACACGCAATCCTCCATTCCGACAGGAATAAATGCTGAGCTGCTTATTCACATGTTTGCATTGCTGATGTAATTGTGTTGATAATTTCACTGATTAAAGCAATTAAATAGTTGAGATTGGGCTTCGGAGGAAGCATGTTGTTACCAAGGAGACTGACTTTTAAATTCCTTCCCCTCGCTCAGCGAGTCTGTCTCTGAGCAGGAAAACAACATTCCCTCGCACCCCATGCCTGTCGTCCCATTGGGCATACACACTTGGTCCGCGTGGGCAGATGCACACTGTAAATATAAAGGAGCAACATACAGATGTGAAAGTCTTCAGATTTTAAACACAGAAGCAGCGGTGGAAGTTGTAAACAGAACAATAATTGTACATTTCTCTTGTGGCCCTCAGGCCTACATCTTAGCATCATCGTCCAGACATGTGTGAAAGAGATTTGACAGACAAGCGGCTTCAAACCAGCAGCTGCCTCCTCAAGCAATTCACATGCATACACCATGTGATGTACCCCAAATCATTCCCTCTCTTCTCCATAATCTCTTGTGTTCTTTAAGAATCAAGCTGTAGTGGATGAGAAGCCAAACATCATAGCTAGTAGGGGTGGAAAAAAAATTGATTCACCTATGTATTGTGCTTTTTTTTAAAAATTATTTTAAAATATTTTTTAAATATAATGCCAGAATCAATATATTTGCTTAATTTGGATCTATGCGGAGGCAGAAGGAAGTTACCGTTTTTATTGTTGTAGTCTGAGTAACGTGACGTCCTATCCGTTCCATATCCGTTCCATATCCATCAAAAACTAAAACAAACTGTAGTGAGTCATATCGTGGTAACGTGGGCCAGCCGTCTCTCTCATCTCCGTTGTCAAATCGGCCGACGCTGCAACTGTATACGCACCGTCATACTGACATTGATGTTAAATGCAAACAGTATAGTATAGAAGTATACATGCGACTACATCTGGTTTTCAAAATAAGTTACAGTATATGTAAAATACATATATGGAAATTAAGATTAATTAAGTTATATTCACCAGAAGTATAAAACATTACATGTCCCTCATAAATTAAAAAGAAAATGCCACTAACTTGTGAAGAAATGTCTTTATTCTTTGATTTTTGGTTTACTGGAAAAAATGTAATAAAAAATGCCTGACAATGACAAATATATCTGACTTCAGGACATCTCTGACTACATACATACTGAAAATAAAACATTTTACCTTATCAATTTAGAGATTTTCCAAAGTACAAGTCCTTAGAACTGTATATTTCAACTTCTTCCCATGGTCGAGTGTTATAAAAAGTTAACAAAAATCGCAATAGACCGTAATGTTGAATCACAAATACTTAAAAATAGCAATACATATCGAATCGGCACCCAAGTATTGTGATAGTATCAAATAGGATGAGAGGTGTTGAAGTCCGTTGCGAAGGGTCACTCATACCCCTAGTGTGTACTTGTGAGACTCTCATTAGCGCCAAATAGAGATGTTGTGGTAGTCGATGAACATGTGTTCAGTTAGAAGTGGGAGGGAAAAACGCACAGGGGTAAAACTAAGACCTTTTCTCTCTCTGCCAGCCATCCAGGGTGAGTTGATTCATTCCAAGCAGACAGCCGCTGTGTCCCTAAATGTGTCCATGTAACCAGGAGTTGGCATAATGGACCCGCCTCATTTGTTTCCTGGGCTTACAGTGACATGGTTCACCATGACCTCAGCCTTGACAACATGTGCCGGTGCCACGGACCGTCCTTTGTAGCAGGGGTGTTTTTGAAGGGTGCCCAATCTTTTCAGAGGGCGTTGTGACACAGATTAACATTGTGATTCCTTGCATGTGTGTGCGTGTGTGTGTGTGTGCGTGTGTGTGTATGTGTGTGTGCATGCAGAGAAAGCTGTGTAAATGTCATGGCATCTGTACAGCGACCCCATGGTTGTGGTAAGGACCCCTTTAACACCTAGAAAGGCCGAGATAACAGAGGAGCAGGGCTATTTGTCTGTCTCCACCAGTGTTAGATACATCCATTTACGGACCTATACACACACACACACACATTCATGGGGACAGAGTCACTTGTCCTTCACTGGTTATGAAAGAACAAGGTAAAATACAAACAACCTAAATAACCAAGACTGTGTAACATATTTGATTTATAGTATAAAATAAAACATATACACACACATTACATATTAAAACAATGCAACCATGCTACAACATTACCACATATTGTGAGCAGTTTGACATTTTCACCCACATCAGTCTCCAGACAAGAGAATTAAAGGGTAGTGATGTTCTGCAGTCCCACATACAGTAAAGGCTTTATTTCATTTCCTCTGAAAATTGTGAAAATTGAGTTAACAATGTCTCATTACATTTCCGACTAAAGCAAGGGACCTTTGGGGTCTGATCCATAGATGAGGATGAGTACTCTTGTTCTGTCGTGTCTCACAGAGATGCACAGAGAAAAGGTCCTTAAGAATATCCTCCTCGCACTTGGACAGGAGGCGCAATTACGCCTGCCACGGTTTTTCAGCAGAGACGCACACATACCCGTCATGTTGAGTGGGTTTGCAGGCTGTGGGCGGCGTGCCAGGGGAAGGTCAGAGTGCCCATCTTGTATCCAGATTTGTCGGCTCTGCTCCTACATGTGTTTTGTCAGCGCTGTGCGGTCCGGAGAAATCCTGGAATAAGAGTGCTGATTGCTGCGCTGCCACACACCTAGTGTAGTATTTCTCAAGAGATGTGGAGGTAGAATATCTTTTAATGTTTTTGAATTAAGTTGCATTTTTTTTTTTGTTAAAGGAGATGTGGATAACTTCAACAATGAGATATACAGCTTTGAAAGAACAGCATCACAGGCCAACTTTCTTTTATAAAACATACTGAAATAAGCTGATGCACAGAGAAATGCTAACTACTCTATCCCAACATAACACACTTTGTATTCAGAGCATTACACAATCAGTCTCTGAGTCTGTTCATAATTCATACAGAGTAGGGCACTAAACACACCATGAAAGTGGGTGCCAGAATGAGGAGGGTGCTCCCAGGGGATTCCCATTCCTGCATTTGTACCTTATCCATACCTTTTCTCAGGTCCCATCTGTTTGCCTGCTCAAATCCCTCTGGCCTGTGCTAAACACAGTGCTGTGCACTCCCCCACGATTGGAGAGGGAGAAACGAATGGGCAATATTTGGTATTTAAATGTGGTCTCTGTGATGCATGGTATTGCTCTTATGAAGCTATGTCCCCAGAGTAACATTTAGCGACTGCTGAGCAGGTTACACATGCGGCTGGGTGAGTTAGCGGCACCCACACACTGTAAGTTGAACAGACTGGGAAATGAATAGCAGAGGGAAGTTGAGAGGGAATAAGTAATGCTTCACCAGCAGGCTCCAGTTGTTGTGTATATGAGTTACTTTGTAAGACATATTTTTTTCTTCTCTGAGGATGCTCATTTCCCCATGACTCGGTTCACTTTGTTAGGCAATTACCCTTCCGAAAAATCCCAAGCACCCAATCTCTTCAGCTTCAACACAACTCTACATCTACAGGCAAAAACACCGCTTCTGTCAGGTTGAACGACTGATTACAGATCTGAAACGGAAGCCATGATGATTACTGTACATGCACACCTCAGGAGAGGGGCGTTCCTCTTGTGTTGCGAGTGTGACACCGTCAAACCACCTCCCCGCGGTGCCTGACAGGTGCAGGGAGTTGGGGTTTTCTGGGCCCTCAGCGGGGGCATTGGACAGGATATCACGCCCTCTGATCCCACACACTGTCCCCTGCCGACCGGGAAGACGCCTGCCTTTTGTCTCTAACCCACTGTTGACAAGTACCTCTTACTGCCATGTGGTCTCCTGGGGCAGCTGTCATGGTGAACGGAGCCCCCCCCATCACAGACTGCACTGTATTAATACCTACAACTCATTTTACACCCATTAATAACACGGGGAACTTGTTCCCAGAGGATGTGTTCATAGCTACAGCAGCCAAGATCAATTTGAACATGACAAATAAATTCAAAAGGAGGTTCATTATGTGACCAATTAGAGAAGCAGGGCTTATCTCAGTTGCCTTGGTTGTATTAAAAGCTTGGCCATTTGGTTGGACTTTAAAAAACTGAATTCGGCCTTTTGTATTAGGTCTTTAATTATACTTTCAAATTGTTACCCGGGGCCAATACCAAGACACATGAGAGCAAAATAAAATCCAATATATGCGTGCAAATTCTTGTAAGCATTCTGTCAAACCAAACAGAGACCTTATAATATCTGAATACAACTGACAATTCCCAGAACATAGCGGGACTGATGCATATCACAGCCTTTCAGAAGAACTATTACTCTGGTGTCTTTCTCTTAGCTGATTCCCAGTGATGCATTTATGTGGGCTGTTCCCAGTTATTGGAGGCTAATGAGGAGGAGAAATGTGGTTTCTGCCCATCTCTCCTATCTGCCTGCCTGCCTGCCTGTCTCGGCTGCTCAGGGTTGTCACGGTGCTCTGAGCTCCTGATGTGGCGTATTAGGCAGGACAATCGTTATTAAGCACATTTCAGGCTCAATTACCACTCAAATGCACAGCCATCAAGGCTCCACCACGGGCTCCCAACAGATGGTTGCGGGTGTCAGATAGACAGGGCTGGGGATGTCTTCGTCAGACTAGGTGCTGTAGTGTAAAAAGAGGACCATATTGGCACCACAACAAGCTCATAGCAACGCTGTGCTGTTATCACTTTTTTTCTTATATTATTCATCTCATCATTCACCACAATAATAAGAAATATAACAAGTTATGAGACACGTCTTGAAATCAGTTATCATGTGTCTATCCTATTTGAATAACTACATCTTCTTTCATTGTGGAGTTTGCCAGATTCATTCTTTTTCACAATAGGCCTCTCACTATGCTACTATTTTTCATTTTCATGACTTTAGATACTTGTTTTGCTCACCCATTTTGGCCGTTTTGATAAGTGATGCTACGTGCTGTGCCGAGGCTTTGGAGCGTGTGTCGAGTGGTTCAGGAAGTTTTCTGTGAAGCGCGTATTGAGGCTTGTATCGTTGTTGACCAATGACGTCATTGAAGACATCCGAAGCCGAAATACAGTTGACAACTTATTATTCCTGAATAAAAACAAAGTATTTCCCATCTATCATTTTCCTTTAGTTACACAAGTACATACACAGCCCTCTGCCCGGTTAAATCACTGCCACATATCTGGAATATATCTGCCTGTTTTACACTATTTGACCAATAGGTGGTTTCGTGTGCACATGAGGCCCAGATGAAGCCTCTTGAAATGAACCCTTTTGCGAACCAATTTGCTGGAGAGCTTCTGCTACATGATGCTTTATCTCGCCATCACTAGTTTTGATATAGAGGGTGGCTGGGTGTTATCACAGGGAAGGGGCGCTACACACCGGTGACGTTTTTTTTTCATGTGATTAATTCGCATGTCAATATATTTTTTCAAACTGTTGTTTTTGACAGAATGCGAATATTACGTGGCAAAATAGCGGCGTACTTTTTTTTTTCGGAACAAGGTCGATTTTCTGAGCTTTCACACCGCGTATAAAGGCATCGACCAATCAGGATGTGCAGAACCGAGTTGCGCCTATATTTATGAAACAACAACATGCAGGCTCTATAGGCCGAACCAAGACGACAAACCTAATTACTCAGCGCAGCACAGACCACATCCACTCTTTCTGTTCTTACCTTTCACAATAAAAGGCCTAGATGTATAATAATCGCTTTTCGTGCCGTTTATTTGTAACGCCCCCGGTGTGTAAAGGCCTTAAGGCATGTGCTCATAGAAAACAGTCACAAGTATATTCAATAGATTTTTGTGGTCTGATATCACTTTTTTAAAATGAGTGCAAGTGCTATATGTTCTCTGTTCAAAATAACATAACAAATTCAGGGAAATAAGCAACGATGACCTCTGATTTGAAATTTAATTTCCTACTTATGCAAAAACTTTTTTTTTTCTTTCTTAACTTACTCTAATTCATGTTCACGGACTTCTCTGTAGTGAATTTTATGAGACTGTTATGTATTCGGGAGGGAGAAGAATCAACAATGACAAAACTGAGACATAACGTAAGATGTCATGTTTTCAAAATCAAGACCAGTGAACGAGTAGAGACTAGGTCTAGTGAAAGGTTGATATGTTTATAATGAAAAATATGAAATTGCTTTGTCATTTTTGGCTTGAGAACAGTGCACCGTCCTTTATCTTTGATAAATTGATAATACGAAGGGAGGGGTAGTATTTCCAAAACAGAGTGCAGTCTAGAAGACCTGGTTTTGAAAGTCATAAATTTCCAAGCCTGCCAAGGTAATCATTGAGTCATCAGTACTGATAAAGTGATATATTACTGAACATCTGTGCCATGGGAACATAACATTTTATGCAACCCTTCATTTTTATCAACTAAAATGCCTCACTTTTATACTTTTTATTCAACATTCCTTGCCACGTGTTAAATACTAAGTGGAAGAAATATACAGTACATCTTCATTTTTCCATTTGAAATTAATGTTCACAGAGTCACAAAGCATTATCTCTGTACTGGAGCTTCACTTAAGAGAGACTGTCAGTCCAAGGTAAAAGTCCAGCCAAGGCTTTGTGTGTTGTGCGGTTTAGAAAAGAGACATTACATAGCCCTCAGATAGTGACTCACACTCTGCTTTACAGACAGCCAAATACTATGAAGATAATCACGTTCAAAGATAAGCCAGTTGCAGTTTCCCCCAGTGCACGCAATGTTACTTAGTCACTTTAGCCTGTCAGGGAGAATTACCCATGGTAGAAGTGAAAATCTAAATCTGTAACTTAGGGCAACATTTAAAACCTCTCCACAGAGAGGACTTTGTTGTGTATCAGCGTCTGACTTGTGGGCCTCCAGCAAAAGGTTATCATATCTATGATTTAAATTTGATATACCTCAAGACCATAAGATCATGTTTAACTTTCATCTTTAAAGAAGTCTAGATCTAAATCTCGTCACAACCAAAACACAACCACAAAATGATGTCTCTACTTTGCATGTTGTTTGATTTAATTTTTAATAATCTCGGCAAGCTTGTAAAGTAGCTTCACAGCCTCCACACTGATTCAAAACATCTAATAAAATGTATCAAATATTTAATTTGTACACATCCATTCCAAAACACTTTCTTGTGATGCGGCAAATATGAAAATAACTCTGAGAGCTGCATGGTTTGGATGATTATGATAATGCTGATCTGCTAATGTCATTTTGACTCAGAGGCTGAGGGAGCTATCATAGTAAGTAACAGTCATCCCCGCAAATCAAATCAAGAGCTTTGGTTTGTCTCCAGAACAACCTAGAGATATAACAGCGACGATCTTTTGAACCGCAAATCACATTTGAAAGCTGTTCGCGTCTCCAATTTGCCGTGTTTTAGCTACTTATCAGAATATCTCCCGTGTGAAAGTGAGTGCGTCGGAGAAGCTACAGTTAGCCTATTTAACCACCCACCCGGGCCCGTACCACCCACCTTAGCATCTGAGTCACACTCTGCCTTCTCTTTTCAGATGGGCTGAGCAGGAGAATTAACAGCGCAGCACAGGACAGCTCAGCTCAGCGTATACGTGTGTGGGTGGAACAGCCTTATGGCTTCAGTCATTCAACCAACCACGAGGGCATCAAAGAGACACAAGCAGAGAGGGAGAGAGAGAGGGAGAGAGAAACAACAACTCAAAACGAGATGTCAAACAAAGAATATGAGAATATGAGGGGGAGGTGAGGATCCATAGACAGAAAGTGAAATAAAAAAGCCAAGAAGGAGCAGGACAGACAGGCCAGACACCAGAGGAGCGAGCATATAGAGAGGAGAATGCACCGCAAACAAAAGAAACATGACAAACACCCTCTTCTCTGCGTCCATACCCTGACACACAGGCAGCCACTGCTGAGAGCGGTAATATTACCTCCACCACAAACTCAACTCATATGCCCGAGAACTTCCTTCGGCAGGATTGCTGGCATGAGCGCCGGAGCTTTTGTTCTGCCAAATAACGTTAGGAGGTGGGCAGGCAGAAGAGACAGGGCCCGCTTCTGAGATGGCACAGATGCCGGCAAAGAATGTGTGAGACCAGTTAAACACAAGGAAGGGGATTGTACAGAAGTGACAGAAGTGACAGTTAAGCTTCCCGTGGTGGACACTAATGCTATTGAGATTCTGTCTCTTGTGCATATTTTAGAGATTTACAGTATGTCAGCAATGTTCCCAGTCAAGAGCAGGAATGTTTATTACTTGAATGACAATTAATTCATCATCCACTCATTATGGATCGCACAGGAGAGAGGTGATTAAAACTAAGACATAGTTTTCACAAGTTTTTGTGATCAAGCACTTCCCTGCCACGCTACATTTCAAGAGTTTATGACAGAATACTGATACATTGCCTCTCCACCCCTTTCCCGCCTGCATATTTGCCTCAAAAATGCATCTTTCTTGAATACATCAACTCCTTTCTCCTTTAGCTACAGCAGCCATAGCTCTGAAGAGCCATCCACCACTAAGCTCCTCTACGCATTGAGCCTCTCAATTCTCAAGAAATTGATCCTATCTTACTTTAAGTCAGGCCTTGACTAACTGTCAGCAAACACAGTCTCTTGCGTTCTTTCGTAGTATATATCCTTGTATTGTCTTGTTCGTTTCCAATGTCCTCCAGCACTAAACAGACGATAAGTCCTTTCAGCTAACTGTGAGACCAGTACTTCTCGATAGCTCCCCCTGATCCCATCAAGCAATCTTTGTTTTTAACTGCTGACGCTATAATGCTTCTGTCTGAGCAAAATGCGGATGATTCCTAAGCCACGGAAAGAATGCATGTTGTTCCATCCCCATGACTGGGTGAGCGTTGTGTGTGTTAATGTGATTAGTGAGACATTAACGCCTCCATGCTCAACCAGGCAGACGCAATAACAGGCTTGCTATAGAAGAACTCTCTCTCACTTTCATGCTCTCTTTCTCTTATTCTCAATGGAGGCTGCTACCAACCCTGTGGTTGTTTAAAAAAAAACAAAAAACAGTGAGGGGTTTCTCATCTCAATCTTTGTAAAGGAATAGTTAAACTCAAATGGAAAGATTATGTAATATTGATACGAGTCAAAACAGTGGGGAAGTTTAAATGTCCATATGGACATCATGTTAGCTAGTGCAGCCTCTCCTGTCAAAGAGCTACATGCATATTTACACCAGTATCAGCACATTTCTGTACTAACGTTGTTTAATTGTTCAATATTACAATGTGGGTATCACTCGGACCATGCAGACACCTATATTACATACAGTACAGTATATGTAACTGTAGTCCCAAAGAAAAAACTTCCACACATGGTGTTTTCTTGACCTTGAAATGTCCTTTAACTCTCGCTACGGTACATTTGTACCAGTGGGAATGGGGTAGGAAGTGAAATGTAATGTGATGGGAGTTTTATGCAGATGAGGCAGCCGATGCCACCTCTCCTTTGTTTGTATAAAATCAGTGCAAGGAGGCAATAGACTAGACCGGCATCGCCAAGGCCATGCTCCATTTTGGTGGAAAGAAATGCGCCGTTACATATGGAGAGAAGGGGAAATTGCAGAGAAGCTGTTGTGTAGCGTGTTAACAAATGAGATTTAAGGCACATAAGATACGTGAATGTTCACTGTCAGTGTGGTAAATCGCTAAATGATGTTGTGACAGCTACTACTGATGGATAAGTTAGCTTAGCTAGCTTGAGTGGGAGGCTGCTGCTTTACAGTCATACAGTATAGCATCATCAGTGTCATCTCGAACTAAATGTCAGCCTACAGATCAAACCGTTGGCTATTAACAGGTTGATTATTTACAGACTGCATTGAGCCTGACAATACCTGGTGATTCAATCAAATATGAAGTATTATAGATGTCCATATAAGCAATATCCGGCCACAGTGTTGGGTCATTCATCCACTTGGATGGTGGAAGACTGAAGGGGCATGACGGCGATCAACCTTAATTTATTAACGTATTGCTAAGGCTCAGGTTCAGGCAAGGTCACAAAATAGTTATTAGACATGTCTCTTTGTTCAACAATAAATAAATGCATACAAACTTGTCAAAAATACAATCCAAACACACAATTGCGATGACATCTATGGGATCTTCTGTTTTATATCTCCAATAAGAGGGATAGAAAACAGGGATGGCCTGGGTGAAAACAAGGGGTGGCCTTGGCGATGATGCGATGACGGTCTGCTCTATAATAAGTCCTGTGCTTTTTAAGATACACGCAATGCTTGATTTAAGTTGCTGGTGCACTTTCACATGAACAAGTTTTTTAATTTTTGTCACTTAAAGTTTTTAGAATCAATAGTTAAATTGATGGACCAGTGAAAATGCATCCTTGTCACTGCTGCTTTTCCCCCCCACTAATAAACACTAATCAACGTGTTGGTGATGAACAGAATTCTGACGACAAAAAATTAAAATATGCAATATTCTTGTGATATCTGTGAGGAGGAAATTTATTATTAATTTTATCACGTATAAATAGTTCCTGGGCCATCAGAAAGGAACTACTGCCCAGGAACCAAAACTTGAACTAGATTCCTGTGGTCAAAAATCACGATCCTGAGTTGCCAACAGGGTGGCGTGATTTCACGGTTCTTGTGACCAAAAGACAATTTGTAAATAAAACTGATGATAGTATAGGTTTGCAGTTGTCTCGTAAAGGTTCAGTGTTTAGATCTGGCGGTATCCAGCGGTGAGGTGAGGAGATTGCAACCAACTGAAGCCTCTCCCGTGTGCCAAGTGTGTTAGAGAGCTACGGTGGCCAACATGAAAACGGGAATGACCCTCTCTAGAGCCAGTTGTTTTAAGAGTAGGTAGCTCTTTTGGAGCGGAGCCAGTGCTTAGAGTGTGTGTGTGTGTATGTGGGAAGTGAGTGGTGAAACAAGAGAGAGGGAGTGGCGGCGACGGGAGCGAGTAACGTTATTGACTCCGGCCCAGCCAGGAAAAGTTAACAGTGTTTGGTTTGTCCGTTCTGGGCTACTGTAGAAACATGGCAGACTCCGTGGAGAGGACGCGTTCCCCATGTAGATATAAACGGCTCATTCTAAGGTTACAAAAACACAGCGATACACTAAAGAAAACATACTTATAATATTATATTCCATTTCTGCCAATAGATCCCCCTAATTGTTACACACTGGTCCTTTATTTCTATTGCAAATGTATTGTCCTGTATCATGCATTATGTTTCTGCTAATATGCACCACACATACAGAATAGAGCTGCACATGTACAGTACAGATGTGTCACTGGCTGCAATGGAAGCTCCCAATCGAATAGGGGGAAATGATTAGGTAGTGAGTGTTCACACATTACTCAATGTGATCACATGACCTTTCCTCAGTGTCCCCGTCTACACTCCTACACAGGGTTATCTAACTACAGCTGGGCGCTACTTTAGCCTAGCAATGGCAACAACCAAGTGCAATGTGCTTGGCCCAAAATATAAGGTCAAAATAATGCAGCTGGAAATGTGAAATTGATGCAAACAGAAGAGGATATTAAGTTAATTTCACTTCAACGGACATTATTTTGTTCACACTGTTTATCAAAGTGTCACTGAAATATGGTTCCAGTGATGTTTCATGATCTTGCACTCATTGTTTTATACTGTACAGGATGTAAGACAAAGCGCAGTGCAGAAGTGTACATGTATGAGAGTGAGAAAGGCAGAGTGATGACTGTGCTGGAATAAAGGAGATCCATCTTGAACCCACTTCCTCAGAAGAACACTCTTGGCTTTCACTTCGCTCCTCTGAGGACTGTATACTCAGAGCCCCCTATCCTCCCACCCGTCCATATCCACCTTCCTGCCTTCCTTTTTCCTACTCTCTCTTTTCCCCTCTCTTCCTTTTCCAGCCCCCTCAACCCCCCTCAGCTACTGTAGCTACCAAAAATCCTCTTCATCATCACACAGCACAGAGAAACAGATAAAGAAAAGTGGAGAGGAGGAGGTTGGCCAGCACACTGAAGGAGGTTCAGATTGAGAGGAAACGGGAAGGAGGTCTTCTGGGGCTGAATGGGGGGAGTAGAGTGAGAGTGAATGAGGGAGAAAAAGTAATATTAAGGGGAGTGGTAGAGAGTGGGTCTTAATATGCGCACTCAGAGGGTCACTGTGTAGGCAGCAGTGTGTTGTTTGTTTTATCAGTGCCCCACTGGCGCTATGGGATGGGGTTTGAGTGAAGGCCAGTGGCCACAGCTTGCCATGGAGGGTCCGTTGATGAATGTTCAGAGGCAATCTAGGACACTGCAGCAGAAACCCCATCAATTCAGTAGCCGTATCACAGCACGACTGGGAGGAACTGTACTGTGGAATGTGTCTTCGTATATGTGCGCAAATGTGTGTACCTACAAATTCCATTGTGTTTAAGAAAGTTTGTGTGTATGTGTGTTTTGAACTCATATGGTGGGGGGGAAGGGTTAAAGGATTACAGCTGTCTCTTGGCTGTGGGAAGGAGCTGAGCAATGCTTCCCATTGGTCATTCCCATGAACCCTTGCTCTTTAAGGGGCACGGTGGGAGGCAACAGTGAGGACAGAAGAGTGTATCACCACTGGCTGGACCGTACACAACCAAACTGCCAGCCCAACCTTGAGAAAAACATCTTTTGTGTGTGTTTTTGACACACAAATTACTGATGGCATTGATTGCGGCATGCATTTTTATGCAAACTTACTAAAACAATACACAAAAAAAGTCTTGAATATGCCCCATACTTGTTTTTATTCCCACTCTTCTCCAACTAAGGCTTATCCTTGGCCTGAGCCCAAGACTCAACTCATCCCTGCCACAACACCAACCACTTATCAACAGGTTTTTCTAGATGTGAGGTCTGCCAGGCTCTCTCTGCGGAGGGCACGATTAGGATGTGAGGGGTGGGCATTACGCCTCAAACACCAGCCAGAAAAAAAAGACCCACACGGTGATAAGGGCAAAGAATCCCTTGCACGTCATGCATTTTACAAGCTTGTCATGGTTTTACTCCCGTCCCCTGCAGCAGAGCACATTTACTGTGAAGGAAACGGCACAAATAATCACGTTGCCCTAGCTAACTGTATCAAAATGTTGTTTTGGGGAGCTTCAAGAGACGGCTAAACTTCTTCTCAGTCCCTCACTGTCACAGATATAGAAAGGATGACTTCACAGAGCTTTTTCCTGAAGGAGAAATATCTTGGCTGAACGTTTCTCTCCCTGGCACTAGCTAGCTGGATGTCTCAGTTAAAGAGTATAGCCCGTGGAAAATGTTTCTGTAATTTATTTGATCACATTAAAATTGGGAACAGATTTGTTTGCTGTGACAATGTTTGTTGAGTTAGGGGCAGCCAGACTGTCTCCCACAGTGGCCTGTTGGATGTGTGTGAAGCTACAGACGAGATGTCTGTAGGCCTGTGCAAACACCGTACTTTACCTTAACCAGCGCTGTCAAGGAATCTGTTCGTATGGGCTTAAGAAAACATCACACATGCGGAATTTTCCTACCTCACCATTAACTATTATACGTTTCAACCTAGAATCCAATTATGATTATTAGTGCCTTTTTTTGATGCGTAGAGCAATCATGACCACAAAATGTCCCATTCCTCCTGTAGCCTCCCAAAATATTCCACTGTTTTGAATATATGGTTAATGGGATGATCAAAGGGCTCTTTGACCCGTGAGCCAAAATATCCCCCTATCACCTCACAAGTGGTTGACCAGCACAAGCTATCAATCTTCAAATGCATTTCCTGTTTCTGGACAGCTGATGCGTTGTCAGTAGAGGAAACTGTAACTTAAATGTATTATTGCATTAGTAGGATCCATGCTTTCTGCTTGATCCCACTATGCCAGTTAGTATGAATGGTAGCCTCTCATTTAATGTGTTATTTCTTGGTATTTTTGAATTCACACCCAACCCTCCCACTTCAGAGACTGTTCGAAAAACCCATGACACATTGTCTGCTGTCCAAAGAAACACAGGAGACTAAAATGAGCAACGGCATTTTAACATTCTCACATTCCTTACATATCTTTCACATAAAGGTCATTAACGAATTGAAGTTAAAATAATCTCACAACGACACACACATCAGTGCGCAGTCTTGATTTAAAAAAGGGGATTAGTAGGTGGGCGCTGTGACAAACTTTACATATAAGAAAATGCTATATAGTCAACATCCACCTTGAGTTGGTAGTAATGTCCCATGTTGTAAATAATGAGGTGACATCACATCAGATGTAATTATTTAGTTTTATTTAAAAAGTCACACACTCAAGACCACAGGCCTCATTTAGTTTAACAAACTGAAGTGTAAATTAGTTTATTTCAGAAAGAGACCTTGGTGGCTTTCATTTAGTGATTTCAAAGACTCAGAGCAAGTTTCAGTATAATTACCACACAGCCAGAGACATTTCACTCTGTTGTGTTTGTTCAAATGCCATCTGAGGAGGATAAGTGGTTTCAATTAATTTGAGAGGACTGGACATTGGACTGAAACTTTAATCATTAAAGAAGTATTTCACCGCTGGAAAAATGGTCTTTTCATAAATCTGGGCTGTCTGTGCAGTAGAAACAAAGGTGCAGATCTTTTTAAAATAAGTGCTACATGACCAGAGAAAACAGAGGAAAGGGTTGTGGTAAGGGCTGTCAATCGGTTAAAATATTTAAAGCTGCAGTAAGCAGTATATTTTTTGGCATCATTGGGCAAAAATTCCATAATAACCTTTCAGCATATTGTAATTCAAGTGTTCCGAGAGATAACTAGACTTCTGCACCTCCTCATGGCTCTGTTTTACAGGCTTTAAAAAATCTAGCCCGTGACGGTAGACTTTGACCAATCACAGGTAATTTCATTGAGAGAGCGTTCCTATTGGCTATGCTCCGGTCATGTGACCGGAACTTGGCGTTCCTTCAACAGATTTTACAATAGTGGCCGCGTCACAACCTTTCTCATTTTACAGCTAAACCGCACTACAAGATGATTCTGACAACATTTGAGGCGAGAAATAGGCATTAACGTAACATAATATTGATTCATATTTGATCAGCGCTGCCTAGTTTGACCGTTTGGTTGGAGTTCATGAGTGATTGACAGCCGGCTCTCATAGACAGCAGATGGACAGCAGACCTCAGATCAGCTCTTGGTGCTTGATTTTTTTCAGGTTACTTGTTTCATGCACTACTTTCACAATATAGCGACCGTTTTAAAAATATTTTTTTTAGGGGTGTAACGATTCACTCAGCTCACGATAAGATACAATATACAATATTGGGTTCACAATCTCAATACGATACGTTATTATAACAATAATTTGAACAAAACTTGAATGATAAAAATGTATGACTAAAAAAGTAGCCTCTTATTCAAAAGACATAAATTGCAAAACAATGCTGTTGTTTGCCCTATAGTTCCATTTTTATGGTATCAGTCCTTCCTCCTGTCCTCTGTCCTCCTGTCGTCTGTCCTCCATCAGTCAGTAACAGTCGTTCCTCCTGTCCTCTGCTGATGTCACTCACTGCTGCAGGTGATGTTAGGGCTGGTAGAGAGGAGGAGCTGCTTTGTCTCAGCCAGCTGATCACAAACTAACCTAAACAGTTAGACTACACAGCCTACTGCCAGCTTTAGTTTCAGTCTTGTGTAGCAGAGGGTTGCCCTGCTCCTATACTTTATGAAGAAAGTAAATAATAATCATAATAATAATAAATGAATAACACAGAGGCTCCGTAGTCAATAACATCAGACCAGATTTTACTGCGCATGTGTTGTACCCCATAGATATGACGCGTACTTGGCCTCCTTCCATAGGCTTTGCGGAGCAGCAGGAAGAGGCTGCAGCTTTAGACCCGGAGCCCGTATGTACTTAGTACCTATCATGCCCTGATATCGCGATTCAGTTTTTCATCTTGACGATGCATATCGGGGATGTCTGGGTGCTGGCTAAAGGGAGGGAAGTTAAACATTGTTCATTTACATATACTACACACATTGTAAAATGGTTGAAAATATGTAGTTCCCTTCAACAACTCTGTGTTACAGATTTATGATCTCATTATTATAATAAATTAAACCTCTATCCCACTGCAGTCAACGGTAAAATAAACATCATCATAGTATTCTGAACAATTTAATGTTTCACCATCAAACATCTTGGTGAGTAAACATGCATTACAAACCACACAGGGAAATTTAACATTTAACTGAAAGACATTTGGAGGTAGGAAGGTGGAGAGAAAGGTCCTTGCACATGTAAATTGTTGGGTGGGCAGGAGGAAAGTCTAGAATAGATAGTCTATTGAAGATCAGGCTCAGAGACCATGGACCTCAATGTCACTGCCAGTCTCATGCAGACGCCAGAGGAATATTATGGCTCTGGCGGAAATTAATTGTGGGCACAGAGGGTTCCTCTTGTAGCGCAAGACAACACTGGTGTCAGAGAGGGAATAAGGGCTGCTGCCTCTGGGCACGGGCCCATGCCAAGTAAACATTAGGCACAACCCGCCAAAGGAATATTTTGTAAGATGTCTTTGAGGCCTCACCTAGAGGCTCTTTGATTCTTATTCAAAAAGGAAAATAAAGACTTCTTGATAGTTTCAGCGCTGGAGCTGCAGAGACAAGAATTGGACCTGACAAGAAAAACACTCATAAAAATGAATGAGGCCCTAAAAGGCTTTGAAATGAAGCCTCTGTACGTTGAACTGTGGATTATGAAATGGAAAAAACAAAACTGAATTCTTTATTTCAGCAGCTCGCCAGTGAAAAAAAGCCTGCGGGAAAGTCATTACTTTTCTACAATTACACGTAAAGGTTAAACTGTCATCTTTGTTATCAAAATGTCGACCCGCTGTTAAGATAGTAGGACGTCCACATTTCTAAAGCTTTCACCTTTTGCCGAGACATCAAACTCTTAACGGCAAGAGTGTACGTCCCTACTTGCTGATAAGGGGATAACAGCGGCTCTCTGTGAGTATAAAGCAAGGTCTCTGGGTGGTTGAGTGGCCTAAGGGCCTGTGTAGAGAAGCTACTTCACATTGACCACCACAGTAATGGACTAGCAGAGCAGATATCATTATCATTATCTGTCATTAGTGATACAAGTGTCAGTCACTAAAAAAGACCATATTTGGACATGGGCATTGGTCAGTGTTTGGTCTATATATATATGTAAGTCAGACGATCTATCCATTCAAAGTGCACTCACTACTAAATACTTAAATAGATACCAGTCAGACAATCGCAAATCTCTGCTAGCTCCAGAACTGAATGTGAAAATGTGGTGTTTCTGTGCTCTCGGTGCATTGTCTCAATCAAATCTGATATTTCCAATTATCGAGATCAACACTGCTTAGACTATGCCATATGTGTATGTGATTCTTTGACATACGATATCTGGAATGTCACCTTTTGTTTCTCACCTTCAGTACGACCACTGGGAGAGAGCACGTAAAGGCGCCAAATTGTCACCTTTTTTCTCAAGCTGGGGCCTTTGCCATCGCTGAATTTTATTAATCATCAGATGCAAGGGATCTGTAGTGCGTACGGCTTTGATCATCCTTGGGCTTTAATGCTATTGCTGTTAAAATCACTAGAAGACAGGCAGAAATATAAAGTAGATTCTATACGTCAATAGAGGAGCAGGCTTTCCGTAATTTTCAACAAAGTGTGTTCTAAATGTGTCACAAATCTGATGACATTAGGCTCAACTTGACAATATTTATTAAAGACTTTAAATGTCTTTGACTGTCAACACCCGTGATGTGTTTTGAGTTTGATCCTCTTGACCATCCCCAGGCCCAAATATGAACATTTTTGGGGGGGTATTTTATGATTTTATTGGATAGAAGGCAGTAGATAAATGACCAGAAATGAGAAAGAGAGAAAATGAAAGGGAATGAGATGCAACAAAGGTCCCAGTTCAGACGTAAACCAGGGACCTGTAGTCCATGGTCGGCACCTTACCCGCTAGGCCACCAGGGAGTTCCAAAGATGAAGAATTATGCAGTTGAAATTGTGTTCTCTTTTTGTGCATACATTGGTGCGTGTGAGCTACAAATGTAAGTAATGTATTACAGATGCAGATGTGTGTCATTTCAGATTTTATTGATCTATCCTGATCATGATGTCATGAATTGAATTGAATTGAATTTATGTTATAACAAAACATAAATTTATCCCAGAAACGGCAGTTTAACATTGATGTACACCACATAGGAACATTTCTCATCAGTTAATAAACTCGTGACAACACCGGTGTTACCGATTTACACTAGACATTTTACAAGAAAAGATGACGTTCATATGTAAAATACTTACTTTGGTTTTTAACGTTGGATGGCTGCGTGTCTGGCCTCCCTGGTCGAACTTTCGCTGCAAGACTGCAGGTGTCCACACTTTGTCGCTGGGTCACGCACACTGGCTGTGACTGCTCCGTCCTTTGTACGGCGATTGTCTCATTAACATTATGGTTCTCTTATAGCATTGAAATACAAAATATTATAGTATATATATATATATATATATACTATAAATATTTTTGCTTTGACACCAAATCTTCCGCCATCGTCTTGTCTGTCAACTCTCTCTTGTCCCGTGTGTGGGAAATCTGACTCCTGCTATTCTGTGCTGAGACTCCATATGGAGCAGACACTCTCAGTTTGTGGCGTCCATCGTCCGACTATGTATTGATAACACGGCGCTGATAAGCGAAATTAACTAAATGGGTTTTATTTCAATAAAAAAAGCAAAACAACGAAGGGCAAGTTTTGTAATCGTTGTATGCCCTGACACCATATAACAACGGTAACACTCTCTACCGGGGAAAGCCTAGTCCACACAAGTGAGGTGCTGACTGAGCCCGGCTGGTCGCTGTCACTTCAGGACCACCATGATCAAAGGATATAAATGGAATTATTAAGTCCAACTCTGCTTAAATTTGCAGGTGTATTTAGATTTTTGTCGTTTTGGGGCATTTGCTGAAATTACTGATGCTGTCATGCTTCTTGGGAGGACAGTCTGGAAACTTGAGCAGGACTTTAGTGCCAGGACTTTGACTTACTTGGCCCCAGCTCTGTTTGTAAAATTCTGAACAAATGAGGGTATGGCAGATTCAGTCTCCAGGCTATAAGACATCTAAAAAATGTTAAAATATACTTGATTAAGTAAAAGTAAATAATAACTATGAAGTGGAAGAGCAGACTGACTGTTTGCCCTCTGTTATTTATTCTATATTCTAAAGGCTTACTAATAATGAGTTTTTATTGATGATATTATAATGTGAATCTTAATTCCATTAAACTTTGACTTTGGAAAGTATATGGATGTTTGCTAGTGTGTGTAATCTTCTCTTTTTTTCTCTTTCTCTTCTCTTTCCCTTTTTAATAATTTATTCTCTTTTTAAAATTGATTAAGGTATGCATTGGAGAGTGCCCTGATCAAGCCCCACCAAGTTTTTTTTTGCACCTCTCCATCACATTTGTTGTTGTTTATGTAATCTCGACTTGTACCTTTTTTTTATACGTGTAAACAAAGAAAATCAAATCAAGGGTAAACGCTGGTGAAGGAGAACATTTGGAAAACATAGCTAAAAATTTTTTGAATTCCCACAAAATCTAACAATCACCTGCTAATCCAAACTTCTACAATGCTTACTTTGTGCTGCTCATCTTACCCCCATAACGAGTTTAATTTCACACATCCTCAGCATTACCGCTCCTCTGAGCCACACCTGCACTACTTACAGACCGGCGGTGCTGATTAAAAAACAACTGACATCAGCAGTGGAAAAATGAACAAACGCCTCGTGTCACACTTCCGACCCCAGGGTGAAGGAGTGCAAATGAACGAGTGATCAGTTAGCTCACTATCCAATCATCTGTGTAATGTAACTTCCCCTGTCTGCGCTCACCTGTGTCAGCAGCAAAGGCCTGTTCAAAATGTCTGGCAGTGACGGCTCTTACCAACTACTCTCTCTCCTACACCGCCTCATTTTCCCTTTGCCCCCCCCCCCCCCCCCCCCCCCCCCCCCCCCCCCCCCCCCCCCCCTCCACCTCTTTCTCTGTTCCCCCATTACCCATTTTATGCCGTTGTGCCCTATGTGACAGATCGTACAGAGTGAGCCCCGCTGGTGCTTTTGACACTTAATAAAACATATCAGTTAAACCAATTACAGTGAACAAGGTGAAGGATTTGTTTTTTAATTGTTATTGCATCAATTTTTAGATTGGATTTTTTTTGTTCAAGTCCTCAAACTGTGACTTGTAGGCACTGCTGAAGACAAGTGCAAACAATACCACACAGAAAACAATTCATCATACCCCCATACAAATATGTTATGCTCACGTTCGAACACATATTTGGACGCTTTACACTAATTCTTGAGATCAAGATTTGGGGAGGTAAATAAAATAAATTGGAATATAATTTTTTTTTTTAAAGTGGAAATAAAAGGAGTATGAAATGCAATGAAACTGTGTGTATAGAGCTGGTCATGCTGGTCTAAAATCATCTCACAAACTTGCCAAGCTACTCATGCATATTCATGAAACTCTTAAGAAAATACAGATGTTAACTTAGAGAGTTGAAATCATCCTGACCAGAGTCCTTTACCAGAAATTACCAGCAGCCTCTGCTCATATGAAAAAACTACAGCGTCAAAGACTACTCTGATATTGGACAATTATGCTTAACCTCAGATAATGTTCAGTTACGATGATTTTAATGTTCGCTACCAAGCTTCTTCGATTGCCTTGATTTTATACAGTGTATGTGCCCGGCAGGAATGGCTAAGGTTATGCAAATAAAACTACTTGTCTAAGGTTGGTGAAAGATCATGGTTAAATGTCAGAGAAACTAAACTTGACCGCCCTGACCTTCACACCCGTCCTTATTGCTGCGATATATGAATATTACAGGATTTCCTGCATTTGCACTGAAAGTTTCCAGTGAACATAAGCACTACTCTACTGCAAAATAAACAGAAACAAAATTAGAGCAAATAAATTGTGTGCAAATGATTTCAATGGCTCCTTCATATCCCTAAAATCTGTAGCACACCACTCTATCATTTAAGTTACCAGTAATAACACTAATTCAGTAAGACTAATGATGTACAGTGAGTGAAGACATTTTACTTTTCAACTCATTCTGTGATTCCCTCAAATAGTGAATCTCCTGAGACACAGTAAAGTAAAAAAAGAGACACCTTTCTGAAGTTAAAGCTACATTATTTCCAGTACATCTCCTTTGAGCTTACAATCTTGTACTCTGTACAATGCATTATTTTGGCTGCTGGCTCAAACACAAGCGTTTCTGCTTTGTTAAAGCAGAACTTGCACGGTGAGTGATAGATCTGACATATTAGGTTTCATCTACATTGATTAATTGACAGTGAACTTGCTAACAATTCAACCTGTTCCCGTGGTTACCACCTGGCGCAATGTAGCCGCCTTTCATGCCCCCAAGGACATGCACAGGTGGCATTTGGCTCTGAACCTTTTTCCCAAAAATTAATGACATCAGTAGAAGTCTTTCAACTCCTCAGCTGATAATTCTGCCGTCAGTGCAACAACACTGTCACACTACTGTGAAGGAATGCTTTCAATTCACAGTTACAAGTCATTCAACACATTGAACAGAGGATTTTAAATTAATTCAGTCCACAAATCTCTACGTCCCCCTGGATACCACTGGCATTCAGTAATGAGTCACCTCATCATAATCAACTCCAAACTAAATGGCTTCAATTAAATAATAAATTACTCCATGGGCATTAATTAGATGTAGGTGATTTGTTTCATTAATGCAGTATGTTTGTACTGATACCCTGAATGTTGTTGCAATGGGCCCTTGGGATTTTGTTTGTAGAGGATTGAACACAGTTGCAGAATTCTGCCACAGTATTGAAAGAGAGAGGACGATTTGACAACATTTTTGAGAGGACAGAGGAAACTGTGGGTGAACAACGCAAATTTAGACACATTACAAATGAGTTTGGGGAACATAGGTATCTGATTGTTGCACTGCTTGACTATCAGCTATTGTAGCATCATATGCAGTACCTCCCTGATACAGTTATAAGCCCAGATGAAACCTATTGGGAGCTCTTTAACTTGCCAAAGCTCAGAACGGTACTGAACGTGATGTACAACGCATATTGTTTGCAAGGGGGCAAGCCCATAGACTGTATATAAGAAGTGACGTAGTCACCGTGACGTCACCCAATGGTTTGTGGACTGCTGTTTTGAAGCCTTGAGTTGGTTTTTGGTAGTCGGCATCTTGTTTGTGTTACAATTAACTTTCATAAACTGAAAACACACTGTGAAAGGGTTAAAGTTGTAAGACAAAAACACAGACAACTCCCAGACTGGACAACACCGTGGTAGCGACCTGTCACTCACAAGGTAGCCACGCCCTAAAGCATCCCCTGCTTTATGGTCTATTTGACTCTAAATGGGACCATAATTTACTAAATGAACATCATGCTGTATTGAAGCAGACTTGAAACTAGCGATTGAGACCATAGACTCATGTTTACAATGTTTACTGAGGTAATAAATCAAGTGAGAAGTAGGGTCATTTTCTCATAGACTTCTAACAATCATACTTCTTTTTGCAACCAGAGGAGTCGCCCCCTGCTGGCTATTAGAAAGAATGCAAATTTAAGGCACTTCAGCATTGGCTTCACTTTTCAGACCCGGAGGTTGCCGCCTGGGAAAGCCGTAGCGAACCTTATTACCTTTCTGAGAGCCACAGGACCTTCTCCCATGACTCCATGTCTTCACCTGCTTCAAATGATACAAGCTACCATGGCCTCAGTACAGCAAACCGTCTCGGTCATCTAAATGTACAACAGAAACAAAACAGGAAAAGAACAGACAGCATCAGTCACATCATCAATGCCCCAAAATGACATATGTTCATGTTAAAGTGACAAAGCTCTCTCGTGGGCTGTTCTAATTATGACATGAGTAAAGCAGGATGTCAGGTGATTGTATTATAGAGCCACAAAGTCCATGTCATGGCTCTATAATAAGACCTGGATACAGCGTCGCCCCTCAGCCTGCTTCCAATTCTTTCCACTACTGCGCTTTTTCAGTGGGACGCATATCCTGGAAGTAAACCTGAAAGCTAGAGAACTTTTATGGCGTATGCGCCAGGCAAGCAATTCTAATTGGACTGAATAGGCGCCATCTTGGGGTCTGGTATCCAGTTCTTATTATAGATCCATGGTCCATGTAGGGAGGAGGTCGGGGTGGATAGATGGGTCAGCAAAACATTGAGCTTTAAAACGATAGACTGCAGTTTGTTTCCCATTTCCAACCACGAGTCAACGACTTAACTTGACCAAGTGTTTATTATTGTAACCATGGTGACGATGCTCCCCTAACCTTAACGAAGAAGTCATTTTAACCCTTACCATGACGTTTCACTAACCTTAACAAAGTACTTAACCAAGTTGTTTTGTTGTAAACAAAGCTCAGCTGTGTTGTAATTTTGCAATAGTGAGTGGTTTCCAAGGACAGTTTTTACTCGTTTTAAATATTGGATGTCTGCTGACAGTTAAGTCCTTTGGGATTATACTTATGGTATCATATTGACATTGCATCAATTGATTGTTATCAATTGAAATGTGATGATGATGTGCGGAGCAATATATCTGACCCTGCAACATGTCAGCGTGAAGTAGAAAGTCGTTTAGGAAGGAAATGAATAACTTAGTAACACGGTTGTTTTGATGAATATCTTTCATATCATGGTGGTAGCACAGCGTGTGTTTTCTACAAAGTAAGTGGTAATATGGCGCTGACTCAGGTTTGCACCCGCTTTCTCCCTCAGCTGTGTTCCGCTCCAGTGAGCAACAGTCACCCAAGTGATTCTGACTCGGCTTGACCCGGGACAATATTCTCTCACCGGGTCCAGTTCCACCTCACTGGGTGCATTTCGCCACTTATGCACTTAACAGTAGCGTGCTGTCTCTTCCCCCCTCTTCATCCTCTCTCTGTGTCGATCTCGCAGTTTGTCTCAACAATTTCTTTTTGCACACTCCTCCCATCACTCACCCTTTCTGCTTTCTCTTTTTTTACTGTCTGTTACTCCAACTCTCTGTCGATTTGTGCTCATAAATTCTTTACTCGGCTCCCTAGTCATAATTTAATAATCAGAAGTAAGAAGCAGAAGAACGTTCTCCTGCTCCGTTATTTTGTCTTTTTGAGATTTGCACAGTCATTTTGTGTCCAATCAGATTATTAGAGGTATTTGAACATCACTAAAGGGAGATTCGTATTATTTCACGTTTGAAATGTGATATACGAAGTCTGTCAGAAGCAATAAACAGTGAGGAAACTGAGAAATGAAGTTATACAGTCCGCCTGACAGCTGACGTAAAACAAAGCTTAAGTATCACAGCAGCACACACACATTAACAGACCACCTTGACCTGATAAAGATACATCAACAGCTCTAACCCTCGCGGCTCAGGTAAGGACCACAGTGGCAAAGTCATTGTTATATCTCCTTTCTTAATGGCGTTAATATTTGTGTGGGCCATAAATAATGCTAACAAATAACCACATAAAAAGAATTAATGAAAAGCAAACAGAAGTGGAGCAGAGAGATGCATGGTTATACAGAGTAGCGACAAATTACCCTGGGGGGAGGGTGGTGGGATGAGGGGGCTTCAGTACAGTCATTACTCTGTACAGCGAGCACGGTCTGGCTAACACCTGTGTTTCCCTCCGATCTGCCTCACCCTAATTAGCCCACACACACCCTGGGGATCCTCCGACACACAAGACCTGGGCTGGGGGGTGTGGAGGGGAGGGTTAGACAGGGGGGAAAGCGGGGAGGGCATACAAAAGTTTAAGGTAGAGGAACAAATACCAAGCGTAGGGAGAGAGGATGCACTCTTCTGCTGATATCTGATTACAGAATATTATTATTATGAGAAGGAGAGAGGTGGTGGCGGCGCAGGCAGAAGCTACCTGACATCTGCTGACAGCGGTGAGAACTCGAGGACGAGAGGTGGAGGAGTCACGCTCCCCTCTCAGTTTCATTTGCACTCACCCCATGGTTCAGAAGTGTGGAATGAAATGTTTGCTAATTTCAAATGTCACTTTTTTTTCCTTGTTAAGAACACCTGAAACTCCTGCCCATCCTCCCACTCCCAGTGATAATAGAATTCCTCGCCGTCGTTCCTGACTTCCGCAGCTCGACGGTCCATCTCGTTCACCGAGAGGTGTCTTGCCGATAACCTCATGCTGTAACACATCTAATAACTTTGTACCTCAGTGATTAGCACTGTTTTTTTTCTCTCCTGTCAGATAGGTTTCCGTCTGTGTGTGCGTCTTCACACTTTCCTTCGACAAGTTTACTTGGTTCAATCCCTAAATATTGTGATAAGCACAATTTTTGACGAGATTTTCTTTTCCATTTGTGGATTTCTGGACATTTCCCTTATCTTTATCCTCTTCTCCAGGGTTTTTCACTGGTGGGGAGCCAATAAATGAAAGAAAAATGATCAATGCGATCAGGTTACAGCTCACCAATGCATTGATCCAGCTTGATGCCCAGAGGATGGTAAAGATTCTGAGAGAGAGAGAGAGAGATGTAAACCTAGCATACAGCCAGACTGGCCCCATTGAACTCTGGGTGTAATACACATGAGTTATATCACAAGGGATGTTTCCAAGAGTAAAAATGTATACTGGTATATAAAAGTAGATGGGCACAAGAGTTCATAACAACATGTTTTTGAAAGCAGAACCAGAGTAGTAGACTAGTACATGCCTAGTTAATTATACTTATCTCAGCTATATGGCTCGGTACAAATGACTATTTTGGTTGCTTTTGTTGCTGTGAGGCACAGCAGAATGAAATACTTTCTACTACTGATCACTGTATAGAAGTAGTCGCGTATGTTTCCTTTCTCTTTCTGTCACTTTTCAACTTATCACACTGATGCCTGCATAGCAATGCACAAAAAGATAAACACACACACAAGCACACGACTGTGTGTATGTGTCTGTGCAGACAAACACGCACACAGGCATTCATTCAAATGAATTGAAGTTGACACTCAAACATTTTGTCGATCTATTACTGATCTCTGCCAGGAAATCTGCCACTCTGGTACTGTACGTGTATGTGTGTGTGTGTGTGTGTGTGTGAGTGTGTGTGGGTGGTTGTGTGTGTGTGTGTGTGTGCTCACTTAGTGAGATGGGAGAGCACCAATCCCCCACATGCTGACTCCAAAGACAAGCATGGATCATATTACCCTGTGCCTCAGGACCACACACACACACACACACACACACACACACACACACTGTACATTCTATCTCTTGCTCCATATATGTTTATACGTGTTCATTAACTTTAACTGACCATATCCACATCCTGTTTTGTAAAACAATGTTAGTTTTCACTGAACCGTGTAAAAGATCATTAAGAAAACCAAGTTGTATTTATTTAATTACATCGAATAACACATAATTGCAATGGAAGCAGTTGTAATTCAATATGTCTTTGCGTTCTATAAATCATACGTAAGTTTGATGTCTATAAATAAATCATAAGCTCTCAAGATGGGTGGTTTGTGGTGAACAAAATTACTCTGTTTCAAAAACATACAAGGTGTGAGAGTGAAAGTGTTGATGCAGAATAGTGTGAGCAAAAAAGTAGAAATTGTGGTTTTCCTGGGCCTCTCCTTGTCCTTGCTTAAGGAAACTACGCCATAGTGGAATTTACACAGAGTACGCTTGCATGAATTTGCAGACAGAGTATCGCAGACGTCAACAGAAACCAACTTGTGTGGTGACGTTTTCATGCCAAATATCCCTATTATTGAGGTAATGTTAGTGAAATTTCCCCACTTCCTCTTCAAATCTTCCTATTTTAAAACATCACCTCTCACTTCCACCTTTCTTTTTCTATCTACGACTCTTTTCCTCCTCTCTTCTCTCAACACACGAGACGGATCTGAGACTCCTCTGGCGGTGACAGAAGTAGGCTGCGCACGCCACAGCGCCGGCCCAATCAGTGACGATCTGCATGGTAATGTGTGGCAGGGGCGGGATAATGAAGTTCCCAGCTTGCCGACTGGAAGGCTATCCTCCGGTGTGCTGAGTGATTTATCTCCTCTGTCAAGAGCCAGGACAGCCAGGACTTGTCCTTCCCCATGGTCCCCGGGAACAGGAGTCGAGCAGAGCCAGATAAGAGATGGAGAGAGCAGAGGGCCCGATTTGCTATAAAACATGAAGCGGAATACATATATTATATTAAGGAAAACAATACCAGATAAATTAACATCAAGATTTTAATCAGAATCCCTGTAACTATTAATATCTGAAAATGTATAATACATGTTTTTTTGTGGGGGGAGGGGACCAGTGCAGTTGTTGGGGCGCAATAGTTAATGGGACCCTTCACACTCCCCATGTTGTTTCACTCATTCGTCCCCTACACTGTAGGCCTATTCATCACACTCATCCTGCCCAAAGCAACATGACAAAATGCAAAATAACTCACATTCATGATTTACAACTCTTTTGTGATGTAGCCACAAACAAAACCCAACAGTGATGTTGTCTATTATACAGAATGCAACGCCCCCCCCACCAAAAAAAGAAGGAAGGAAAAAACGTGGTCCCAAGATACTTGTTTAAGGACTTACAGGATATATTTCCCTGCTACAGCTGGAGGTGTGATCCATTAAGTTAAAAGAGAGAAAGTGACATGTTGAGTCTGTTGGCTTGTCAGCTGACATCTTATTAATGCTTCATGAGATTAGTCCAAACAACTTTTATATCGATGGTACCAAGCATTTAGCATGGTTTTAGAGCATGAAATATCCATTGAACATTCATTTTGAATATTTTAGTTAATCTATTCATAGTTTATGATCTATGTATTTGGGCGGTCAAAGCTAACGTGATAATAACGTGTTAATGCAAATTTGTTTTAATGCCACTAATTTCTTTAATGCAACTTGCGTTTTTTAGGTTGTAGTGGGCTCAGTGTGAGGATACTACTAAACTAGAAAAACCAAAGGAATCCATTGGTACTAACCATCCCATACTAGCTTGTCGCGAAGGATGCTAAATAACGCTCCAAAGTTACGCTAATTTAGGCGATGAAAATCTGTCATGGCCATTTTCAAAGCGGTCCCTTGACCTCTGACCTCAAGATATGTGAATTAAAATGCGTTCTATGGGTACCCATGAGATGAGTCTCCCCTGTACAGACATGCCCACTTTATGATAATCACATGCAGTTTTGGGCAAGTCATAGTCAAGTCAGCACACTGACACACTGACAGCTGTTGTTGCCTGTTGGGCTGCAGTTTGCCATTTTATGATTTGAACATATTTTTTTATGTTAAATGTAGTACCTGTGAGGGTTTCTGGACAATAATTTTCATTGTTTTGTGTTAATTGATTTCCAATAATAAATGTATACATACATTTATAAAGCAAGCATATTTGCAAGTATTAAATAATAAAAAATGTGTGATTAATTTGCGATTAACCATGATTAAATATTTTAACCCTACTATATATCTCTTTACCCTCTCCTTTAAAAACATCTGAACAAACTTGTTTACCTGTCCTTCATCATGGTGGCACATTGAACTGTTTTCAAAATGAATGAATGAATGAAAGATTGCCACGAGTGCTCAGGAGCCTTTGCTGCCGTTATTGTGATCTGCTGCCATAATGTTGGATGACAGATTGGTGAAACGACCCAAAAAAAGTTTTCAGCTGCATCAGCTCTTTCAATCTCTGGCTAAGTTCATCACTTTCAACATAGTGTGGCAAGATGATTGAGTTGATTTATTCATCCTACAGGCGATGGGCTAATGCTGTAGGCAGACTGCTGAGTCATTAGATCCTAATGTTTCACTCTATGAACTCTAAAACCCAGTTACCTGCATCATATAATGTAGCCCATATATTGCAGCCATGGTCAACAATTGCAGTTATTTTGCTCACCTGCAATGGGCGGTCCCTGCACCTCACTTTGTCTCTCCAGGTATGACCTACCCAAGTTGGATTTGTTTTCCATTTTTTTATCATCTCTTTTTTCCCCTCTTTTTCTACATGCTCTTCTTGGCACTCGACACTGTTCCTTGTCTCCCAGGCCTACAGACTGGTCACTTTAAATCTCTGTCAGACTTGACCTTGGACAAATAGTTAAATTAGTCCAGTGATGTACATAATGAGTTCATTTAGGTAATTAAGCATTCAGGTGGAATGGAAAAAAAGGCTCACTGAATATGCCTGAGGAGTTTTATATGTTGGTGAAGCAAAATGATCAAGATACATAATACATCTAATTGGATTTTTACTACGCAAATAGCAGTAATTGTATATAAGATATCTAAGTTTTGGGGAATTTCTTGGACAGATGCACAAATCTTAATCTAATACAAAATTAGATTCACAAAAATTAACAAAGAAGTCACGCTTTATAGCTTCCTGTTATGATTCTAAAACAAGATCCAAATTTGATGTGGGCAATAAAAAGCTAACATTTTCTGCAAGAAACAAATCCGTCCAAACCTTTACCATAGAAATGACATAATATATACTATAATTTTCTTTGGTCAACTACATTTTGGCAGGAAACATAATTGCTGCATGGATTTTAAGCAACAAAAGCACTCTGGTTAAGCTCAGAGAAAATGCATGCTTCGGTTAAATATTAATAAATGAAACCGTGCATCTTGCTTTAAAGGCTGGGTCCATCTCCGTTCTTTTCCGTTTTTTCAAATGGAAACGCCCACACAGCCGTTAGCAAAAAGCATTGATGTAGGTTACGAAAGTAAGCTAATCAATAAGGTTATGAATATGAACGCTAGCATTAGCTGAGTCAGTGTTAGCTGTGCTAAGCTTTAAAATAACTGAAAGGGTTGATTCGGATTTTTGGAAGTGGGGTTGTATGTACACTCCCGCGTTCTGCAAGGTAAAATTACTGATTTTGTCAATGGAGTCTGGTGACTTTGAAGAGGGTGATATAATGGCCTCAGTTCCCAGTTGGAAATGGCTTTATCTTACTGTCAGATAATGGCTGGGAAAGGACTGTCTGAGTCTCTTCAAAGCTACCAGACTCCATTGACAAAAACAGTAATTTTGTCTTGCAGAACAAGGTAGTTGCTGTTCTGCCGCTGCCTCTATCGGTTAGTTTGTTTGTGTCATTGTGTGACTTTTGGATCCAAAAGGTCACACACAGCAGTGCATTGCTTAGCTTCTGTGGCCGTCCTGTCTGCTTTTCCTAACTGTGAGCATGCTGACCACCACGTAAGTTACTCATCATGCAGGAACTTACGTCAGGTCACTTGGAAAAAGTTTTCAGAATGGCTTTGGAAAATAGCATTTTGACCAAAATGTGAATGTTTGAATTTGAATACATAAGGAAAATCATTGGGAAGCTACAGATTGATATAAAAACCCCCAACAAAAATAAGTGAAGTGTCCGTAAAATTTTCATCATGCTATATTTGCTTGTATTGCGAGGTCAGATATTGTAGGGGAAAATGAATGAAATGCGTTGTCGATGAACATTTTGCAGATACATACAGTGTTAACATTTTGCGACATCCCAGATATGTTCATTAAACAATGTTTCCTCATTATGTTGGTAATAAATGCAATGTGGCTGATATCACATTTCTCTTTTACCAATTACAAATTGGTAGTATAAATGCTATTTCTAGGAGACGGGTTGGTCCTAATAGGTACCTTTCATATTGTGTTGTATACATAAACACAATATGCCTACATTGGTCATATTAGATGTATATCAGATTTGTATGCAGAAGCAATGTCCTAGTAGTTCTACATGGCTCTGAGTCAGAGAAGGGAATATTGGAAAATAGAACATGCAGTAGATGTCGCTGACACATGTGGTGGTGTGGTGCATCAAGATGAAGCCATCAACATGTTTTTTTTTTTATACAATTTCTTAACCTTACAATAGTGAGATCTGTGGTGGAATTTCTGTCTAGTAATGTTTTAAACTGAGCTTGTAAATTTTGCTTTTGGACCTTGTTCTGTCATGTCAGCACAATGATGTATTCACCTCAACAATAACTGACTCAACACTTCAACAGTTGCCTTAGGTTTATCCTCTCATGAAAACATCTTTTCGACAAGAGGACTGACACATGAATTGTGGTCCTTGAAGCACTGCTAATGCTTAATGAATAGGAGTAGGAGCGCCTCTGACAGGTTTTATGTTAAATTATCTACAGTAATATTAACCACCCTGTGTTTTATGTAAAATATGGATATCTTTGCCCAACATTAGAGACATTATCACACACATAATATTCTGGAATTAATCTTTAATTATACTAACAATGTGCCGGTGTTTTTTCTCTCTCACCTCTCCTCTCCTGTTTAATTAAAACAAATGAACAAAGCCAGGGGTTCTCATAACCTGATTTAGCAAAGATCAACCTCATTTGGAGTGAATTAAAATATAATGCAGTGGAATTCATTATCTTATTTCCATTGTGCATTCTATGAGCCGAGATACAGTATTCGTGAAACACTTGAAGCAGAAAAGGAATTTTATAAATCTGATAAAGAAAGTCACAGTATTTTAATAAAAGTGTCACAAGCAGAGACTTACAGAATATTCTGGATAATCGCGCATTTTAAATGGTGTAATTCTCCAAACGAAATGTGTGAAGACGGCATCCTCCTCAAAGCTTTTGAAACTGTAAAATACCCAAGTTTAATAAGGAATTGCCACTTTAATTTGTCACAGCTCTAATTTGAGAATTTCAGCCTTTTAATTTACTTAATTATTTCAAAAGTAATTTAGTCTTACCTGAGACTACAGTGTTGGAGAACGTGAGAGAACAACCTGTTACTTAAGTGGTTAGTGGAACAAAGCTTGTTCTTTTTTTTTTTTTACATTGTATTTACCTAGCTCTGTATGTTTTCCATAATGGCTGGTCCAATTCCAAGATAATTATTCAACCAAGTAATACAAGTTGATGTCCAGTTGTAGATATCCATTCTACTCGGTTTCATACTGGTAAACCTGCCAATGACTCAGAAAAAGTTCAAAAGAAGAACACGATTTTATTCACAACAAAGTGTTCCATGTTTGCAGTAGCGTAGCCCTTGTAGACTGTAGCGCAGTGGAACCAGCTGTCCCTGAGAAAAAAATCCTGCCGACACTTACACAAGACACAAATGTATTGCGCAATTTATATAACAGATTTATTGATATCAAACTAAATTAATTCTAAAATGAAGTATTTTTGCAAAATCGTTTCACTCAGAGTTGAAATGTATTTGAAAGACTACCAAATCCACCAATCACAACGCAAAATGAAGGTCAAGGGGCCCTTTCAACACTCTAGGAACACGACAGGTACAGGAAAACAACAGTTGCATAGCCCGCTGCATGCTATTACATCTGATGCCAAAGCAATCCGGAAACTTTGCACAAGTGTGGGGAGTAAGCAATGTCGACAAATTTGTTAGTTGCGGAGTGCAAAGAAACAGTTCCTTATGTGTCGAGTAGGTAAAGAATTCTTACCCCATCCTTAACAAGTTTATGCCTGCTCTGAACACCCTAACCCCCACTGCTGCTCTCAGCAAGCAAAACAAATGAATTCAATAGAAGGGTAACAAGCCGACACCAACAGAAACCACACCTGTAAATTAGCTAACAACGGCAAGTGCTAAAATAAACCTCTAACAGTATTTTTAGCAAAGAAGTTGTAAGTTAGTTTACACGAGTAGTATATAATGATGCAGATAGGGAGTTCATAAGGGCTCCTTTTAGCATCAGCTAGCTACTGTTCCGATCTGGCTAATTACAAAAAATGTCAGTTGAAGAGGACTCAGGTGCGAGTCAAGTCCTTTGGGGCAGCAGTGCATTATGGGAAGGTGGGGCTGATGTATCATGATTGTATACTGTGTTTTGCTCACTGCCCTTACTGATATACTGCTTCACAAAAGTAGACATAACATTAATAGAACCTTTAATCTTAAACATGTCGGTATATTGCTGTAATATTATTAAAGAATAATGATAGTAGTAATGTGCACAGCTTTGCCACTTCTACCATTGTATTAACAACAAAAGCCGAGAACATCATTACAGCTTTAAGGTAAACATTCCCCATGTCCCTCACCTCTTTATTCATTTCCTATCAGGCATCAGTGATAGGGCACAAAGAGAATGGAAAATGTTTTCCCTTTTGAGAGTCAAAAGGATCTAGTGTAACCCTCTTGTTCGCCGTAGCTCATTATTAGGAAGCGTTAACAAGTCCATGTTCAGGCAGAGGGAGAATAAGTACACAGTAATTGACTCCTGGCCTCTCTCATCGCATTAGAGGCCCGATGAAATGGGCTCCGCTTTCACGGGCGCGCAAGATGACTGAGGGTACATGCTTGTCTCATTTGTCATCAGAACCGCTTGAAATAAGCATAAGGCCTCAGCAGATGAACCATGAACTTCCATTTTTTATAATAGACTCGCTGTGTGCATCTGCATCTTTACGTCCTCACTCTATCATCTGGGTGGAATATCGTTTGTGTGACAGTGTTTCACAGCATAAAACAACGTTTTACCATCCAATTGCACACACACACACACACACACACACACACATGCAGCATACAGTATATGCACACACAAGCAGTGTGTGTCGGTGCAGAGCACAGCCGCGGTCTGGTAGCAGCTGAGGCTGGCGTGTGTCTGAGCCGGCTCCTTAGAAGCAGGCGAGGGTGAGGGTGACAGCGTCAGCTTGGCTCTCCTAATGAATGTCTCACTTCCCCCGGCACACTCCCTTCACTCTCCCCTCGCAGGCACCTAGCACCCCTCCGCCTACGGGCCCCACATCTCACCGGTCGACAGCTAGTGCCATCATTGGTATGACCTCATGGCCTCCCAACCTCGCCTGCGGAGCCAGTGTCACTTTGGCTTTGGCAAAGGCTGGGGTTCCGGGGGTGGTGTCAGGGCACTGTGAAGGGTAAATAGATTAATAGAAGCTAATGAGAGGCAGAGGAGCAGTGAAGTCAATACAGACAAATTAGTGTTTGTCTTTACTGTTTCGTTAAGACGTTACAGGAAGACAGTATGGCCACACATGTACAGTGGGTGCGGTGTATTTTAAATATTATTTATTAGTCCATACTTTTATTAAGTATAGCCACATATATGTGTAAAATGTGCTTCTGTAAAAAATGGAAACAGAGTTAAGCTCTTCAAGTCACATGTCCGGTGGATGAGGTCCCAGAGACGAACTAGACGATGAATAGAAATAATTTTCTCTCCTGAGATCTGATGATTAACGCACATGACTTACAGGATAAAAAATCACTTTACTATGCATGGTGTTGTGGCTACCTTGTACACTATAGTGTTTGCCCCTTGTTGGTGTTGCTTTCCTCTGGGTGCTCCCGTTTCCTCCCACAGTCCAAAATCACGCAGGTAAATTGTAAACTTTAAATTGCCCGTAGGTGTGATTGTGCTTTTCCAGTATGGACTGGTGACATGCCAATTGTATTCCCCACTTTGCATCCAGTGCATGCTGGGATATGCTCCCACATATACCTCCAGTACCCCTGAACAAGATAAGTGGATGCAGAAAATTGTCGGATGTGTAGATATCTGTTTTTCAAATGTCTTTTTCATTAAGTCATGTGTTTAACAGTTTGTTATTAATGGATTAATTATTCATGGCATACTTGTAAACATCAATAGTGCATTAGCAATTAGTGTACTAAAATATAATTAGATTTCTGAGTTATGCTTGGCCTGGCTTGTTCTTATTAAACAAGATAAAGCCAAACAAATACATGACAAACTTGAACCTATGCTACATAACATTATGCATGGGCACTTACGCCCCTTGACCGCTGCCTCGCTGAACTGCTGTGTCTCTCATGCATGTGCTGTCCACACCAACTGCATCGCTGCTGCTGCGCTGCTACTGCCAGCCCTTTCCTTCTACATAGTGTTTGCCTTTCATAGTGGCCATTTCATTTCATTTATATTCATTTTAGACAGAAAAAGGTTAAGAAGCATGTGCTCATTTATAAATAATAATAATAATAATAATAATAATCCTCAATTAAAAGTCTATTAATTTATGGAGCCATGCAAGTCACTGCATTTTCTACAACACTGTCCTGCAAATATTTCAGAATAAAGTCTTGTGTTATTTATTTTGAAATGGGAACAGGAAGTGTTGAGTTAAAAATACTGTTCTTACTTTTGTCATGTTTGTGACATATTCTACAGATATAAACATTGAAATTGTAGTAATGCTGCTGATAAGATGTCAATATACTGTCAAAAGACCATTTTCACTGTCTATCTTTGCTGTAAAACGATGCGCGCGGCACGCATACAAATTAGGCGAGACCTCAAACCTCTATAAGAGACGCAGCTGACACTCAGCCGCACCCTGAGCCGCTCCCTGACCCGCGTCCTGAGCCGCGCCCTGACCCACGCTGCTACATGGGCTGTGTGGCTGCTCTAACCTGTTAACATGGCCGCCGAAATAAAAAGCAAGAGGTTCCGCGACGCACGTGCGCTTCTCACGCAGGCAATGTGGCCCAGGCGTTACAGCATAGTATTAAAGACCACAGGGTTTACACAGTCGGCGAAACCCCACTCATTTACATACTGCTCAAGTGTAGCATTTAGTTACATTCATGGCTTAATGAAGTGTAGGAAACTCACCATGAGCATGTTGGCCTGGAAACAGTATCAGTGTTATTGGTCACTCAGGCACTAATAATGTAATGGCAGTGATCACTGGACAAGCTTTGATTGTCCCTCACTCTAGTTGTTTATATCTCTCCCACACACACACACACACACACACACACTGAAACTGACATTCACACACTGACTCGGTTGAATGCAAACTCCACATGAGCTCACACATACTGTACTGTACGTACTGCAACACACGCAGTGTAAATCGCACCAGCAGAACATTTGTTTCAGTTGGTCGCTGAGATGTTCACCACATAATTTCTCTTTTGGTCAGGCCCACTGTTTTTTCCCCTTTTTTGTTCTTCATCTTGTTGCATATCCCTCTACCTTTCCCTTTTCTTTGATTACGGGTTTTCAGTGCGGTTATCCGGTGCGTATCTCTCCCCTCTCCCCTACTTGAGCAAGGTGACAATTACAGGGTTTCCAAGCTGAGAGGAGACGCTCATCAACATCTATAATCTGTGGGGACCCCTGTCACACACACACACACACGCACACACACATACACACACATGACCATCCAGCTTGTACGCCATCCACATATAAAGCCAGATACAGCACACACACACACACACACACACACACACATACACACACACTTTACCACCCCCACATGTCCCCTGCTGTTCCTCACTCACGAGAGCAGAGCAAGCAAATCCAGAGGCATGACAGACAGACAGACTCACAGACGTATCATTATCCGAGCCTCTCCATCAGGGTGGGTTGTCTGACAATAGCAGGGCTGAGTACCACAGCTTTCAGTCCCATGATACTCAACTCTGTGCTGCACACTAACAACACATTCTGTTAAGCCCATTTCATACCGCCCTTTACTACCTGTACTATTGGTCATTTAGTCAAATCATTTAGTCCAAAGTTTGGATGTTTTTGTAGAAGAAACAGGGCTAGAAAAAACAGCAGTAAGTTATCTTCCTCAAGGATAGGTTTTTTTAACTCTGGTAAATTTAAGACTGATCAATTTGAAGAAATAATCTCTTTACTTTTATGAATCAAGCGGTATTACTAAAGCAAAATAAGCTCTTTTAGCAACTACTATGTTTTTCTCTCAACTCCTCTTCAGATCTTGACAAATTCAAATCACTTTCCTACTCCCTGTCTCCCCTGTCCCTTTTTCCTCTCCTCCTCCTCCTGGCGTATAGACCTTGTCTGGACCTAAACAGGAAGGGTGTGGCGCTGAGGTGGCACACCAGGGTCGCGACCTGGCCTCCCTCCCGTCATTAGAGCCTCCAGCTGGGCCAGGACTTCCGTTGATGTGGTCCACCGAGGAGGGGAGGCAGGGGAGGGACATCCCCTTAATTGTACCCTAGGTCATAGCGAAAGGAATGTCTGAGGTCTGAGGCCTTGTTACGCGCTCATATACACGCTCGCTCTCTCGCTCTTTCTCCTCCGTCTCTCGTTCTTCTGTGTTCTCCACCTCCCATACACCCACCCCTGCGGAGAAGGCCACTAATTGGCACATTGGCTGCCAGTGTGGGTGTGGAGGGAATGTCAGAGCGCCACGCCATAGCATGGAACCCACAGACATCTCCAGAGCAATATGGGGACCCTTGGGAGAAACAGAAGATGAAGAGCACCCTACTTCACAGCTTTCTTTGACCACTACATAATAAAACAATAGGTGTAGCAATAAGAGGCAGTACAGTAGGTCAGCATGTTTTGGTGGTGGACGGGCAGGTACAGGATACAGGCGGATCTGCTTAGGTTTTCATTTATATGAATAGTGGTAGTCCTGTGAGAAGATTTTGTTTTCAAAATCCCCTCATTACCTGTCCACGGCTGAAATAAAGTATATTTTGAAATATGACCACTGCACAGACATTTATGTTAAGGAAAATTTCAGGTCCAAAACTAAGTCTCCGTCCTCCAGTAACATTATATGGAGGAAGAATAAATTTGATCCAGACCATATAAAAGACTCTACATTCATTGCCAGGGAGATAAATAAAAGTCCTGTTACAGTTGGGCATTTTTTTTAAAGTTTCTTTATGGGCCCTCATCCTCTCTTTTATTGACTACTCATGCCATCTGGAATGCTCCAGCTGTGAAAAATTTGTCTACCGTAGTTTGAGGTTCTTTTTTGTGTCAGACCATATTTCCATACACAGCAACATACAGTACAGTGTGCATAAAGCCCATTTTCTTTAACTGGATCAGCATGATTTAAACAACCAATTTTCAATTATCACTTACATAACATAAATAGGATTTCTGCGTAGGGTCACTTATTCCTCCACTGAGAACAGTAACCGCTATGTATTATAATAGTTGAATAAGAATTGTAAGAGCTCTCCATGGTGCCCTATTGCTGACATTTAATGGGTACTTTATTGGATTAAAGACACGTTTTTTTTTTTCTCTGTGAAATTGATTGAATGAATTCTTAATTTCAAGGACTGCCAGTGTACCACAGATAAATATGGCTTCAGGTGTATTTTAAGAATGTATGGATGTATTTAAAGAGTGTGTGCTTGGTTTGTTTTTAGCCACTAAGCAAGCAAAATAAGCTTGTATGTGTGCAGAGGAATTTTTCAAATTTGAGGGCGAGTCTCAGCTGTGGAAGAAGTACTCAGAACCTTTTACTTAAGTAAAAGTAGTAATACCACAGTGTAAAAATACTGTTACAAGTAACAGTCCTGCATTCAAAATCTTACTTGAGTAAAAGTACAAAAGTACTAGAATCCAAACATAATTAAATTATCAAAAGTAAAAGTACTCATTATTATTCAGAATGGCTCATGTCACAATAATATATATTATATTATTGGATTATAATTATTGATGCATTACTGTATAAATCACATTAATATTGCAGCCGGTTATGGTGTGGCAAATATGATATACTTAACTGCTGGGCATCTTATTCTACAATATTATATCGTAGTTCATTAGTTGATTCAGATTATTAATACAACATATAAATCTGTAAAGTAACTAAAGCTGTCAGATAAATGTAGTTAGTTAAATGTACAATATTTACAATACAATATAGATGTAGTGGAGTAGAAGTATAAAGTAGCACAAAATGGAAATACTCAAGTAAAGTACAAGTACCTCACAATTGTACTTAAGTACAGTACTTGAGTAAGTGTACTTAGCTACATTACATTACTGGTGAGTCTTTCCCATCAGCAAGTCTCACCCTTTCTCAGTCCACAGGCCTAAAAGTCAAGATTTAATTATGAAGACACGTATAACATCTGCAGGTTTGCAATTAAAGATCAAGTAAACGTATATAGTCCTGATTTTTTTTCATTGTGTATGGCAGCACAAGTCCTATCTGCTCTTTCCCTCTCAGCCTCTTTGTCCGTCGCTTTACTTTGTATATTCTCTGGGAAAAAAAAGGTTCCCAGACAAAACATGAGACACATGCCCATCATAAAACAACCCCAGACGATCGGCTCTTACAAAAAGAAACAGCTGAAGGTCACTGTCAAACAATGGCAATTCTTCAATTTGAGACTAAGAGCAGGGTGGTAGGTGGCGGGGCTGACATAAAGACAAAAATAGAGTGGTGATGAGGGCTGGTTAGAGTGGGTGGGAGGATGGGAGTGGGTGGCTATTGGTGCAGTTGAACTTGCGGTGGGCCGAGGTGCAGGGGGCCCAAACGGAGGGAGGGCAGGTCAGGGACTGATAGCCCACAGGGCTGGTGGAGCCTCGGCCCATAGAGCACGCAGCCAACTTTCCAGTCAACACATGAGTCAGTCAGCAGAGATGCGCCCAAAATAAATGGCTTTCCTGTTCCAGGCGGAACCACACCCTCTCGTGGTTTCTTAGAGGGCAGCGTGGGCAGGCTGGGCGACCGCCCCTCTGGGGTTTCTGGGGCCGGGGATGGATCCGAACGGGGGGAGGTGGAGGAGGTTGAGAGAGAGAGGGGGAGAGAGGGAGTGGGTGGCGAGTAGGGGTTGAGAGGAGCATGGGGGGCGTGTTTGAGTTCCCAAAATGGCAACATTAGGGTGAGGAGCTGGCAGCCCCTCAGTCTTTTCATTGTTTATTGTTTACCCGCACCGCGGACAGTAAACAATGGCACGCCCTCTCTTTGGGTACTCTGCGGCGGAGGCTGGAGCTGGAGCTGACCCTGGAGATCAGGCTGTGGGCAGGGCTTGCTCCAACTTCCAACCATCCCTGTTCCAACACACCACTGGGCCTCCACGGACACACTGAAAATCTCAGTCGCTCGTCTTTTCCTCTGCGTTGTTTTTCACTACCTTCTTCATAATATACAGTTTTTCTATTAACAACTTCTTTTCATTTTCTTCTTTCCTGTCTGTCCCTCTCTATCGTTGTATGAGAGACGGTCATCTAAAATAGGTTGCTGAACGCTAAAGCAGATCTCCACTCGGTTCCCTGACAGCACACCAAGTTGTTTGGCCAGCCAGAGGTTAGATAACCCGGCGACACTTGCCCTCCTCTTTATATTTTGTTTTCTTTCCATCTTACTCTTATTCTCTTTCTCTCTGTATTTCTCTGTGTATGTGTGCATGTCCCCGCCCGTGATGGGTCTCGTTAGCTGTCAAGTGTCATCTTTATTAGCGCTCTCGGTGAGTCAGAGGAGTGACAAGAGAGAGCTGGGAGTCGGTCTTTCATTACCCCTGGCGACGGAAGTGTCATTCTCTCCATCTATTATTCATATTCCCTTTAATTTAACCAGGTAGAAGTGGCCTCGCAGCCCAGCGCTCACAGATACAGTGAGTCACCCCGGCAAGACAAACACGGACAGGGAGTTTTTTTTTTATTTTTTATTTGAAGCCGTTCCCAGTGAGGCAATCTGCTTGCTGGCTGTCAGGAGACAGAGCAATTACATGTTCGACTCGAGATTCAAGACTTCAAAAATGTAATGATATGAGTGCCATCTGTTAAAAATATTGTGTTTTTAGCTGGCACAAAGTTATCAAAATATTACTGTGTCAGATTATTGTCAGTTCAAACTTTGAATTCACGAAAGGCTTGATGTGATTGTTTATATTAATGCAAAAGCTTTTGTGCGTTTCATGCTTGAAAAGAGAAAATGCTAATCACTGCACGATTAATTACATGCATATGATAAAATTGTTGTTTTTCTTTTGTTTGTTATTGTGTGTTTTTTTTTTCTCTTTGCAGACATTTCTTAAATTTGCTCAGGGAGAAAAAAAAACGAAATCTTTAGGGAGTACCACCTTGCCTGCATTAGATAAAAAAGATCAAACTGTAAGCATACACCCTTTAATCCAACACACACACACACACACACACACACACACACACGCAAGCCAGCATAAACACACGCTCAGAATCCACTCGAATCCCACCCAAAACACACACGTTCACTAAAGCCTTTAGGAGCTCCAACTTCTCAAAGTTGGAATGATAAGAAGTACAAGGAGAGCAGAAAAGAGTGAGACAAAGGAAGAGGGAAAGAGAGAGAGAGAGGGAGAGGAGAAAAAAACATTACATCTGCTAGCCTAGAATTAGAGCGTGAATGTATTGTCACTCAACTGAATGTTGCAAACTCCAGGTTCCCTCAAAAACAGGGACGTCTCCCTCACCGCCTTTTCCCCCCGAGGACTGGGTGCGTTTGGGGAGATAATTGACGAGTCCCCTGGCATGCAGCGGGAGAACGAGCGCCACACTCAGCGACTTCGCAGCCACACAAAGCTTGGCTCACTCGGTGTGTGTACGTCAGTGTGTACGTCAAAACAACAGACTGGAAGAAGAGTGTGTGTGTATGTTTATACGTGTGTGTGTATGTGTCCGCGTGCGCCTACGCGTGTGTTTATCAGAGGAGGAGGAGAATAGGGTGATTATTCCTTTCTTTGTGTAGCGTAATCCATTTCCGCTAAGCTTGAGAGAGCACCCAGGAGTAATGAGAGATGAACCTGAAAGAGCCAGACTCCATGAATACAGTTCTGAGGAAGGCCTGCGCTCTTTCTTTTTCTTTTCATCCCTCTCTTCCTCTACGCCTCCCTCCCTCTCTCTCTCTCTCTCTCTCTCTCTCTCTATCTCTCTCCTTCCCTCTCCATCCATGTGCCTGTGGAACACTTCTGTTCGACTAACAACTGTTGTGTCTGAGCTTCAACTTCTTCGCTGCTTTCTCAAACTATAAAATGGCTATGCCAGCTCCAATGTGACGGATTGAATCCCACCTTTTCTATTCTTTCTTTCTTTTTTTTCAACAAAAGAGCAAAGTGCCTGCTAGACTAGAGGAGTTGTGGGTATCAAAGGCGTGTACAAGAGGGAAAGTTTACAGGGAAAGTTCTGTTTGAGTTGCAAAAGTAAAGTTGGATTTGGAATCAAGAGTCTTCTGTTCAAAAAGCTCGGCCATCTTTATCAGTAATTCTGTGAGTTTGACGAGCGACGGGCGTCTCAATATTTACTTTTCTTCTTAAATAAAGCTCATTGTTTTAGTCATTAAAAGTGCAGCCGACGATACCCTCAGAACAAGACAAATCTGTACTATAATTATAACAATTAATTCTATCGGTAAAATGTTATAGCAATAGAATATTTGCAGCGCAAATTCTATTTTTCCCTCGATCTCTTCACTATCAAATAAAAAAAATAAAATAACTGTTAACTAATTTATCCATTACTACCCTGCCTTTTTAAGTGAAATGTTCTAACACATTCTAAATCACTGCACACTAATGAATGCAGCTGTTAGTCTGATTTTATTCCATTTTGAACATTACTGCTAATTACAGTAAATATCACAGTGATCGGTTGCTTTAAAAAAAACAAAACAATTTATATTTGAGTAACGAAGTGACACTAAACAGAAAATGGCTAAAAAAGTGCATCTTGGAGCAGCAGAGTGTGTCGCTCCAGACTATAGAAAATCTTCAATTAGAAGCTCTGAGCTTTCTGTAAGAGCTGCCAAACTGAAGCTATAAATACTCCCAACGGGCCAGGCTACTCGGTCAACATTTTTGCACAGCTCTCGTTTATCCATTTAGTTTGGTTATTAATTTAGAAGAAACTTGTGCAAAATATCTGATGTCGCACGGGGCATAATTAAATACGCAGTCACTTCAAGTTGTGCAAGTACAATTTCCCCATTTCTTTATCAAGTTCCAAGTTCTGTAGCCTTCTCCATTTCAGATTAAATAGATTTTGACTACTAATAAGTAACACGGATATATGGGACCTGTAAAAATAAACATTTGCTTATTCGGCTTTGTGGTTTTCTAACATCTGTTTGTTAAAATCGCAGTACATACTCATCAGAGGGAAAAGGGGGAGTCCAGTCAGACATGACAAAAAAACAATGACACAGGGCCAAGTTCCCCAATATTCTGACTGGAAACGTAAATACTTCCCCAGTTAGCAGATTGAGGAAGCTGTCATATCCAAATTTGCCCAGGGGACAAACTCATTCACAGGAAAATAAGAGGAACACACAATAAGACGATGTGTCTCAATGTCTAACATACATTGCCTACTGCATATTAGAAAAAATCACTGACTGAACCATCGTCACTTGTCAACAATAAAAGAAATATTAACGTGGACACTTTTATTACCTTCAATTTCATTCCATGGAGCATATAGTTGAGGCCAAATTAACAGAGAGAATATGTGCAAATGTTTGTGTGATATTGGCTGCAGGATTTTGTGTGTATGTGCGCTCCAGCATATGTGTGTATGTAAGAGAGAGAGAGCGAGTGCATGCCAGGAGAAGATTCAGCTGCGAGTGCAGTAGGCTCTCGCACTCAGTCAGTTTGTCCCCGCTGTGTGCGCTCCCACCCAACGCCTCCACTCCCGACCCCCTGCAGAGGCCTCTGATTGCCGTGGAAACCGCACTTAAGGAGAAAATTAGGATTGCCTCCTCCCTAATTTAAAAGTACGGCTTAATTGGTTTCATTTATTACGGATGGAAAATGCAAAATAAATGTTTTGCTATCTGATTCCGTAGGTGTGCTGCTTATATCGCTTAGAGAGACGAGGTGAAAATAAATGAATCAGAAAGTGTAACAGCAATATCGCTGAAGATAAATCAAGAAGCGGCAAAAGCAAAAACACACAGATGCAGACGAGCAAAACTGTGTGCAAGACACACAAACAGACATGGAACCATACAGCACTTATCCTCATAGAAAACGCCCTTCAAGGTGAACTCAGGTTGGCCGAGTGTGGATGTGGAAAATTACTGCTCTGTTCCGACCACTCCTTGCACAATCAAGACTCCAGCCTGTGTGCTCGCTGCAGGTATATTTATCTCTTGTGGCAACCGGCCTTACATACATACAGACATGCAGACAGAATTGAATACCGCAGAAAGCACTTTCAAACACATGTAAACATGTTCAGCGTGCAGCTACATGCATGCGTGTTTTGCGCGTGCCCATGTCAGCAAAACGTGAGTACACATAAACACAATTTTTGAAGTAGACAAAAACACCACTTTACTTTCTGGTCATCATCGACATTCTCTCAGTCCAGGGGTGTGCACTGTCCCAACCAGAGGGTGACAGCGGTCAGTGGTCACCTTCCTCTCACTGACTGGTTCTGTGTTGAACCATAACCACACCGTCACCACACGATGTCCCGGGGCCAGGTGAGCATGCCACTACCCAGGGCACAGCACAAACATCACCCCAGTCTCGTCTCTGTACATACACGCACGGGGGGGCAAAGCAGCGGGGCACGAGCGGTTAAAGTTTATTTCTGGATGTATTCATTACACAGTGAAAGGGTTGCAGTTGGAGGCTAGGCAATTGTGGCGCCAGCGTGTGATTGTGGCAAGACAGCCTGACCGCCCAAAAATGGCTGAGCTAACAGGGGACAGGAGAGCAGGCGAGGTTTACACTTGCACTCGCTAGCCTCTGGCTAGGAGTTCAGTCTCCTCGCCACCAACACACCTTCGTGATGATTATTCATCCCACAGAAACCACCGTACACTGCAACAGTTTGTTGACGGATGACAAAGAGAAGAGCCAGAGAGAGCGCAAAAGGGCAGAGAGAGGCAGAGAGATCAGAAGCGGAGAGTCTCTCTGCTTTTCCGTCGAAACTAACAACTTCAGAAGAGACAGCCACCAAGCAATCCTGGCAATCACGTACTCTTCCACAAAGAAAATAATAAGCAGCGACTGGAGAGAGCGAGAGAAAGAAAAGACGGGAGGGTAAAAAGTGAGAGAGATTTAAGAGAAGCTACTTCTTTGGAGAAGTAACTGTGCTCAACCTCCGAAATGTTGAGAGAAAGAGAGAGAGAGAGAGAGAGAGCAGTTTATTTGATGGCTCTGTGCGTTTGAAATGGTGAAAAACTTGCTCCCGTCACCTTTGCCTTTCTATGGCCTGTGTTGCTGAGGGTGTTTCACTCTGAGATGTTGTGTAGCTGTTTTGTGATGAGAACACCCTGAGGGAGACGCAGCGGGACACGGGGTGTTAGGGTTCAGCTGTGTTTGCTTGCTTACAACCCGAGGAGGAGAAAAAAAAAAACAGAGACATAAAATCAATGATGAGACTGTTAGTGGAGGTTTAAAAGGGAGCGTTTAGAGAGGATCCCTGGGTGGAAGGTGATGCAGTTTCAGTTTGTAAAAAGCATGTGATCCAACTCCACGCTGCAAGAGAGCGAGGGGCAAGAGGCGGCCTCTATGTGAAATTGCGTTTTTTGTGTGAAAGCATATAGGAGTGATTGAGCCAGAGGATGAGTGAGCTTGAGAACATGTGTTGATCTGTGTTTTTTTGGGGTATTTATGTGAGGTGGAAGGGGTTGGTGTGTGTGTGTGTGTGTGCACCCTCACATGATGCGCGTGTGTGTGCACATATGCGCACAAATGCCAGCGCTCTGGTTATCAGTCTTCTGCGTGGTTCAGGATGATAAATCACATCCCATTCTTGAGCGGCGACAGCTCCTTCGTGGCAGCAAATCTGATTCTGGCCTCTTAAATCAAGACATGTGGTTGAACGGAGGCTGCGAGATCTGAGGTTTGCGATGCCTCTCAAAGAGAATGTCTGAATGGGCCTTTTGATAAGAAAACAGCTTGAAGCCATCCCACACAGGCATGAAAACAGCATGCACCTCCCGTGCGAGAGCCAAACAGATTGGAGGGGATGCGATGCTGGATCTGTTCCTATTACCCAACGAGCCAAGTGCGCCGAGTGATTGACAACGATTAAGTGTAAGAGGGTATGCTAGTGTCATCCCCTGAAACATATTTCCTACTTGTCAGTGTGTAGGAGGGTTGGGCAGAGCCTGTCCATCAAAAAAAAAAAGACAGGATGAATCCGCGGTCTCTATCATTTACAGATCTTATCGCTCCCGATCAAATTACTGTCTAACAGGATACCTGAAGTCTCCTCTGATGTTTTCCCTACTGCATTGGTAAAGTGTATTTTTTAAAGTGCAGGTCAGCATAACAATAAATGGGTATATCAGAGATTTATATATAAAAAATAACCTCCTCCAGCTTTGGAATACGATCATCCAAGTTTCAACTTGGAATCTGTTGTGGAGTCTCTGCCAAGTTTCAGGAAAACAGCGCTTGTTGACAAGTTGGTTGAATCACGATCAAGGCACCTGCCACATTGAGAACCTGAAACAGGCACCATTTGGCGGTTCACGAGGTCACTCGTTCTGTGTTGGGGAGAGAAAGCACGTGCCAAATTCTCCCTTCAATCATACAGTACATGTAGAGAGCACCACCCACTTTTACACGGTTGGTTTTGGATCACACGTATAACAAAAAAACTTAGATGTGCTTATTAGTGGCACCCTGTCAGGGCCGTTCTTTAGTTCACTCGCTTTAGTACGCCACGCAGTTTTCATTAAGAGTTCACCGCCTTGTAGTCGGAGCTGCGTTTCATTACCTGCTCTCCGTTTCCCACTTTTCCGAATTAGCGGCCTGCTGAGTTCTGTGTGTGTGTGTTACGTCTTCCCTCATTGCAACTGCGAAGCAATTTCACACTAATCACAACAGTATATTTTCAAACACGGAGAAAACACAGCCAAGTCAATTATTCTGGTGATATGTCTTTATTTATTCGTGACCACCTTTTAAGTGAATTGTAAGAAATCATACAGCGGTGTGGTTTTCATGAAAATAACGGTTTATTATGGTACTTATTCTCATGTCTATCATTTCTCTGTTTCGTTTGGGCATATGGCAAAATCATAATGTATTTTACTGCATATGAATGTGTCACTTTCCCTATTAAATCTTTCAAAATAGATTTAGTTTTATTTTATTGAATTCAATCAAAGAGCAACAAACTTTCTCACCAGTCATGTTACACTAGGGACACAGTCCCGATACCGCTAGCTATATCTGGACTTTGGATATCCAAACACCGAGTACTGATCCCATACCAGTGGTTAGTTGATAAGCTGTATGCCTCACTGTGTTGAAAGGTTGACTTAAACATTGCTTTCTTAAATTTGTAAAACAAAATGTAACAAATAATTATTACAAATTAATTATGTAGTAATTTCTAATAATGTAATGTAATAATTATTACCATAAAAATACAAAATTATTTTATACAAATTATTATTAAAATAATAAATAGTACACCAGCAACTTAAAAAAATATTGAAAATTAACAGGAATTACAATTCAAGTGTAAACATTTTATAATGCAGCAACACATTTGTCAAAACTTAAACAGGAATTAAAATTCCAGTATATAATGTATATAATATATAAATATAGAGCTGAATTTAATAGATCGGCCTTATTGTCACCGATACCCGATGCAGCTATTTGCGTCAGTATCAGCCCGATATAGGTATCGGTGCATCCTTATGTTACATTAATGCAAATTTGATCTATATGTATTTTTTTACAGGCAATATCTCTTATTCCTGCCAGAAAATCTTAATAGGGCATTACTTACAGTATATATAATGTAAAATAAAAAGTGCAATGAAGAAATGTTGTAAAACAAGTATTCATATTCATAGCATATATTTTAAAAAGAATTCAACACTAATGTAACGGTTACCCTCCATGCCTCATCTGATTGTGTGACACAAATCTGTATCAGTGATGGCAATACATATCAAAACATAATTAATAAAGCAACTATCAATAATGCAAAGTACAACAGATATATGAAACAAAAACTTTTTCTTTCTCATTCAACATTTTCTGTTGTACTTCACAGAATGAGCTGCTTCACATGTCGCAGTCAAACAAATGGCCACAACAAACCTCTGCAGGCTCTGTATCACCTGAGCCTGATTTGGAGGAAACATTACTCCTGCTGAATCTCTGCATAACAAAGACTTCTATGTATGTGCTATTTAATTAGGAAAAGCAGGAGATGCACCATCCAGGGAGCGTCGGTGGGAGAGTGAGGGGGAAAAAAAGAGGGAGAGAAAGCGAGGAGGATACTGAAGGGGGTAACAACAGTTGCACGCAGTGTTGTGTTTTTTTTTTTTTTTCTTCTCCAGGAGCTTCCTCTCAGGTACGCTGAGAAGCGGCATGCAGCAGCAGCAGCAGCAGCAGCAAGCAGCAGCAACAGCAGCAGCAGCGTGTCTTTGGCTGACCTATTTAGGTAATTGCACTCTTCATTAAAAAAACTCCATCTGCAAGAGAAATTACACTTCCCCAATGGTATCTAGGTAACATAATCTCCCTCCGGCGGACTAATTGCATGGCATGATAACCTCATAGGCTCGGCCTGTTTAATTTTTCATCTCTTTTCAAATAATTATGGATCAGTAGAGAGAGGTATTGATTTGATTCATTAACTTCCTACACTGAGCCAAGGTTAACGATTACACAGATCCCCAATTACACAGTAAAGATCCACCGGCCTGTTTGCTTTGATTGGCTTCCACTTTATTATTGGCAAAGGTTGTGTTGAAACAATGCACGGATTTGGTAGCGAGGGAACTGAGGAGCAGGTGTACTGTAAATGCACCGTGCCTCACAGCTATAAGCGCATTATTGACAAGCAAAATGAAAGTGTGCAGCTGAATAATCTGCTCCCGAACAGACTGTGGCGATATTTTTTTCTGCAACACAGGGGTTGCGTTCCCACTGAGATGTGTCTTTTCCACCGCTGGCATCTTTTTTGCTCACGCTTAATGGGGAGGACACACTGTTGCGCATCCTAGCCTGAGAGCGTATTGCACGTTTTTTTTTGTTGAGAAAATTGAGAGCATTTCAATAAATGAGTCTCATAGTAGCGATTGGAGCCACATTTCCACCTTGCACTTTGCTCAAACACCTGCTGTGCTCCACTTGTGAACAAACAGGTCTTTAGAAGACGCAGAGCCTCAGGCAGGGTGAACAGGCAGAGGAAGCAGTTCAGGCTTTGACTGCGGGGTGTCTTACTTAACGCGCAAAAGAAAGGTTTGAGGGCATGTGTGAAAGATACTGTAAAGAAGTGATCCCAGATCATATATTTCCTTTTACAGTATATTGTTTTATAACATGATATGGTGATGCAATTCTTTATTTGTGCAACACTATATAGCAGCAATTGCTTTTGAACTTTATATAGGGGACTGTATATCCCCACAGCTCGGTATCAAACATTTCCACTTCCCACAGTCTCCTGCGTTGCCTTTTTGATTCTGTCCCTCAGATTTCTAATAAAAAAATATGATGTTAAAACTGGAGGTGTCAAAGTTAACGCGTAAACTCAACTCAACTCATTTGTTTTAACGCCACTAATTTCTTTAAGGCATTAACGCAATCGATTTGACAGTTTTAAAGCTAGAGCGAAGTTACTGGTTTCATATGAAACTAGACTGAACCTAAGGAATCCATTGGTATCAACCATCAATGTCGTACTAACTTGTCGCGAAGGATGCTAAATAAAACTCCAAACGTACGCTAAATTTTGGCGGGGAAAAACTGTCATGCCAATTTCAAAGGGGTCCCTTGACCTCTGATCTCGAGATATGTGAATGAAAATAGGTTCTATGGGTACCCATGAGTCTCCCCTTTACAGACATGCCCACGTTATGATAATCACATGCAGTTTGGGGCAAGTCATAGTCAAGTCAGCACACTGACACACTGACAGCTGTTGTTGCCTGTTGGGCTGATTTGAGCATATTTTCAATGCTAAATGCAGTACCTGTGATGGTTTCTGGACAATATTTGTCATTGTTTTGTGTTGTTAATTGATTTCCAATATTAAATATATACATACATTTGCATAAAGCAAATACATCTGTCCACTCCCATGTTGATAAGATTATTACATACTTGACAAATCTCCCTTTAAGGTACATTTTGAACATATGAAAAATGTGCAATTAATTTGCAATTAAATATATTTTAATGGATTGACAGCCCCAGTGAAAACCAACACCAGTCTTTTGTGTGTTGCACAAGTTTGCAATAAAGTAAAAACCCTGCTCTTGTGTGTGTCCGCGGCTCCTCCAGGATGATTTGAAACAGACATGAGGACATTAAAATGACTGCAACGTCTAAATGATTTCCTCCCATTACGTTTCCTCTCCTCTCTCCTTCCATAATCATTTCTCTTATTTCCGCCACCTTGCGCCGGCGAAGGAGAGGAAGCACGTCTTCACCTGTCCACAGATGAATTGCATTTCTCCTTCATCACATCAAGGATGTAAAAGAAAATATTAATAAGAAAGGAAAGAGTTGCAGAAAGTACCAGATTTCATAGATGTGTATATATATATACAGTAAGTGGTGGCCAATTGCCGCTGGCTGTAGGGGCAATTTTGAGTCTGTACAATCACACCGAGGGGTATGTGCTAATCTACCCCCTGCCACCGCTTCTCCTCTGTTTAGTATTGTACTACAGTTGCTATGATGCAATGGAATAACATCATAGGGCTTAAAAAGTGTAAAAGGACCTGTCCAGTTCTTTCTACAGTCTCACCGCTGCCACTAATATTTTCACAAAAAGAGGCACACGCTATCCCACGCCTCTGGGTGAGATCTGGGTAGGATCTGAGCACCCACAGATTACAAAGCGGCCTTGAGACTTACCTCATCCCTTATTTTCTAATAAAAAACAATCTTTTTCTGTCTTTCTGTTAATTGTCCTCACATCCTCTTTCTCACCCTCATCCTCTCTCGGTCCCCTCGGTTCTTTCTCACCAAGTCCGTCTACCGGCGGTCAACAGAAACTCCTCGACATCCTAAACTTTCCATGGGGTACACTAAACTAGACCCTGGGACTTATAGGGGGCCCAGAGGGGAAACCCACCAACTATTCCTGCAGTCTCTGCAATGGAGGCTCATGTTGCCTTTCACCATCCATCTGTGGGCATAGAGAGAGGGAGAGAGAGAGAGAGAGAGAGTGCAGACAGGCCAGCCTGCTTTTATTTGCCCAGCATTTCCATTCAGGGTGACGAGGCCTGCCAAGGTTTCACAGGTACTGGTAATGTAAGCCTTGCTCTCGGGGTCTCAGTAGTCTAATTTAGGGGGGTTTAGACAGCAGGTCAGGGGCGTAGGAGCGGCTCGGTTGAATGGCTCTGAGTTGGGTTGCTCTGTCTCTCAATCAGGCCCTTCATGAAGCAGACAGGGGGAGGAGGAGGAGGCGGAGGAGCAGGGGCGCTACTTCCACTGTGCAAAGTTATTCCTCCCTCCATTACTTTCCTCAGTCCGTCTCTTTCTCTCTCTTTCTCCCCTTTTTCTTTTCTACGTTCCACAGTGCACATAGTGCAGTAGCAGTCCCAGGAGGCTCATTCTCAGGCTGTTGACATTGCAAAAAAGCGCAAGTTTTAACAAGTGTTTAAAGAGCACGGCTGGGGACACGGGTCTGTGACTCTGAATGTTTGGAGTGTTAACAGGGCCCCGGGTACGGCTCAGCACGGCTCACGAAGGGGATTCAGAATGACATGTTTGGAGAAGTCTGGTCATTGTGGCGTACTGGTTTTCCCCCGGCGGCCCCGCCTAACGCCAACACAACCCGGGACAAGGTCGGGGTCATGGTATTGCTAAATAGGTGGATACAGAAGTTTGTTTTCATAATTAGCTATTGCTCTCTGATTGAAGCCTCTAAAATTCTGAGAAATAAAAACAGAGTTTCTCTACCTGAGCTGGTGGCTGTTGGGGGAAATTGGGTAATTTTGCAAATCACCCCTGCAGGTACCTTTTGCCAATTTCATCAGTGTGGGGGACGATAAAAACAACAGTGGGGGAAGCAGCGTAGAAATAATTCCTGTTTTAAGTAACAACCCAATTACACCACAGTCGTACAGCAGACACAGAGAGACACTTGGATGGGGTTAATTTGAATAATGAGTGTAAATACTCTCCCTGGACTACTCAACAATCCTCTTCATTGCCCACTTCATAGGTTTTTATTTAAGTAATTACACAAGTTTCTCACCTGCACGGGTGTACATTTATGGTTTTATTCTGAAATACTTTTCATTGCCCTCATTATCTCTCAATTAAGATGCTTATGCTTAATTAGTTACAATGCATTTTTGACTGTATAAGTCAATCCTCATTCGCTGAAGTCATTTTAAAGTAGATGGGCTATCTATATATTTGTACAATAAATACAAACAATACAATACAACCATTTTCACAACACAAATGATACCAACAGTCTATTTTTGTCTGTATTGTAGGCCTCAAGTTACTCATTGATCCGATTTTGAGCTCTGTTGGTTCAGAGCCGCTGCAGTTATGTCCCTCTCAAGATCTGTAAGAATCTGTCTAGGTTACTCACTGCACCCCTAAAACCAACCTCTAAATCATATCTATGACATCTCTCCATCATTGGTTTGTTGCCAATTTACCTCATGGCAAAATCCCATCTGAGTTCTACCCCACCTATCCCCCCTTCATAGCTCCCAATTCAAACATTTGACAGCCTCTGGAAAGGTGCAGTTCAAGTTGTTTTCACTCAGACGTCTCTCGAATGCAGCGTTAACAGACGGCATGAAAAAATACCCCGAAGACACATATGAGTTTGGCTAAAAACGGGGTGTTGGGAGGAAAACATTCAGAGCCCCTTGTGAACCAATAGGTTTGGAACTCTCCAGAGATGTGGCGCTACTGCTTTCTGTATTTTTTTTTGTTGAGATCAGCAATTAGCTTATCCTGAATTGTATCCCAGAGGAAAGTTTACTGTCAACAAACTGTTCAGTATGTGAAGGTCAGATTTTACACATAGACAAAGGCTGTGTGGGTCTAAATGAAAGTTTTACTTGTGCTTTATATTCACTTGCACACAACACAGCAGGAGATTTCTCATTTCCCTCCAGTGGCTGTGACAAATATTCACTATTTCTCATTGTAGTCCTGCGGGGCGTCCGTCAGGATGACAACTTACTGCTGGGTCCGCTGAACTCTTGAATTTTTTATTCCGAACATAATCCACAGTCTTGTTTTTTTTATTTCAATAAAAACATAGTTGGATACGGCACATACCTATCTCTCAACAGAATTTTAACCCCAAACCTGCACGCCAACGATCCACTGTATGTGGTGAACATTTATCAAGTTTCGCTTTACATACTGTTGCACAAAGAGCTGAGTGTTCTGGTAGCCTACAGTCGGGGACAAACCTCGGAGCCCGCACGATCTGCATATGTGTGCCGTAAACCTCACCATACTTATGAGGGGATATTTCTTCTTCTTCTTCTTTATATTTCAGATGCATTTCTGCGGTCAGGGTGACATATTTTGAGTTGAGCTGAGGTGGTGGTTATAGAGAAGGAGAAAAGAGGAACTTTTTTACCATAAGTATAAAAATAATACAAAGTTGAGTTAAAGGAAATAACATTTATTATTAGTTATTTTCATGTACTAATGAAAAAAAAAATCATCCTGATAAAAAACAACAACAAAACTTTTTCACCACCTGAAACCCTGTATTACATCCTCCCCCGTCACACACACACACACACACACACACACACGCTCAAACCCATGCACACACAAACTCATACACAATAAGAGGGAGACCCTTTTTCCTCAAATGGGATACGACAATCCAATCAGGCATGCAATCATGCTAAAACAGAGTAAACACGGCCAATTACAGAGCGTTTTGCTGGATGCTGATTAGTGCCTGTTACCCCCCAGGCTACGGCGAGGTAAACAGAAGCAGTGACCGACGGCGCGTTGACGTTCTCCCTTCACTTCACTCGCCCGACCGGATGAGGGATGACAAGTCGCCGTGCGTAATCTGTTAAAGGTAGAATAACAAATACCAAAGTGCCACTTCGGTTCCTCCGTTCCCCGGCAGCCGTTTCCACCCCTGGAGGGCAATTTGGACCAAGATTTATTAGACATAATTAACTGACTGTGCTGCTCCTGTCTTAGCCCCCGATATTTAATTTGCTCACTTAAACAAAAGACAGTCAAATGAGATGCGTACATTCTCTGTGAATGCCTTTTGTTAGACTTGTAAACCGCTCCGCTCTCCCGACTGTGTAAGACTTAATGAAGTTTACACAGTTGCGACAGTAATATGATAGAAATGCATGTGGCCACGCATACAAAGATGAGACATTGAACTACCAGAGAACATTGATTGTGTTGTCAACACAATAGAAATATCATAGCTCTTGTCAGATTGCAAACAGGAAATTTCTTTTGTTGCAGTCGTTTGATAGATAATAATAATAATAATGATGCCACTTTAGTTTAGACAAGTTCATCATTTGCTCTGTGAAAACAAGCAATTGTTTATGATGCAGTTGATGCGATATAAACAAAATAAACTGTATACATTGCCCCAATTATATTATTATACACATCGCTTATAATATTCATAGATCACCAGATGAGGTTTTCTGATGGAGTTATGCATAATTATGCGCAATGCGTAATTATGCGTAATGCGTAATTATAATGTAGATGTGTTCAAGGATGATATGAATAGAAAAACATAGACTAAGTCTAATCCTTGTCCTTGAAATGGGCAAAAAAATTATCACAGTGCAAGCAAGATAACAACCAATACTTTTCAAATAGTTTAGAAAATGACTGTATTACTATTTATTGATATCTCTACAAATCCTCCATTGATTGTCAATACAAGTAATGCAATCTCTATAACAACATTTCTGCAGTTTCTCTCTGAGCAACACTGTTAAACCTACAAATGTCTGTTTACACTAACATCAACGAATTTTGGCTTCTGCCAAGCTACACTCACAATGTGCAAATCTTCATTCACAAACACCACATTATGTAATTGCAGCAGAGTAAACCTTTCTTCCACTCTCGTCCTCATTCTGTCTTCTTGCACAGTTTGTAGCGAAGGAGAAGAAGCGTTCTGTGTACTGTAACCAGTCGAAACAAAAGGCCCCTCAGATAATCTTAAACATCAGACTAACATGCAGTTCACTGGTGCACAAGCAAAAAAATTTAAAGTACATTTTAGTAAACTGGTTAATTTGTGTTAGAATTTATCATCATAATCACATTAAGTAACAGTAATTCATTATATTCTGTGGGTGGTATCGGTGGCTTATCAGTGAGGGTTGGTGGTGGCGTATTGGGCACTAGTGGTACCAGAGCCTGCACAGAAAGGGGAAGTGTGTTCTCCGTAATGCTGGAGGTTGTGGTGGGTTGGGCGGGGGAATGTGTGCACGTCTGTTTGTTTCTCTGTCTGTCTGGGTTTCAATCTGAATCTACAAGTGTTCGGAGGGTTTGAGTGTGTTGGAAACCCCCTCTCAGTCCTGACTGTCTGTCCAGCTGCTCTGCAAGAAGACAGAAGTGTTGAAACACTTCACTTCCTGAGATGCAGCAGACGCCAGGGTCGGCCTGCCTGGTTCTTCTGTGTGCTCGGTGTGTGTTTCTTCGTGTTCAAGTATGAATTTGGTGGATATGACAAGTCTTTCTATATTTTACGTGTTCATATTATTATGCTTTTACTTGTTTTTCTGTCAGTCATACAGTATTTAATGACGCATAGTTACTATACAGGAAAGGCGAGCGTAAAGGACACGTCGTCTGCAGCAGCTTCCCTTACATCTGCACTTCCCGTCTCGCTTCCTCTTAAACAGAGACGGGGTCTTTCGGTCTTTTATCACTACATTGTCATTGTCTGTACTACTACCGTGTACGTATGTGGCGGTGGCACATTGGGACATGGTAAACCTCAGTGACAAAGCACTTCTCTAAACTTGTTTTTCAAATTAGTATGTGGTTTGCTATATTTTTAGTAGGGCTGTCAATTGATAAAAATATTTATATTTATAATATTTAATTTTTATGTTTGTCCATAGTTAATCGCGATTAATCACAAATGAATCACACATTTTAATCTGTTCAAAATGTACTTTAAAGAGAGATTTGTCGAGTATTTAATACTCTTATCAACGTGGGAGTGGGCAAATATGCTTGCTTTATGCAAATGTATGCATATATTTGTTATTGGAAATCAATTAACGACACAAAACAATTACAAATATTGTCCAGAAACCCTCACAGGTACTGCATTTACCATACAAAATATATATAAAAAGCATGCTCGAATCATAACATGGCAAACTCAAGCCCAACAGGCAACAACAGCTGTCAGTGTGCAATGTGATTATCATAAAGTGGGCATGTCTGTAAAGGGGAGACTCGTGGGTACCCATAGAACCCATTTTCATTCACATATCTTGAGGTCAGAGGTCAAGGGACCCCTTTGAAAATGGCCATGCCAGTTTTTCCTCGCCAAAATGTTGTATAAGTTTGGAGCATTATTTAGCATCCTTCGCGACAAGTTAATATGACATAGTTGGTACCAGAGTCCTTAGGTTTTCTAGTTTCATATGATACCAGTATCTTCACTCTAGCTGTAAAACTGAGCCCGCTACAATGTAAAATCCGCAAGTTGCGTTAATGCGTTAAAGAAATTAGTGGCATTAAAACGAATTTGCGTTAACACGTCATTATCGCATTAACTTTGACATCCCTAATTTTTAGTGAATTCGCACTGTAGTGTGCATCGGTGCTTAATGGACATTGTATCTTTAGCATATGTGATGCTTAGAATTTCCTTTGTTTTCAATCATTATCTTGCTGTATGTCCTGTATGTGGGAAATAGCATGACTAATATGCATTGTGTTATCTGCAGAGTGACAGTAAAAGCAAATGCATACAAAATCTGAGTACACAGTGCCTGTGTGTGTCTGTTTGTGTGTGTGTGTGAGCATATGCGGATGACTGTGCCGTGTGCCTGCGCACGTACATGAACGCACGTGTGTAATGACAAGACCCGAGACAAGGGATGCCCTGCAGCTGCTTGTTCCATCTGATGAGGCAGAGAGTCAAGCTCTGATAGATTCCATCTACCTTGCCTTAACCTTAATTTGCCAGGATGCAGCACGTCAAACAGCCTCAGGACCAATGGAATCTGTCAGCCAACTTCAAAAATGTTTTTCATTTCTTCCTCTGCCGTAACAAAGGGGTTCAAACGTGCATCCACTCAAGCAGCAAGAGATCTCTTATATCCTCTCTCGTTTGCATGTCTCCTTCATGAGGCGTTCCGTTAAGAGCGCTCGGGTGTTTTGCTCCGAGGAAGCCGATGTTGACACTGAAAATGGTTCAAGGTCTTTTCTTTTTAAATGTTTTTTTTAAGTACCAACCTGTTGGTCATTGGCACATTTTTGTGTGTTATATCTGTGACAAAAAAATCTAAAGATCCAAACTTCATAAACCAGATAATTATGATTACTTTACTTTCTACATACAGTATTACAATAATCTGTAACCCACACTGATGTGACCAGCATGCTGGTATTCATGTCAACTCGCCATCCATCATATATGGCATATGTGTTTTCTGTAAAATGCACTTTATTAAAACACATTTGATATTATTCTCTGCATTTGCTGTTTCCAGGGTGTTGATCTCAGTTGAAAAGGTTTGGTCTCTCAATGCTGGCTTGTCATGAACTACAGAGACCGACATTCTCAGTTCCCCAATTCAGCAGCACATTGTAATTGTTTTTTACTGGCAGCACACTGTTAGTCACACTGATAATGTAACTGCTCAGTGAAAGATGACTTTAAATCCTTACAATAATTTAATTTCTTAGTACAGTTTTTTGTTATTTGCCTTGCACCGTGACAACTTGCATGCGCGTCGTGCGTGCATGTACTGTACGTGCAAGCGTGCGTGTTTGTGTGTCTGCGTACAGCTGTTTGCTTCTTTCCACAGAGTGCCTCTGTGGTTGCCTCCTTGGCCCTCGATGCCGGAAGTCCCCCACCAGTCGCATGTGACATTGGTTCCTGACACCCTCGTGTTTACAGTGAGCGCAGACGGACGCGGTCCCCTCCAGAAACGTTTGTCCTCAGTAAAAGAGGAGGTGTTTGTCCTCCCGAGCCTCTTGGGAAATTGTCCACGGCTCTCGTTAAGCGGCTCCAGACCACACTGAAAACACAGCCCTGTCCACAACAGATGTTTGTTTTGCGTCGACTTTGCTCTGTTGCGCTCGGAGCATAAGAATAGAATCCTTATGGAGGCTGTTGTCCACATGAGCCACTTTGCTGTGGAGACTGTGGTTGGTGGATTGTATCAACAGCGAAAATGATCCCCAGACCCTTTGTTTAAGTCATTTTATTGTACATAAAGATTTCACACTTAAGACGCTCTTATGTCCACTCCAGAAAATAGCCAAACATGGGAATAGATAAGGAAAAATAATATTCAGTCAATATGCATTCCTGATTGAGCGTTTCTGTGTTGAAAAGTCTTTGTATAATCTTAAAAGGAGAGAAGGTTAAAAGATAAAGAAAGCAAAAAGAGAAGGAGGAAAGGGAAATATGGCCCAGTACATTACCACCAGCCAGGTCATTAATGAGCATTGCTCATGCTGTCATGGCAACTATTATCACAGTGATGTCGCTAATGGCATCTGAGACAGAGCAAGAGAAATATGTGAAAATTATTGTCAGATTCAATTAGGATCCTTCCGTCTGAACTCAGCTGGTCCTCCTCCGGGCCCCTCATTGATTAGCTATCAAATTGAAAGAAGAATGGGAATGCTGGCGCTCAGACGCCCTGATGTGAGAGTCATCACAGGAGCTTGACGCTCCCTGATAGAAGAAGGCTGACCCTATCCAGCAACCTTAATCACCGTCATTGCTGACACATTTCTGTTAGTTGTAGTGCAAACTATCATCTGCACTCGGAATATAATTGTTCTGACAATGCCTGAGACGGCTGGTGTGTCAGTGCCGAGCATTTCACCACATTGTTTGGAACAAATCTGTGCGCAGTCAAGAAATGACAAGATCAAGTTGATTCACACAACATTGTTAATACAATTTGACATAATTAAGTCAAAAAACAAATTATTCTCTTCTCTTTTTAATTTGGAGTTTGTATTTTTGTTTAGGCCCCAAATTATAGGCCTATCACTCCGAACGTTTACCGGGAAATAATGAAGCATGGCTCGAGGAAATGGTGTGCTGAGAATGATGTCAGCTTAATGAGAACCATATTGGCCCGATGGGCAGGTGGTTTTGGTGAAAGGGAACAAGTGAAAAACAGCGTGGATGTTTAAGAGCTGGGTGCTGGAGCAATCTGGATTGATGAGTCCCGTTTGGTCAACATGTTTGTGCGCTCTGGAATGCATGAGGTTGTGGTGGCGGGCCACATTAGAGGGGCCGGCCTGGATGGCCAGATTCCTGTGGTCAGACAACGACAGAGCTTCTTGCCCCCGTTTCAAAAAAAAAAAAAAAAAGAAGCAAAACCTCACTCGTGTTTGCTGGCCTGCTGTCGACAATAAACTCTCAACTCAAAGAACACTTTAGCTAGCTTTCAAATTGCCTGACTATTTTAACATAGAGGTATATATGTTCCAGTATAGCAAGCCTGGGTCTCATTATGTTCTTCCAACGGAAAGTCTTCCATAAAAGACAGGATTTTGACATGGACACGTGTTAATAAGAAAGAATAAGGACATTTTCTTCTCTCTGAGTGAACATCAGTATGGTTCGGATCATGTGTATATTTAGATTAATAACCCACTATGTCTACAACCTGACTGTGAACCACAAACTACAACACAACCATGCCAAAACTAACCTTTTAAGGTTGTTGGGATTGTATCATTGTACCCAATCCCTTTCAAGATCATGTGACGGCAGTAATTGCAGGTTATCGGGTGCGTGTCTTCAGGAAAAACTAAAGGCAAGCGGACAATGTGGCCTGTGTTTCTTACGTTTGTGGCTTTTACATTGAAATTGGAGTGTAAAGATTTCAATGTAATGAAACTGAGAGAATATTGCAGAATCACTCTCCATGTGTGCTGAAATGTAATCCAGCTTGGGTGCAACAGTCATAGTGGTCAGTGTTAATGTAGCGGTCGCAATGGGAACGTTGTGTATCGGAGTCTTTGGATTCACAGAGAGCAGTTCCAGTCTAGACTGGATCTTCTCAACCCCAGGGGGGGTCACAGTCCAAGATTTTCACCCAGGGATGGTTGGCTTCCCCTGGGACTAGCGTGCTTCATTCTTTGGCTCAGTCATCCAGCCAGCTCTTATGGGATTGTCTAGTTTGCCTGGGTGGGGGCAGCGGTCAGTCCTGTGGCGGCTGGGGAACACAGTGGTCTGCCGCCTTCATTCTGTGGCAGAGATCGTGATCAGGGTCAAAGGAAGAGACGTAACAATAAGGTTGCCTTTCCTCTGATGTAAACACAGAACCTTTGATGTTTGGCGTGTTTTTGAATGTGGGTTTGACATGATGGTGGAGCGCCTTCTTGTCTGGAACGTGTGGGAACTACTGTGTCTTACCTTCCTTTATCTTTCCTTTTCCACGTCCTTCTCTTATCCTCAGTCATCAACACCGTATGACTTAATTTTAAGACAATGGAGTTCAGTGAAAATCAGCTGTCCTAGGGAAAATACTTCAACTTCAAACCTGCAGTAGGCAGAATATGTTTGGCATCATTGGGCAAAAAATTCATAATAACCTTTTAGCATATTGTTATTGAAATGCTCTGAGAGAAAACTAGACGTCTTCACCTCCTCATGGCTCTGTTTTCAGGCTGTAAAAAAATCTAGTGTTTTGTGTAGTATAGTGTTTTAGCATGATTGCATGCCTTTTGTATCTAGTGTCTCAAATGTTTCATATGATTCATATTTGATCAGCGCTGCTTAGTTTGACCGTTTGATTGGAGTTTGCGAGTGATTGACAGCTGCTCAGAGACAGCAACTGGGCTCTGATTGGTTGTTATCCTCCGTTCTGTGAAATGATCTTGCAGATGCCATTAGGAGCGCCATCAGATTACCAGTCTCATGTACCACCGTCAGTATATAGTTGACCGTTTTAAAAAAAGTTATTTTTTATAAATCATATTTGCTCCATTTCTACCCACTGCAGCTTAAAGTCTGCCACAGGTGCTGCAGACATTTTAGTAGCAGACACTGAAGTTGCTTTTTGTTCATATCTTATAATAATACATTACACGTTGAATGGCTTGGCTTTTAAATGATGCAGACCAAATAACTGCTATTATTTCATGCAACCGTGCACACAGCATGACGTGTGTGCACGGCAGGGCTTTTCTTTGAAATGGGGGCTTTCAAATTATTTACAGGCCGAAACCCAAAATTATATGAGGTGAAGCAAACCTGCTGCTTTCATGCAAAATGGGAAATTCCTCTGATTCTTGTGGATGCTTTTGAAGGTTTCCCCCTTCCCCTTTTTTTAAACTGTATCAGCTTAGTGCAAGTGGTGATTTCAGAGTAGATGGATAAGGTGATTGAGATCTAATAACCACAACAAATGCCCGTTCCACATTAGAGCCATTACTAAATACACCCATTCTTCTCCGTTTGGCAGGGCACACAACCTCACTGTTCAGTCCTCTTGCTTCTCATATTGACACAAATCATTTCCACACTGACAAACCATACAATGTTGCGAGCTGCCACTCATAATGAGTGACATGTCTTAGCTGGGGCTAATATTATTACAGATAAATAAAGAGGATGTGTAATAATCCATACATGTTATTATCCCATTATGAAATTCTAGCCTGTGGCACAGCCCTTAGGAAACTTTTAGACTTGACTGTGTTTGCTCAGGGCCTATTAATAAACTCGCCTTTGAATGATGGAGTGTGTCCCGACCAGACAGCACATGTTGGTGATGAGAGAGAGAGAGAGAGAGAGAGAGAGGGAGAGAGAGGGAGGAAAGTTGACTGGACCAGGGAGGCAGGCTACCACAGCTCTATTACTATTTACAGAAGAAGTATACCAAGTCCGCTTGTTCAGACAGACTCTTTCTCTCTCTCTTTGTGGCTGGATGGTGCCACCACACCACACCACGCCATCCTATTACATCCATTACAGTGGCCCCGCTGCAGCCTCCACCTCTGCTCTTTCCTCTCACACCAGCTTCCAGCCCGTTGCCACTTCATCTACTCCAACAGTGTTGGCTTCCTCGTTTGTCTCACAACCCACTTCCCAGTCCCGGTTCACTGGCCTTTACCACAGTACACCCACTGGCTCAAATGGCTTACGAACAAAGCATACTTTTCACATTATAAAAAAAAAAAAAAAGAAGGAAACGCTCATTTAAATGCAAACCAGTGTATTTGCGTAATAGCAGGGTAATTACACTGAAGAAAGGGCAATGTAATTTGAATGTTGGTATATGCAGTGACATGGAACATATAAGTATTGCTTTAAAGAATCTGTCCATCTGACAAATTCTTAACACAAACAAGAGAAAGGGTACATTATTATATATTAAATCACAGAGTAAGAATAGATTCTCTGTGTTTACAGTAGATCTATGCACAAGCTCACATTCCAGCGAGCCCTACAAACAGTTTGACCTCTAGGACAGATGCAACCATTGGGCTGGTCTGGTTGTACGCAAGTCTGGGTGGAGGAATTTAAACCCTGCCACCAGGAATGCTTTCCCCCGTATCTTCACATTCCGAAAGCAGATGACACACATTCCCAAACGTTTCACCCCGGCGGCTTCTTGAAAGCGTGTATCCGTCATAACCGCCCCTCACACGGTGTCCAAAGCTAAACCTTTAATCAAAGGCCACACTTTGGCAGGGAAAAGTATTTGGTACTGGTTAAGTATCTTTTGATCCCGGGGCATGGGATGAGTAAGAGGCCAAAACAGCGACAGACACGGCGTCTGCTTTGGGCGCGGTGATCACACGCCTTTGATGAGACGAGAAGAAGAAGGGGAGAAAAAGCGGTGGCGGATGTGATTTTGGCGAACATGCAGTCACACACTTGCTTGCACAAGTGCTTGTAGCCGTGTATGGTTGTGCCCTCCTCTCCCATCAACACAGCACACTGCAGGCGCTAACAATAGAACACACCTGTTGGTCATTACTGCAGAGACACCAGACACCATGCAGACGCACCAGGCTCACTCCCAGAATCCCCACAGGGGGGCCTGCATGGCTGCTACTGCTGACACACAGTAGCTCGTGGAGAGAGACACTTTCCGGACAGATGCACACACATCTAGAAGCACATATATTCACACTCAGCTCCACACAACAACAAAAAAAAACACAGACATACAGTGACCTACAGGCTACTTTGTGTTTGAGAATCATCGAGGTATTTAGTCTGTAGTCTGTCCGTCCATCCGCACATCCCTCCAATCCCATAAAAGGCATCACAACTCCATGTCCCCTGTGTATGTGTGTGATTGTGGGAGTCGGTAAAGGCCCACACAGGCGGTGCTAGAGACTGATAGGGTGGAGACACTCGCAATGCATGCAGTTAGCTATGTTAAATAAATGACACAAACAAAGGGTCACAAGGGCAACAGCAGAGTTCAGGACAAATAGAAACTGGGCACATATCAAAGTCTGTCTTGCAGCAACCTCTCTGTACAGTATAAGACCTCCACAAGGACTGGTAAGACTTTGGAAAGACCACCAACATCTCCCATTTGCTCATGTCTCACTTCTGCTCCCATACCAGGTCCCCTGCTAGTGCCACCCATGGTCAGAATGCAAACTGTTGGGAAGTGGACAGGGGGAAGTCCCATATGGACCAGATTAGAAATATCAAACCCATCTCTGGGGTATATCCAGTTAAAACAACAAGCAGAACTTTAATGTCTCAAAGTTTTATAAAAGTAGTGAGTAGTGTGATGCCAACAGTATCATCATTGTTAAAGCAACAGTTCACCAAAAATATAATATTTGGCATCATTCATGTAAGTAATATGAGGGAGCAAGGTGCTTTATTAAGAACACTCAAGACCTTTACACCATGTTTGTATTTTTCATCTGATAAAAAGTTACTCGCAGAAATCTTGCACACTGAGTCCGATGCTTTTTATTATTGTATTCGTTGCCGAAATTCGCAATACAAGACAAAACTGAATTAATGCCGTGGGTGCAATAGATAGCGCTGATCCCGAACAGGGCTAATGAATGAATGACATTAGTAAGAAGCTATCGTTTAGCTGCCTAGAGCACAATCACTACTGTTTAATCTTTCCTACATCCTTTGTTTTGCTATCATCCACGATTCCAAGCTGTTCTGCAATCACCTACATTAAGCAGCTCTGTATTCTTTTATTTAATTATCGTAAAGTGCTTTATGCTTGGAGATGAAGGGAATGTTTATCAGATGCCATTTTGGATGATGACGTTTGCACGGACGGTGCAGAAAATCGGTCCTGTTCCCAAAACTTTAATGACAGACGAAAGTTTCGGTATGAAAACATGACTGACACAACGTGAGGTCATATTTATTTTTAAACGAGCGGCAATTTAAAATGAGAAATACAGACTCGGTGTGCAATTGGACAACATCTACTGTAGAAGCTAATAGAACCTTAGAATATAACATTTGTTGATTGACAGTGCAACGTTTGGGTACACAGCAATGAAGTAACTTTTGGATATTTGCAAATTTTGGAACTCACAAGAATCACGTCTACTTCAGCGGTCGTGTTTACAGTGAAAATACTGCAGTGTGCTAAGCCTGTATGTTGTAGACATTCAGTTTTATCGGTGTTTAGCCAGAAATGAAATATTGAGTCTATTTGTTAACGGCTGTATGTTGGCTTCTGTGCACTTTAAACTAAATACAAGCTTTTTATGTTATAAACAGTGAGATAATAGCTGCCTGCCTCGACAACTGGAGCTTTTAACTTTCCTTGTATATTTTGGACGCTATTCTTCCGACCATCTTGTATCCCAAATTCTGGCAAGAATAAAGGCACATTTTATGAACAGACTGGGAATGTGAGCAGCTAACCCAAATCAGAGAAAATATGAAAATATTGCTTGATTGTCTATGAACATTTGTCAGCTTAGTGCTCACAATTAATTTACAGTCCATCCACTTACAAAAACCAAACCCCGTTCTCTTTTGTCATCCCCAGAAATCAATTTAGGAACCAGAGAATGGCCTCTCTGGCCCACTCATTATTGTCGCACACGATGTTGCATTTGTAATTCTCATGTAATCAAAATTGTCATTGATGTGTGCTCTCGTCCCTCTGGCAAGGCAATTCATGAAACATAGAGGTAATCACAATAACTGTGTAGTGACAGAATATGCTGATTATGTGATTAAGTGTGCATGTAATTGGCATTATTGTTATTTTTAGCTAGAAGTTAATTGCTAATGGAGATCCTAGTAATTGGATCACCGAATGGCAACACTGCAAATCTATTAGCTCCTAATAATTGCTGCAAAGTGAGAACAGAGAGAGTGGGTGGAAGGTGTTTATGGGGGGATAAGTGGCTGTCTCTGTGCTGTAGAGGGGATACAAATAGCGTATTTGTCAAATTTTGAATTTACAGCATTACACTTAAAATGAGGAAAGGTGAAGTAGGTGGTAAGATGGGTACCAATTTAAGTTTTTGTTGTCGGTATTGTGTGTGTTCATATTCAGAAGGACATCAGTGAGCACAGGAGAATGCACGTTTGAGGATGGCAAATATATGAGCCGCCGGAAAAAGAGAAAAGAAGAGCTGAATAGAAAGAGAAACAGAGAGAGAGAAAGACGGGAGCCTGCGCTGTATCATTTGACAGGGGACCTCTCCAGTGCTATCAGATGGAGGCGTCAGAATGATCAGTCTCACACACACACACACACACACACACACACACTCTCTCTCTCTCTCTCTTTCTCTTGTCTCCTTCCAGAGCAGGGACCAGCCGTTCGCTGATAGAACAGGCCCATTAGGATCCTGCTATCGCCCTCCACAGCGTGGAGATTGAAAGGCCCTGATAGCTGCTCCGCGATCCCCACAGTCCCGGGAAAATCACTCCGTATCAGTCATTGGATCCCTTTGCTTGAGACAGAGAGGGAAGGAGCAGACAGAAAGGGAGAATGAAAGGCAGGTTAGACACCTAGTGAGAGTTAAAGAGGGGAAAACACGACGAAGAGAAAGCTGAGAGGGAATGACAGAGACTGTCAAAGAGGGGGGGGGGGGGGAATTCAGAGAGAGACAAAAGGAAGAAGAAGTGTGCGAGTCTTTGTCTTACTGCCTACATGCTGTTTACCAGAGGAGACAGCAGCAGATATCAGGAAGAGCCTTTCTGAAGTCAAAGCTTATACCGTTTGACAGAATAAGAATCCCATCCTCCAACACAAAGTGTCAGGATTTTTATGCGTCTCGCAGTGACACAAACGAAAGATTTCAGATGTAGGCGACAGCGTGCTTTCCTGTATAGCGCAGTTATCCTTCTGCTTTGTACGGCAGCCATCGTCTCCTCCTCGCCATGCCTACAGGGAAACCCAGTCATTTAGGCTGCGGGGCAAAGGGTGTGCAGGTCAGGTCGGAGCAGGGTGGAGGACGGGACGGGACGGTTGAGCGGGGGTACAAAGGCATGTCCTTGTACGGGCAAGACACTTGACTGGCGTGGCAGAGGCCAGCTCGGTGGTGCTAAGCTGTGTGGCCTCCTATCAGTGGGGACACAGGAGCAGCCAGATCCAGGGCACTTAGTGGATGACTTCCAGAGAACAGACCGGGATAAACTTTGTGTGTGTGTGTGTGTGATGGTGTGTAAAAACTGTCATGTAGGTACATTTATGTGCGAGCGTCGAAACCGTGCGTATAATGTGTGTGTAAGTTGGAAAAAGGGGGGTGCTGGGGTTCATCTGAGTCACATTTATGTCGTCAAGAAAATTGAGTCATTTAAGGTGGAAAACCACAGTTGTCTGGAGGAGCTGCCTGCAGCTTCTGATTGAGTGAATGAGTCATGCAGATTGAAATAGGAAGTCGGAGCTTCACTTGAAGTGAGTGACTCTGGATGTAAAAGCAAAGTTTAAAAAACGCTGTATGCGCATACTGTATAAGTGTGTGTCTGTGTGTGTGTGAATCTGCTGTCCTCTGTCTGGTAGGGGAAGAGGCAAAAAAACAGTGTCTCTGGGATTTTGGCTGCTCTAATAACACCTTGCCATTGAGAGGCTAATGAAGCATGTCCGCTCTCTTCATCCTGACAGAGAATGAGAGGACACACACACACACACACACACACACGCATACACACACACACACACACACATACACATACACACACGCACACACACAGGGCGATGCAGAACAAGAGCTCTCTGGAGGTCACTATAGCGAATGTGACTTCAAATATCTTTTGTGCATCTGCAGTAGAAAGAAAGAGCGAGAGGGGGAATCACGCAGGAATGACAGTATCCCAGCGGTTTGTCTTGCTTCGACTGTAAGGGTCGGTGGGTTTGTGGTGCTTAGACCTCAGGATGCCTCCTGTACCGCCCGGGGGGCCTGTTTGAAGAGCAAAGAGCTGATGAGGCTTCACTACGAAGCCGCATAGTGGTTTAACGGTGCAACTAATACGCCCAAGTCCCGGAGTCGACCCAGCCAAAGTAGCAATTCCACGGAACGGTAGATTTCTATTAATTAAATCATAATTGGGTTTTATATATTTATTTGGCGGAGACATTGGCAGGGAGAGGAGTAAGATTAGGCAGAGATTTGCATGTAAAATGTACGAGCTTCATTACACTACCTTGGCAAAGACGGAATAATTCGCCTGCCTGCGGGGCACACAGATGGCTCTGTATGTTTGCTAATTTGCTCTCCTTTCAAGGTCATTAGTTCTGTTTGGGGAACTATCGAAAAAGTTTATTTGAGGTGGGTAAGTTCCTGAAATGTTTGCAATGTGACAGCTCCTTTGTTGTTGGACTGAAGATTAGAAGCAAACTTCAACATCATCAGGTATCACAATAACGCGAGGCTCTGCTAGAATACTGTAAATAAAAATCAAATATTGAAACTAATATTACAATGTAAATATAGAAACCCAATAAGAGGAAAAAACTGTTTTTGCAACACTGTCCATAGGTAACTCAGCAGACGTGTAATATTTTGTTCTCACCAACACTAATGAGTGCTGTACAGACATAGTGTACTACCTGTATGTACCCAGCCACGTCTCTCTCGCGAGCTCATTACTCAGTGGAGGTCTGGAAAGCTGAATCAATTTTTCAAAGTGCAATATTCACCATTTTCTCTTCCCTCTTTAGACAGGTCCTGTTTAGTTTTCTTGTACAGGAAATGAGTTTTGACATAATGGATTTTTGCCCAGCATTACATAAACACTGACAGCACTGGCAGAGTGTGCGGGCCCAGGTTGCGAAGGCTTTTGTTTGCCCAAAGACCTACCGGCCCTCCTGTCACTCACATCTGGTTGTAAATAATATAGATTCATTACATTTTTTTTTTAAAAACATTTATTACAAACACAATATTTGCCTGTCAGGGAGCTGGACAACTTTTTGGCAATTACAAATGAGCAGCACTGTAAATTCCATTCACTGCCATTTGTTGCTACAGTATGAATTAAAAACATACAAACAGAAAAGTAAATCACGAGCCGCACAGCTTGTTGTTCTGTTACCTTTTCTTTGTAGTTTGAGTCTGAATCATTGATGAGCAGAGTTTGATGACAGCTATCATTTCCAATGTTGCCTTTGACATTTGACGGACTACTTTAAACAAAGACCTGGGATTAAAACGCGGTAAAAACGTCTGAATCCACGAAAATCAAAGCCGTGTCAGCATATTGTGAATGGAAATATATACGTATGTGGCTCCAGATTGGTCACGTCTTGTCAGTGGAATTGATTTAAAAACCCAAGAACACAATAGGATTTGTTAACTAGGGAATAAGAGAGATAGTTGTGGGCATGTATCTTTTGAGTATAAGGCGCATACTGTAAGTGTGATAATTCAAAATTAGCATGTCGAATGCTCTCTCTTCCGAGATAGGCAATAGCAGTGTGTCTTATAGGGCTATGTTTCATTTAATAATGAAATAGACGAGGGAAAAAGTTTAATCAGCCGGGGTATTATTGAGGATATAGTGCAGACGGTCTTGCATAGTAGACATAGAATAAAAAAGAATCACTTTTATTACTATCTAACTGCAATTAGTTTAACCCTTTTATCTCTCACCATTTGTAACGCTATTTGGACCATTTCACAGAGCCTGGAAATTTGGGCAGTAACAGTGAAATTGATATAGTGAGGGAGATACCATCAGCCCAGAGGGAAGGGTCGGGTGGGGGGTGGGGGGCCCTGCTTATTTCACAGTCTGTCCTTATGGCTTAAATCCAGCCAGCCAGTAGCCACGGAGGATTCTCTATTGTACAGTACCATATCATTTTTGCTTGTAAATTAAAGCACATCTATTTATCTGTATATCTGTCTATCTATACTGTATATCTATCTGTCTATCTATCACACTTATTGACTAACTGAGTGTTGCATTTCACATTAGGGCTGTGTATTGTCAAGAATCTGGCAATACGATATCCCGATACAGGGGTTACGATTCAATATATTTTGATTAATTGCGATACTGTAAGCAAGGCGATATATTGTGATTTTTTAAAAAATCGAATTTTAGGAAAACTGTCATAGTATAAAGAACTCATCACCATAAACAGAAAATCTGAGTAAAGGTTTTTTCTTTGTACTTTTTAATGCAATCAGAACAGTGGGATTTGCATTTGCTTTTATCACAGTCTCTCCCTGTAACATCCAACATCATAGCAGCACTACTTTTTGTGCGATCTGAGCCACTGTCTGCCACGAATCTTTGCATGTAAACTATTAATTAAAAATCGATTATTGTTTGTGAGAATCGATACAGTATCATAAAACATATCACGATACTCATGTCTTTTGATATTTTCTTACAACCCTATTTCACATACAAATAATAACTCCTGACAAACACGGTCATTTAGGACACATACATAAGCCGGAGTCACCTAACTAAAAGGTCTGTCCTGTGCACTACAACCAAAACAGAGCTATATAAGCAACCCTTAAAGACAGGTCTGTGGTTGACAGGCCATAATCCAAAATACCTCCTGTTCCTCTTCATGAGATTCAGGAGATGTAAATTAAAATCTTCTCTTTCCAAATAATAATATGACTAAGACATCTCATTAGCATACAGTGCAGGGAAGAAGTCTTTAATGAAGGTATCAGAAGGATCTTATTGTCTGGGGATTAACATTTTCTTTTTCTTAAAAGCCATTATTCAACATTGACTAATGAACGTATTGTATTTATTTGTGTTATTTTTGGTCTTTTCTTCATGTTAATTGGCTGTTTTCATATTTCTTCTTTTTGTTTTTTTTGTTGTTTTTTTTTCAAAATAGGGCATTGCAATTACTTCATTTTTTTTTTTTTTTGCCGTATAATTAGAGGTTAGATTTATTTGTTTATTTCAGTGCAACTTTAAACTTGAGATTGACAACAACTGAGAAATTATATGGGAGGCGTAGCTATTGATATGACATTTTCAGAACCTTGTTAAATGGAACAATGAGAAACATTTACAGTAAACATATCAGGTTGCTTATCGGACAAACGCAACGCACAAACAATTGAAATATAAATGCTATGTATTTGGATGTAAAAAGCATTGAATAACCCAGAAAATGCAAATCATTTAAATCAAATCAGATGATTAATTTCACTATGAAATTAATACAAAATGTCTTTACAATTGTAAACAAAGGGTGAAAGGCATATAGTACCCTCCTGTTCATGTATAGGCTGGCATTAATTCAATTAATTAAACAGTTTAACCACAGCTCTAAACCATTACACATGTTATAGTTGTACAATATCTGGTGAAACTAACCTAACCATGAGTTACAGTAAATCTGGAAAGAGATGTAAGCACGACAATGCACGTCAAGGTGTCCTGATATAGAAAGAAGCTCTTGGCAGAGGAAAGACACTGTGACTGTCCACACTAGGGATTAATCAACACAAAAGTTGCAACTTTGAAGCTAAAATAGCTCGACGTTATTTTGCCTTGTTTGCCTCAAACTGCAGAAACAGGAAGTTCCGTCAAGATGCTAACACTGGCCTGGCAAAATCTGACCAGTTTAAATTTTCTCCAGACCTCTGCTGTCCAAGCTGAAGGTGTGAGATTAGACGTCCGGGAGTCCAACACAAATGACAAGATTTGCAACTCTTTCACCAAGTGAGGAGAATGTGTCGCGATCGTTGGCAGGGAGAATGAGCAAGGCTCGGCGCCACATGGCCAAAGACTGTGAGCCCACTGTTGGCAGCCCGGGAGGAGATGGCTACCTTCCAGTCGACACTCAGGGCTGAGTGGCTCAGACAAGCCTACTGCAATACGAATTAAGAAATGTGAATTCTGGAAAAAAATGATCTTGAAATTGCACTTCAGAGTTAAAATTAAAAAAAAAAATAATAACATTAAATTTCGAGGCACGGCATTTAATTTTATGTAGTGCCATAAAAATTCAGTGTCTGAAACAATTCAACAAATCATTTGTTTAATGGTCCTGCATGGTTTCAGTGGTTCAGCGGTGCGTTGCGAGTTTTAATTTACACAATTCGAATGCAATTTCTGCCGGCACTAATCTAGATACATAGAAGCCAACTGAAACATTGCAAGCTCGTCTTTTGCTATTTGATATTAGTCATTGAAACATCCACTGTTCAATGTTGAGGCTGAACCAATCACCAAAGTTAATGAAATTTGTATTTTTAATTTTATTGCAAGACAAAAGACAATACACTAACAGAACAACAAGAGGACAACAAGAACAGTGGATACCGGCCAGTTAACAAAATGTTGTCAGGGAATGAGAGAACAAGTGGATGTTGGTGTCTGTCTTGGGTGAAGTCTGTAAGGTGGAAATGTGGAGAGAAGAAAACAAATAATAAAAGAAAATTAAAAAAGGTGGCAAACTAAGAGAAAGCATAGGAAATAAATAAATAAAGATATAAGTAATGAATTTAATGGCATCAATGAGCATCAGTATTGAGAATTTGCCTCTGACAAGTCAAAAGGCCAACACAATTGGATGCCATTTGTTTTATGCCCTCTGACAACGCCTCTAATCCAAGCAAATGCCCTTCCCTCTGCTTTGCCAGACCACCACTGCGAGATTAACCGCAGCTGTCTATTAAAACGATTCAGTTTCTCAATGGAGTTATCATTGCTAAGATATCACAGTGCAATCGGGAATGGCAAACAAACAATGACGACCCATGTCGTACTTGTCTGAAACTGGGAGTTGTTATCCTTGTGCTTCCTAAATATTTTAATTTTCCGTTGGGGAAACTCCCCTGACTCCCCGTCACTGGGGAAGATATAGTACATAGTGATTTATTCTTGTCCGGGGTCAGATGTTAAAGACGGCGCAAACTTCCTGGTTTGTGAGTGAACCAGAAAAAACAGCTCTCACCAACTTGTTTCCTCAAACAAAAGACACTCCTGAGGAGCAATAAGTTAATTAGTTATACTATTACAGAATATAAGACACATTGATACTCGATATTGATGTATAAATTATTTTTTATTTCAATGCAAATAGATATTTGGTATATGTGAACATTTGTGTGTTTTTCTATGAAGTGTGTGTGCATGTGTGTGTGAGCAGCCGAGCTCTAATGGCTTTGTGTGTGAGATAGGCCAGACTGTACTGCTCTGACAGTGAAAAGAGGATAACAGGGAGATGAGGAGCAGAGAGAGAAAGAAAGAGAGAGGGAGGGAGAAAGAGAGAGAGAGAGAGAGAGAGAGAGAGAGGCACTCAGATACTCATTAGCCACCAGACGCTATCTGGAGTGTGTCAATAGAGTCATGTTAGTGGGGTGTTAAAGCATTGACCAAGATACGCTGAGAGAAGGGAGGAGGGGGGGCAGAAAGGGAAGGATAGCGAGCGCTCCCCCACCATCGCAGCACCTGTCACACCTTGAGATAATCATCCATCATGCCTCGCCAGTGACTGGAGAGTGTGTGGTCCTTTTTAATGGCCGCCATTGACACGATTCGTCTTCCCCGCCACCCACAGCCTGTCACCAAATTGCTACTCTTGCAGCGGGGATTCATTTTATTGCACCTGTGCGCTAAGATGAGATGTGTGCATTCTTGCGTCTAAGAAGTTTTGCCTAGAAAGACGTGATTCCTGTGGGTTGAAAGTGGTAATTTCTATTGTCAAAACTACGGCAAGTTGGGAGGTCCTCAACTGATCAACTGACAATGTACGACTGAAAGAAAAGTCTTTGAAGCTCCAGTATTCACTCTGCGAGATAAAAATCTGATAGCAATACATGATTCGATAAACAGATACTGATGAAAATGGGACTTTGATGAGACAGTTTTTATATTTTACAGCCATATTTGCCAACCTTGAGAGCTCAAAAATAGGGAGGATTTCGAAACCTGGAGGCTGTAGGGGTCCTCCCCCAGGAAAATTTGAGTTTCAGAGACTTTGTTTTACTTTGAATTCTCAGGAAAGAATACAGAATAATTTGTCAACTTACGTGAATCTCTGGTATGAACTAATACTCATCATTTTTCCTTCATTCATTTTTTGTCCCTGCTTGAGTATCTCTTTCTCTTAACACTCTCCATTTCTCTCTCCATCTCTCACTCACTGAAGGCCCTTTCAGACACAACGCGACAACGGCAGCACTGTGCTCTGAAACCCGTCTGATACCTGTTATTTCCAATGGCTTGTGCCACGCCACAACGACTTTTTGCTGCGTCGAGTAAAGCCCAACTTCAGGCACTGCACGCTGAACCCAGTGGCGAGCGCAGTTCAAACCGCATTGTGTCGTGAGCAGCTCTCTTCCGCCAGGAAATAACATTTGGTGTAGCTGTAAAGTGACAGAAACAGGCTTTGATAACAAAAAAAAGTGTGAAAATGTGTCATAAATCGGGAGAAATATGGGAGAATTGTGATCCCATGAGGAAACCAGGAGAGGGCAATGAAAAATGGGAGTCAAATCGGGAGGGTTGGCAAGTATGTTTACAGCCAGACATTGAACTAGCTTCTCCTTTTCATCTGAATTATTGCTTTACAACTAAAAAGAGCTCTTGAGCTAAAAGCTACAGTTATATGACCGCTGAAATAAATCCGACTCTGATGAGCGAAAGAAGCCGGGCAGACAGGTGGGAAAGCCATGAGACCATGTGAATGAATAGGCACAATGTCCTGTAGATGTAGATACCTAGCCTTCACACAAAGACACCATTGTCTCTCACAGACCGCCGACCTCTGACTTGTCTAGCTACAGTCCGCGCCGCAACAGACGTGCGTATGTGTAGAGAAGCGCCAACGTCTAAATGTGAGATCGCTCGCGTGTGCTAAGTGCCTGAGTAAAAATGTCGGTTCACATGTGCTCCTGTATGCACATTACTGTAAATCTGTGGCGTGAATGCGAGGATTTGTAACTCACCGGGATCTCACCAGGTCTCCTACTCCGCGTGACGGCTCTTCCTGGGGAAACTGTGGTAAGGTGAGCTCAGATGTTGGAACAGGCGATAATAGCGCATCTAACGCGACGAGGTGTCCCATGGTGCAGCTGGGCACGCGAACGGAAGAGGCCCAGCTAATGGGAGGACCCCGGTGGGAGGGTGGCACGCACCCAGGGCCTCTGGCGGCCCTTTAATAGAGGACCACGGAGATGCCTGCCTGCTGTGGTTTCTGGGTTTCAGATGATTCTAGTTTCAGGTGACATGCCTCATGCTCTATTAGCAGACTCTTCCGACCACAGTTTTCTTTGGCAGCCGCACAGGTTCAGACTGCCGCGGCTCCGAGCAGGACTAGTTTTCCACACGCCGCCTTTCTCCTCCTCCATCATATACACACACACACACACACAAATAAACGTATGCAGACACATACCCACACACATGCATACCAACACATACAAATCAAAATCTGTATTTCATTAATATATACACGTCCAGACACATAATCAAACATAATCATGCGCGGACACTGACAGACGAGCCCCGCCGTGAGTCTCACTGGTAAATAGAGGTCTGTTGATGTACATAGATAGGTAGGGAGTCCAGCACACAGACATCCATATATTTTGTCTGAGCCAATACTGCAAGTCGGCCTTGACATGGTGGCAGCGGAGGATTCAGGCTCCAGTGGTGTTTGTGAAGTACAGAGCTGTGTCCAAACATCCTGCTCGCTCCTGTGAAGTGGTCGGATGCTGGTCCCTCTCTCTCTCTGCCCTTTTTCAGCACTCTGGCGTGCGTTCTGGGTGGTACCAGGTCTCAGGCCTCAGTCAAAGGGGCTGTCTCCTCGACTCCTGCTCTGCTTCATTCTCCCCTTTCACCTTCTCTGACCGTCGCTCTGTCTGCCTCTCTCAGCGGAGCCAGACTGTATAATTTTGTTCTCTATTTCAGAGGATCCTGTGAGAGTCGATAATGCTAAAATGAAGCAAATGTGTCATTGTCGGTCGCGGTTCGCATGGAAACCTGCAGAGAAATGTGAAATCTTCTGTTAGAGTGCCGACTTTTTCCTTTTGTCATCGTGACAAGTGTATTATACTGTAGCACCATATTTTACACACACAAAGGCGCTCTTTGTACTGTTCAAATCATAGCTCCTTAACTTATTGTTCAGTGATATTGTTTAGTGACGTATGCAAGTTTTCTAATGGTGATGTCTCCGTTATCATCTCGGTTGGATATTGGCTCTCAAGTGAATGTTGTATTGTGAAGTCATCCTCAATCTGCATTTGTGGAAAAAAAACTTTTTATTCAGTTTTCAAAAGAGCAACTTTATTAATGACATGACAGTTGCACAGTGTTTTCTTTCTGCTGTGCGGTGTACGTCTGGACCTCGAGAGGTTTTGGCTCACACATTGAACTGGAAGAGGACTACATGGGTGGGAACTCCTCTTGGCTTTTAAAGTCATTTGGACAAGTGTTGTTAGGGACGTACATATAAGTGTCTGTTTACACATGTCAAAACCTCTGCTTGTGTATTTTTCAGGCAGTGCGTAAGACAAACAGTGACAATCCAAGACCAAATGGCTGAGTGAAGAAGACATTTGGTCAGTAAAAGCTCCTGTTCCTGAAGCTAAATCAAAGGGGATTTTATGCTCAATACGCACATAGCTGGTGACTATTTTACTTCTTTAAGTATAAAAATAATTTAGTCCTTGTTTACATATTTTTTCCAACCCTTTTAACTGAAGTTCTTTTGAATATGACCCGTGCATTAAATCCATGTCAATCACTTGTAAAGGCATTCATAATGGATTCTGGCGTGCTGTGTATTGAAACCATTTATCTCAAAAGCTGACGAGAGAGAGAGAGAGACGTCGATGCAGGTTCTTTGATGTAAAAGAGAGATCATTTTGACAACGATGAGGGTGTTCATGAATCAATGCGCTGATATGTGTCTGTTTATGTCTGCGCGCTGTATATTTGCTGTATAATCCGCATGGAATCGAGATTTTCAACAGAGGATATTTTCATCCGGGATGATCTGATTTTAATGAAAGCTTCTGTCACTCACACGGCTAACCTGTGTAATTTGTTGTGTATACATGTGGCTTGAGGGAAAATGGCAGGCGAACAGGCCTGTAATGTTCAGGTGAGACCAAGGAAAACACACATACACCATCAATTTGTATCGTCATTTTCCGTTGTTGTGTGCGTAATATACTTGTTATACTCTATTTACAATGTATAGACACCTTACTTACATAGGGTATAGTACAGGCAGTGTACCTGTAATGTAAATTGACCCCCTAATATGCATTTTAAACACCAACCACATCACAAAAATAGCCCAAAATTTGCTCAAAAAAACCCGTTTACCACTTCAACTATAACCGAGCGTGTTTCCTTTTGAACGCGGACCAGCGTGACGGCTCCGCTGACCAAAGAGGAGCCCGACCAGCTGGCTCACGTGACCGACATGGGCCGTGTTATTTACATTCAGCTCGCGGCGAGCTGTTTGCTGAGAGGGATAATTTGACAGTCAGATAAACAGACAGACAGACAGACGGATAAACAGAGTGTTGGCTACTGACAGAGATCTCACTGTCAGTCTCACTGCCACTCTGTTCCTCTCTCAAGCCCAACAGCCACGGGGCAATATTTGAGCAGACAGTCACCAAGACTTCCAAATATTGAACAACATAGCTGGCTTTTTTTCCAAGTGATTTTTGGACTCGCTGTCTCTGTTTTCTTCTTCTTCTTCTTGTGGTGCAATACTGGCAGGACATAGGGTGGCTTAACAAGTCTCTCCCTTTCATTACTTTCTCTCTGTCTTCCCTCTTTATGTCTCTTTTTAACATACTGTTAGATTAAAAAATAATATAAAGTCATTCTCATCTCATTATGTACTTCAAATTATTTACCTTTCTTTCTTTTATTAGATTAAAATGTACTGTACCGACAGAAGCTATGCCAATTGAAGTTTACTTACATGGGGAAAATAATAATTTCAGCTTTGATATACTGTAGTTCAGAAGTATTGTTTTTCCAAGTAACTTTAATTAATGCCCATATATGATATGGCATCACGGATATCTGTCTTACAGTATTCCTGGCGTCTGTTTTGCGTAGGCGCGATAGTTTTGCAATATCAGATGGTGTCGGTGCTCGTCTTTGTGTCTCCCTTCGGTGTGTGTGTGCGGGAATACGTGTATCCATTGTGTGTGTGTGTGTGTGTGTGTGTGTGTGTGTGTGTGTGTGCGCGCGCACATGTGTGTTCAGCGTTCTGCGCCTGCTGCATCCAGTGACGTTGTCACACCTCTCTTGGTGTCCTGCTGTGTTTCCCGCGGCGTCCTGAGGTCCTGGATGCTGTCTCTGTATCGCTGCTGAGGATGGTGGGCGTCTGGCACAGATAACTCTCTGATAGCTCAGTGATGGACAGCCTGGAAACTTTTTTTCCTTTGCTCTCCTTTCCCCCATCCCCCCACCGAACACTGTGACAACCTGCTGTAAATGGAGCTCAGAGGTGTGTGTGTATGAGTGTGTATGAGTGTGTGTGTGTGTGTCTGTGGGGGGGGGTTGAACTTTATTTGAAAGTACATTATAAATTGAAATCTCGCCTTGATGAATCCTGGAAATGAGGAAAAACAGTTTCTGTGAAACTTGAAGCAGCGGGATGAAAAATAAACCAAAAACCGCCCATACATAAAACAAAGAACTTTTAATAAGAGATGCGAATTAATTTTCCTTTTCATTCCTCTTTCTTTTCCCTTTGTATTAGCGCTTTTTCTTCCTCTCTCAATTATATCACGACTTCTAATGCTGCTGCTTCACTTGCTCCTAAGTTCTCACTGGTTGTTTGGTTATTCACAAATGTCATTGGCATTCTTTTATTCTCCCCTTGTGGTGGCCTGTGGGGGAAAGGCTAATATCTTGTGTGTCAATTCGCAGCATGAAACTTTTAGATCTATATAAGGTTACTCATTGCAGAACTTATTTTCTAAGAGAGAAAAGGAATCCATTATTTATGAACATATTCCCAGTCCATGGCTAATTGTTTATTTTCTTCACAATTGCTTTGATGTAACCAGCTAGACACTTATAGGAGTCTGTCGAAAGCTGAATATTTTCCATTAACACTCTTTTAATACATGATTATTATGTGTCATTCCACTAAAGTTTATTTTAGTTCAGCGTTTCCCACATGAAGGTTTGAGTAAATTAAATAGATACTGTCTATGTCCTGCTCCAAAAGGTGCCACCATGATTTAGTATATTCTTTATTTCCCCTGACAAACATGTTTAGTCTTCTTTGCCTGGCACTGCTGGGCTGTATTATCTTTTATCTACATTGTGCTAAGCGCCCATTTACTTCCTTTGGTTGTGCTTGTAAAACAAAATAGAGAAATCACTCGCCTTGCACTGAGTAAAATAACAGAAATTGCTTTTTGAGTGCGCTTGGGCGGAAGGCGTTGTGTTCTTCACGGGGCTTTCTGTAATTAAGCGGGCTGCACATTCCTCAGTTAACGTTACGTCTCGAGCTGCCTGATCAGCACTCTGCAGTATTTAGAGAAGTTTAGGGTGGGAGCGGACGCCCAAGCCCGCAAGAAGGAATCAAACGCTCATAAAATCGGTTTAAACTACAACAAAGAAAATGGCCCCCTATAATTAGATTAGGGCAACATAAAACATAAAAAGAAGGCATGGGTTGTGTATACGCACTGTGCCAGTCTTGAGCGCCTACAATGCCCTGGAGTCGGGCTATTGGATAGTTAAGGGAACAGTAGCAGTGATCCCAGTGTGGTTTTTCTATAGTTTGTTGTTCTTTTGAATCACACTAAATAGCTACTGGATAACTTGCAAAGAGGGTAATTATATATCACCCAGTTGTCTGTTTACATAGTCTCCCATGCTAGTGATGCTATTTTTTACTGCATGTCTTTTACTGTATTTCAGTGTAAGAAAATGAAAGTGATTTGATTTCAACAACTTCGTAAACACTCATTTTTAAAATGTTTTTTGGTAATTTTTAGGGCTGGGACGATACACCTATCTCTTGATTGGATACTATCATGATCTTTGGGTGCCGATTTGATATGTATTGTGATTTTTAAGTATTGCGATTCTACAGGTATTGCGATTCTTGTTAACTTTTTCAACACTAGACCATGGGAAAAAATGTGAATCATACACTTCCACGGACTTTTAATTTGAAAAACATCTAAATTAATACATTAAAATGCTTGATTATCAGCATGTATGTAGTCAGAGATGTCCTAAAGTCAAATTTATCAGTCATTGTCAGGCATTATTTATTACATTTTTTCCTTCACAAATTAGTGGCAAATTAGTTTTCTTGGCAATGTGCAAAACCCAAAGTGTTTCCATAATTTACTGTATGTGTGGTTATTTACCACTTTGGATTTAATATGTGAGAGTGCAAGACGTATCCCTGCGGACCCTCCGCTGTTTTTTACTTCCTGGTTGACGTCACATTACTCAGACTACAACAATAAAAACGGTAACTTCCTTCTACCCTCCCATCAAATTCAGCAAATATATTGATTCTGGCATTAAAAAATCTATTTCAAAACCAAAAATAAATAAATAAAATTGCGATATATAAGTGAATCGATTTTTCTTCCCACCCCTGGTAGTTCAGTATTTGAATGCGATGTCACATGCATTATAGTAATTGCATACTTCATACAAAGTTCTGTGAAAGGAAATCAGTTGATGCCAACCACTTGCATGTTGCCCAGGTTGCTGTGCTATGTTCTCCACGCATGCAACCTCTCAGGTATGGTCGGCTCTATATACCAGCCCAGCTCCACCTGTCTAGACTTAACGTTCCCAGCTGGCAGGCTATAGGGGAATGGCCTCCTCGCTGAGGCTTTACACTGAGCCATGTCGTTCAAATGCCAGGGTGCCCAGTGGCGGCATCTGCAGCTCTGTTCTGGATATCAGCTTTCATAGGATCAAAGCACTGGCAGCGATATCCTCCCCCTCATCAGCCGAGCAGCAGTGCACAGACCCAAGGGATATGATCGGCGGAGGGGGTAGGAGGAGGAGGGGAGTGAAAAGAGGGAGTGAGGGAGAGACAGATAGATGGAGGAGAGAGAGAGAGAGAGAGAGGAGGGGGATGGTTTAAGGGATAGGAAGATGAGAGCTAGGTTAAGGGCCTGCAGGGCTGGGGAGGACGGGAGTGGGTGAGAAAGGGTTGGAGGATGGAGAATAGGGTTGTTAGGGATGTTTGAAGACAGCGGGGGAAGTGCTGATGGGAGAGCGATGCAAGGAGGAGGGGGGGGGGGGATGCAAAGGCCGGGCGATGTGTGTGTGTGTGTGTAAACGAGACAGATACGCCAGTTTCATCAACATATAGGGCCTGGGTCTCTAGATGGAGCCCTAACAGCTGAGTTTCCCCTCAGCTCAACAGCATCTGTGCATCCCCCTTCTTGCCTCACCTACCTTCACCACCCCTTACGCCCATGAGTCTATTTACTCACCTGCTTGTTTGCCGAGAGCGACAGCACACCACCACCCCTCCTCCACCAACACCGCCATCCCCCCTCTCCTCCACCCAGACACCCTCCGCTCCAGCTCCTTCCCCCCCTCTCTTCCTATCCCCTCTATCATCTCCCTTAGAGATATGAGGAGCGAGGTGCAACACTTTACTCTTCCTGCTCTCCTCCCTCTCTCCAGGCGCTTTTTGATTTCTCCTCTCACCTCCTCTTTTTCTCTTCCTCTTTCATATCCCAGAGTGCTTCTTTTCTTCTGTTCGTCTCTTCCGATCGCGAGTTCTCCTCAAGGTATCAGTGTGTGGTATAGAGTTGTGGCGGAGTCTTTTCTTAAAAGTGCTAGCTCATTAAGGAGTGGGAGTGTTTGGATATGCGTAGTTTGTATTTTTAGTGTGTTTGTTTGTGCCGCTGTGCCGGGGCTGTGTTCTCGGTTCATCGTCTGCGTGTGTGTGTGTGTGTGTGTGTGTGTGTGTGTGTGTGGCATGTGTGCGTGTCGGGTGTAAAGTAGAGGTAGGAACAGTGCTGAGTCTGATTCTTTCTGTTCCACCGTGGCGTTTGGGAAGCACAAACTTTATTCCTGTACAGCGATAACATCTGTTTACAGTGTCGAACATACTGAACACCAGGCGAGGTGAAACAACAAGATGTTTAAAAACCTTACTGCATAATGTAAGGATGTGATGGTACAGTGCTGCGGATGGTGTTGATGCAAACTTTTGTTGCAAACCCACTTTCCTGTTATAGTTGCAGGAAATAGTGATAGCAGAGACAAACATGTGCTCATGATATGTTGTTTTTGACGTTGAACAACGAGAGGTGACCTAAATAATGACACTAGTCAAATGTTTTATCCAGACTTTTAACTGGAAAATTGCAAATAAAACCTCGGCCTGCACCTCCGGCCTTCCCTTAGTTGATGCCATTCACATCCATGAAATCTAGTTGGGAGAAAATTATAAATCTCCAGCTTTCCGAATGTTATTTTGGAAACTATGGTTTCAGAATGAAATATCTCATGCATACATTTTCTTAATATTGTAATAGGAAGAGTTTACACTGTAGGTATCTTCCACATAAATGCATGTTAAAAGGCTTCTGATTGACACACTGTAAGGGATCCATAGAGGGGCCATGAAATGCGTGGGAGAAACAACTGTCGTCTCATTATAATGTGTCACAGTTCGAGTGCATATGAAGTGTAGTATTTATGAGTATTTCTCGTGAAAGTTACCACTCACCTTAAGAAACTGCAAAGTTTTACTTACTATTTTTTTCTTTGTCTATATGCAATAAAAAACCTTGTCATATTTAACCATTTGTCCATTTTACTCCGTCCTGGGAATTGCTTTTAAATTGCACGGTATACTGTCTGTGTTTGAAAAAAATACCACACGGTGACGACGGGGAGTATTTTTGTGACATGCCGTCATTCACGCAGGCGGGGACACTGGAACAGCAGCAGCATACGTGCATGCTACACAGAGTTCACCTTTTAAAGAGCCATGTTTGCTCTTAGTTAAGACAGCAACTGTCCAAGGAAGTACTGTTACTGCAACGTAAGAGAAAAACTAGTTCCAGAAAGAAAAGGAATCAGTACTGCTGAAGGGTATGGAACTTATTATGAGGGGAAGTCAGTAGTGAAGGTTTTTTTTTTTTTAAGCAAGACCCTCCACAATGTTATTAATATTTTGACATTTATTACCCTCCCCTATACTATTTCAAAACAGTAAAACCACAGTAGTGAGTTTAATAGTAACATGTGATGTGTAATAATAATATTTAAGGCCCAAACCTGACCCAAACCATCGCTATACACACGAAAAGGGGCCTGAACTGGCACGGACATGTAAATAACCCCGGGCTCTGTCGGGTTTGGGCCGAGTTGGCGACCACATATTAGCGAGCAGACTTAAAATGGATATGTCTGTGTACCCAGTTGCTGTCACCTTATCTCCTGACAACAGATCACATTACACACATACACACAAACCAGGAAGCTGCCCCAGCTCAGCTCTGTGCCCCAGCAACAGGCTGGCAGCTCCCAGTTCTGAGGTCTGTCCCAGTGTGTAGGAGTGTGTGTGTATGATCGAGTCTACACCATGAATATTTCAGCCTTGACCCAGTTCCCCCATGCCAGGGATGTCCTGTCTTCACCAGAGGAGACGTGGTGTCATATATTCCAGGTGGTTAACTGAGTCACTGTGTGCACTGTGACATTTCAACCCACTTCCACTTAATTCATATGCAATCGGGATTGTACTGTGTGTCAACCAATACTGTGCAGGCCTGTCCAGCCATGGATATTCATTATGTACAAAGTGCTTGTGAGTGACTTTATATAACATTCATATACATAGCCAGGCTGGTCTCATACACATACATAGCTATACCTACGAAAAGTAGAGCTGTACTCTGCTCCTCTGCTCCTCTGCCTGCTTGCCTTCACTCACACACTACGCTCGTTCTCGCTCTTTCGCTCCACTATCACGTGCATGCGCGCACACTCCACACTGCAGAAGAGTAAGTAGCTCTGAGAATATCTAGTGAATGTACAGTGGACGTTTGTGCAGAAATAAATGCTGCAGCTCCTCCAGACCAACAGAGGTTTCCCGTGTCTTGTGAAGTGACGGGGCTCCGCAGCGAGAAACGTTATCGTCTCCGACCAAAACTCCGGTGTCTTCCCTGTTCCCTCCGGCCGCGGTCGGGATGCTGAGGCAGGAAAAGCCAAAACGAGGATCAGCTGTGATTCATGGAGAGACCTTTGTGTGTTCAGCTAACATTACTGCCAAGCAGGTGAAATATAGAGTGATATTGTGGCTTTAGCTGACGTGTGTTGCCTCACTGTTTTGAGCGATGCTCGTTCATGTCTATGTAGAGCGAGCACAAGCGCGAGCCCGAGCAACAGGGCGCTGACTTTCGTTGACTCAACGACCACAGGTGCCGCTGTTAACAAGCATTTCTGATTCTTACAAACAGTCCCTTTAAATAACGCCACTTCCGGAGTTATTTTAACCCAAATCTTTTCCTAAGCCTAACAAAGTAGTTTTCTTGCCTAAACCTAACTAAGTTGATATTTTCCTAAACCTTTGTTGCCTAAAACTAACCAAGTGGATTGTTTTCTAAGCCTAACTAAGTAGTTGTGTTGCCTAAACTGAAGGAAGTTGTTTCCTGTGAAGATGGAAGTTTATTTTGAAAAGACTTTATGTATGAAACGAGTGGTAATTGACACGAAAGAGAAGGAATAACTTTTTCCTAAGATATCATACGAACCGTTGTGTGAGAACACGTTGTATGAGAACACACAGGCATAGTATAGACTGGTCCTTTGATTTATGTACAGTACACATCTGTGAACTAAAAGACCTACTGTCTCTCCCTGTGATCACACACTGAGGGCAATATATGCACACATTCTTTAACTTGTGTATACACACACAAACAAACAAACAAACAGAGTACACTGAGATGCCTTAAGGTCTATCCTGTATGTGCACAGTCTTCCTGGAAAGAGGAAGGTAGCAGTAGCTGGCAGGGCTTGCTGCTCCGGATCGATACAGGACTGCTTTTACTGCTGTTTGTGGACGCCTCCTCTCCACTGTGTTATTTTATCCTTCACTGAGCTCCGTTCATTTGTTGTTCATTTGCTCTGCTGTGTTGGTTCAATAAATCTTATATCATCTTTGTTTTCCCCCCATTACAAATAGCCGGCTCTCCTTTGCCAGGTCCTCCACAGTGTGTCGGCTCGTCCTCGGCAGTTATTGTCTTTCCAGCGCTATCCGGCGGGCCCATCTGTGAGCCGGGAGAACAGATTTGATAAAAGCCTGTGATATACAAAGAAAATCAAATTTACATACACACATTACACATGCAAACATACAGCAAGCTTTGAAACAATACAAGGCTGCATATGAATGCACAGATACACACCCCTCCCCCTGAACACACACACACACACACATACACACACACACACACACATACACATGCTATAGCTGACCTGCCATAAGCTCCATTTAGGTCACAGTCTGCCTGGCCACAGGTGGTCTTCCTGTCACAACCAGTGGACCATGACTGTGAAGGATTAGTTTGGAAAGGTACAGTACCACAAAACACAGTTTATATTAGACAGGAGACTGAGAAGCTCGAGTTTCAATGAAAACAGGAGAGAATGGTGGTATGATGTGGGACTGTATTGTAGGAGAGGAGAGTTGTCTGAATTTCTCTGTCCACCAGACTTCTGCAAACAGAGGGTGCCAAGCATGCCAGGGAAGCTGTCACTGCTCTCGCTGCTGACAACCCCCGGTGCCACCCGCCTCTGTTTGTGTTTTATTCCCCTGCTTTCCTCGTCATGGCAACCTGCTATGTTCCCTCTCCTCCTCACCATCCTTCTTCTCCCTGGTCTCCTCCTCTCCACTTCGTCGCCTCTTTTTCTCCGTATAAAGTGATTCTCCAGGTGGAGGTTGGCCATTTGGAAGCTTTTGGACTGGCAGTTGACTGGTACGCGGTTTCCCCTTGAACCCGCGCTCACCCCAGGGACGGAGGCCCGGGGGGCTCTCGAAAGCCCAGCGTGGCCGACGTCCAGCATCTCCTCATCGAGTAAGCCCGCCGCCTGGCCGCGCTAAGCGCTCCCAGCTCCAGACAAAGGCTGCCATGTCCTGTAAATACTGTCAGAAGCAGTTAGGAGTTACGCTGATGGCTGATTAATTTGTGTGGGTCATTTCCCCTCGAAATTTGGGCGCAAACCAGATTTGCCCACGGAAAGGAATTATATGACCTTATTTGCCACCATTCAGCAATTTTCTGCCGTCTGTGTTTTGGGTGTGTGCGGTATGCGTGGGTGTGAATGAGCAGTACGTGACAGTTTGATTTACCTCCTGTACATCAGTGCAACAGTGACATTTCAATCTGTCTGTATTGCGTTGTCTGTCCCTGTGTGTGTGTGTGTGTGTGTGTGTACCTGTGGAGGTGTGTGTGTGTTGTGGAAGAGAAGAGAAGATCACCTTGACTGTGGCCAGTCAGAGAGAGCCGTGGGCACTGAAACTGAGAAGGCGGGGTCGAACCGGCTCCCAGAAGGCCGCTCTGTTCAGCACAGCCGTCTGCAGCCTCCCCTTTAGACTTCCTCTCTCTCTCTCACACACACACACACACACGCACACACGCACACACACACACACACACACACACACACACACACACACACACATCCCCCCCTCCAGCTGGGAGGTCCCGGGAGGTAGTGAGGCTCACTGACTGATTAGGTCCCAGGTAAAGCACTGCCCGGGAGCCTGCTATAAAGCCAAAGTCAATGACGACACTCACACACACACACACACACACATACACATACATGCACGACTACTGTACACCACTCCCCACGCTTTTTTTTTTACAGCACATGCACACAAACACACATAAAGACACACAGACGTGCGCATGCCTACTGTCTCTATCAGACAGCTGCTCATGCAGTCTGCTCACCACTGGGATTTCCCTGTATTGTATATGATATAATGATATTATTCCCTCTATTTGCTGGGTAGTTAGGCACCATGCCAGGCGGCTCACTTATGAAATTGGGCTAAAAGCACAATGTTATTTCAGGATAGTAAACGGCTAAGGAGTGGGACTGATACGGGATCTTATTTCTCTACATTTTGTTTCTGTTCCTCGTTAAATTCAGTCCTCTTTTATCTTATTGACTTTTTCTCTCTTTCTCTTTCCTGATGCCCTCGCCTCTAAACGCTCTTTACAATAGTCTCGCCTTTAACAATAGCCTTCATAGCGCCGTGCCCACATTTATAAACCGTGCACCACAGTGCAAATCAGGAAGTTACTGGACAATGGCGGCGGCCCCCTCCAATCCACAGGCAGTAAAAACGTCCTCTGATTCTATTCTCTGCTCTCTGCCATTTTACAGTCTGTCAGCCCGTTGGTATAGCTCTGTAGTTCTGTAGAAGCTCAGACCGGAACCCTCCGATGCTATTTCCAGCCCTTTTCTGAAAACCCGCTATTGTGGAGGTATAATTACAGGCCTATATGCTGTGCTTAATTCTCAAACAATAGGGTATACTTTTACACAAGGACATGAAATTACTCTCCATTCAGAACATGCTTGACTAGACAACAGAGCTCTTCATGTTCAGAGGACATTTATGCTGCTGTAACGATGCTGTGCAAAAGCCAGACGGCAAGGCTCTTCCTGTTGTTCCCTCTCATTACTTCGATGTTCGCCTAACGCCACACTGTTGATGGCAATGATGACTCAGGTGGTATAGGCTTCTGTTTCTATCTGTCTGTTTCTCGATCCTATAGCGTCAAATAAATAATCAAAGAATAGAAGGGAGATTGGTGTGTTTCAGGAACACAAATCCAAAATGCAAAAGTCAGCGAGCCTATGTGGCAGATTCTGCTTTTTCTATCACTTCCATTCATGGAACAAGTTGACAAAGTTCCCTAATTAATTAGTAACCGCAAGCAACCGTCACTGGAATTCATTTTCAGTGTTCCTCGCTGTCTGTTTTTCTTCTCCTACCGCAGCTCTGTTGTCCCTCAGTGGTCGTAGCCGTGTGTCTGACAGTGATGGTGTTGTTCCCCCGTTCTCTGTTGGCCTCCGTCTCCTCCGACAGGCACCCAGCTCCTGACTCCTAATTGGTGGTAATGCTAGCAGCAGCTGGTTCTGGTGAGCGTCTTTGTCGACGGCGGCGGTTATCCAGCCGTTTGACAGCTGGTTGCCATAACGTCATCACCTTGGCGACAGACTGGACCCTGGCGCTGTTCTGGAGTACCTGCCACTCAGCATTACCAGCCAGCCTCACAGAAGAGACAGGGCATTTCATGCATCCAAGAAAATGAGGCAGTTTCGGAGTGAAATTTGATAATGAGCTTATTTCGGCCCCCACCACAACACAACGCAGCAAACAGCCCTTCCAGCTCTCCATGACTAACCCCAGCCTGTGGGAAAGGGACTAATATTTTAGTGGATGAATTATATGGCCTGTTAACTTTAAAAGATTTTGTCGACAGCGCGTAGTGTCAGAATGCCATTTCGTATAATGCCATTTCATTTCTCTACTTTTCACTGCAGGATTCCGGCGTTACTAACGATAGGGAAAGCAGAAACCTTGTTGGCCTGGAAAAGAGAACGAAGGAGAATTAAGTCTTTGGGAATTCTCTCTTTTTCCCTCGTCTCTCTTTCAAACCCCTACACTCTAGTCCTCTACGCTTGTCTCCGCTCTCTTCGTACCCCTGTGGCCACTTCCACGGTATTCCAGGAATACTCGGGCTCAATGCTCGTTTGTGTCAGCCTTTAGTGCAAGATACTGGTGCAACTTCTGCAGCAAATGTAGTCATTATTGTCTGGAAACAATTACTGTATGTGATGCTTTTTGTGCACTGAACTAACAGTTGTTTAATATTAAACTACTGAATTATTTGTTTAGACAAGAAGTCTTTATGTCTGTGAGGAAAATATACCAGCTGTCTCGATTAGTGACGGTGAACATTGTGGGGAAACTGCATGACGTATAGATGTTATTTGTTTGAATTAAAGGTACAATTGAAAACATTAATAACATTCAGCCACTAGATGTTGCATTCTCCCTCCCCCGTTCCATTGCATTTACTTCACAACAAGTCGTTGCCTGGAATTTACCGTCAATCTCAGCTATTTATCTGTTTTTCCACACTGATTGATGACCCAAAGACACCACGTGATACCAACGTTGTTTTACTATTTGCTCACAAGCCTTGTTAGAAATGGGAACCAGACGTCAGATATCTTCCACAGAGATAAACAAAACATTCATTTTGGACCTGCCAAATTTTTTAAATTATTAATCAGTCATAATAATTTTTTTTCAGGAAAAGCAATACTTTTATTCAGCACCTTTCTAAAGGTTCTGTGGATGTATTCTTTTTTTTATATTTGTCTACATATATATATATATATATATATATATATATATATATATATATATATATATATATATATATATATATATATATATATATATATATATATTCTGCACTTTGGCCAGTTAGTTTGATTTGATTAAATGTGAAACTGCAAATGATCTTTTGAATCTGAAAAAAATAAGAAACAGAATAAGATTCTATGTGCCACCATTTGGCTCAAGGCATCTCCAGAATGTTTACATACTACTTAAGTGGGATATCATTTGAAAATTCATCAAAATCAAATTAAACTACACTCAACCTTGTATGATTAATAATTTATGGACACACGTCTGCATTCATATTTCCACCATGGATTGTCAGGAGTTAGACAAACACAGACAGGTAAGAAAAAACTTCATAAAGTAAAATAAACATGCGTCTCGGTTCCTGCGAGGTGGCACTCCTTTCCACACATCACATCATATTTGCTGCTATTTCATATCCACGCAAGAGCAAACACAGCGCTGGCCATACAGGACAGGAGGCGGCGGAGGAGCAAACAGCGTGAGGGCACCGTGTTCAAACTGTGGTGACCAGTGGCTCCTGTCTGTCCGTGGCCTCGCAGCATTGCCTCGGCCCCAGTGGCTCAATGCAGGTATTCACAAACTGGATTCCAGTGGCCACCCAAATATCTAGCCCAAGTGGACACAGTGGCTCTTCTAGGTAAATAGAGGCCTGTGCCAAAATCTAAACCTTATAGCCTCTCTTTCTCCCCAAGTATCTGTCTCTTTTTCTAGTGCTCCCTGGCTTTGTTTCCCTCGGCAGCTTTCGACAGCCTAAAAATGAAAATGAGCATGCTGTGTAACAGACCTCACAACTCACATCCTGGAATTAAATGCTCCCAGTCAGTAATAAATGTAAATGCTGCGTTGGCGCTATTTTCTTCCCGCGAAAAGCAACTAATGATGATTTGGGGGAAGGTTTACTTCAAATCTACGTTTCTAAAAAAGATTAATCGAATGACATTACATCGTAAAAAAAAAGAACAAACACGTTAAGCAGTAGAGAGTAATTTCCCATCCTTTTATTGTTAAATTGTGTAATTATTGTTCTACATTTAGTGTCTCACCTAAGCAGCCGTGGAAGCTGGAGGAGACTTGATGATTTGGCAAATTTTTTTTAGCAGAAACAAAAGGCAAACATGAGGAGGCAGACAGCTCATGAGAGACCAAACCACAGCACAGAGAGAGAAATCAAACCTAAGCACAGCCTTCTGAAACTAGTACAGCCCCATCTCCCTGCTCGCCTTGGCTCAGATCGTTTCTACTTATTGTTTACTTGGCTGTTTGTCTGATTGGTTTATTGGTTACAATCCAAACTGGGTGTGTAATGATCTGAAGTTGCATGTTTCACGGTTTCAGGGAGTCTTTGTCAGTAGTCAAAAGTTTGTTTTAATGCCGCTCTGGCATGTATTTATTAATCATCGTTGCATAATTAATTAATTTACAGATGCACACACACCTTAATAATTACAGCCTAGGTTGTTTGTTGTTGTCAACTGTGAGGTGCATGACATCACTAGTTTTCATATCCGCACCAAAGTGTCAGCCTTGACTTGTCAGTGATGTGTGAAGGTGATTCAGTCAATCAGTATTGTTGGAGTTGTCTGATTTTGTTGTGGTCTGTTCCCCTTGGCTTTACTTCCTCATTGTTTGGTTAATTGATCGGCTTTGTAGCGGGCTCAGTTTTAAAGCTAGAGTTGAGATACTGACATCACATGAAACTATAAAACCTAAGGCATTCATTGGCACCAACATGCCATACTAGCTTGTCACAAAATTTTGGCGAGGAAAAACTGGCATGGCGATTTTCAAAGGGGTCCCTTGACCTCTGACCTCAAGATATGTGAATGAAAATGGGTTCTATGGGTACCCACGAGTCTCCCCTTTACAGACATGCCCACTTTATGATAATTATATGCAGTTTAGGTAAGTCATAGTCAAGTCAGACAGCTGTTGTTGCCTGTTGGGTTTGACTTTGCCATGTTATGATTTGAGCATACTTTTTTTTGCCAAATGCAGTACCTATGAGGGTTTGTCATTGTTTTGAGTTGTTAATTGATTTCCAATGATATATATATATATATATATATATATATATACATTTGCATAAAGCAGCATATTTGCCCACTCCCATGTTGATAAGAGTATAAAATACTTGACAAAATCTCCCTTTAAGTTACATTTTGAAAAGATAAAAATGTGTGCTTAATTTGCAATTAATCCTGATTAACTACAGACAATCATGTGAGTAATCGCGATTAAATATTTTAATCGATTGACTGCCCGAGTTTAAATCAATGCGTGTTTGCCATTTCAAGAGAAACAATCGGACTTTGAAATCACAGAAATTGTAATCTGCATTTTTCACTATTTTCTGATGTTTTTTTTAGACTAAACAATCAATCGAGAAAATAATTCAAAAAAATGAATCGGTAATGAAAATAATTGTTAGTTGCAGCCCACAGACCCTGCTGCTGTATGTATATAGATATAATAATTATTACTGCAAATCCAACCATTTTATTATTTACTTTAAATATTTTCTATTATCTTCTGACCTTCTTAAAAATCAATACAAAGAAGAGTATTGAAGTGCTAACTGCTTGACTTGGCACAAATTGGGTTTGCACATTTGATTGTGATATAAAACATTGTTATTACGTCAAACAGAGATATTTAATGTTTTATATGTTTTGTTGAACAACAATACACAAAAAAAAACATTTTATTTTGTCAAATAGTTATTCATTGACAAAGGAAAGTTGAGTATGTAATCTTACATAGTGACATTACTTATGTTTGGGGTCAGTTAGACCCCAGCTAGGTCGCACATCCTGTTTGACCTCTTATGAACAAACTGTTATACAACTCCAATAACATCGATCCAAATAGACTCTTCTGTGATTCTGGATGTGCGTAAAAAGTACCGCCAACACCAATGAGAGAAAAAGAGTGTGCATGTGAAAATTTACAGCTGGGGTCTTTGAGACCCAAAATAGAATTAATGCATCATTTTCTGAAACATGTCAGAAATAATTTTATGTTATAAAATAAGGGAAAGGCATTAAGTATAAAGTTGATAAAACAATGTTAAGCATATTTTTTGAACTGTTAAAGACGGCCCGGGGTCAACATATTGACAATTTGAAAAGGTGTTGGTAATTGTATTTCCAGGCCAAACAACTCATCTATTAATGATCAATAAATACAGGTATGAACTTTATATACACTTAAAGACCTGCAGTAGGTTCTGGGAATGTACCTGACATTAAATCCCGTATTTCTCATTAACCTTTCTGTGTGATTTATTGGCTATGACATAAGTAGCGACTGGTGTATTTTGGTAGGAGCCTGAGCATCGTCTGGCTATGGCAAGCAGTGGTCTACAGGCTTTACACATTTATCGAGCATAATTGCTGCTTAAAGTCTTAAATTATTTATTATTGTGAGATCTGACAGTGCTGCTCAGAAGCAAATTGGGATCATCTTCCATGACCACCAAGGATTTGCAGATTGGAGGCAGAACTAAGTTTATTTCCTCCGCTCTGCTTTTATCCCTGCAAACGAAGCGTTTAAAAGGATCACCCGCGACAGATAACCACGTTACTGTACAGACGAATAACGCCGCTGCTCTTAAGATCCTGATTTTGTCTGTGGATTTTTTTTTTTTTTCCCTCTCTTCCCTTCACCCCGGTCTAATTGTGCTGATGCTCTCCCTGTGGGTTTTAATGTTTGACACGGCGAAACGCTCTTAAATCCTCCACACTGCTCCCTCCCTTATGAGGCCCAGTATCTTAAAAGCAAAAAGGATGTATGTCTAATTCACAAATTTATCACTTCGCAAAATGATGCATTAAATGAGAGGGGACACGCTCTGATTTGAAATGCTGACTTTAGAAAAGAAGTTCTGATTTTCGAAATGAGTTTAGATGGGCTCCCCTTCACCCCTCACCCACCCGCTCGCCTCCCACGTCCTCTTGCTTTCTCAGTCGTATCACTCTCCCTCCTTGAGATGGGAGGCCATGCAGCGCTCTCTTTGTCTGATCCTCACTTTCCGTCTCACAAACAAACATATAACATACTGTACATTTTATCGCTTAGTTAAGCTGGTTGTCAATTTAACATGTGTATGTGTTTCGCATGTGCGCCTATACGGCATATATATGTATATATATGTGTGTGTGTGTGTGTGTGTATGATATACGGCACTGTATACATACATTTCTTTCTTTTTTAAGATTGTGCTCACATGATCGCCTGCATTCAATTATCTTTGCTTTTGAGGACAAGGCGATAGAGATACTCCCTCTTTCACAAACCATGACTGATTTTCATTTCTCTAGCCTTGAGGAACTCGGCACTTACATCAGTATCAGTTTAAGGCCAGTTTAACATAATCAGACTTGTTGCAACAGACCGTCTTTGCCTTATATTGTTCATCAAGGACTTCCACAGATGTGCTTCACGTTAGCACTCTCTCATTTATTGTTCATAGAAAGCATACAGTTCTATGTAGCCACAATCTCATTAACGCCAAGATGGAAGGGACGGTGATATGATCATATTATCATATTGACATATTTTTTACAAAATGTTGTTTAACACTCAAAATTCTCAAATGCATCCTTTTGCTTTTTCAACGTTTTTATTTATTTTTTTATTATTATATTTTATATTCTCAAGTTTGGCGTAGACAGAAAAGCTGCTCTCTAGAGTATTCTGAGCTCCCCAGAGGCTGAAACCAGAGGAGGCATTTTTTTGAACACAGTTCTAACAGCTTTTGAACGCAGTTCAACTGGCTGAGAGGCACCGTGGGCTTCCTCTCGACAGGTCAACCTGCCAAGAAACAAGTTTAAAGAGGAAAAGAAGAAGAAGAAAAAAAAAAAAATCTGTGTAAAAAGAGTAAATGTAAATGTCTGCTCACGAAGCAGTGATCCCTGGAGATGTGTTAAAACAAGGGCGAGGACTAAACTGATGACAACTCCATCCGCACGGCCTCCACCGCGGAGGGAAGAAGCAAGACACGCTTAGTTTTAAGAGCTGCTCTCTTGACAGTGTTAATGACAGTGTTAGGCTACTGGTGAAATCATGAGGGAGAAGAGTCCAAGTAGAGTGGGAGTTGTGTTTGGGCGAAAAAATAATTTTAGACATCATTTGCTTTTATTAATTCTCGTTTTATTTTAATGTTTTATATTCACACAAATACAAGTAACCGTTTGCTGTCGTCAGATATGATCAACAAAAAAATCATAAAGAGATTTTTGTTACAAAATGTTGAATATGAACACTAAAACAACATCTATATATGCCATTTCTTTCAAATTACTTTTTAATTAATAATAATAAACATGGGGCCCTGTGATATGTTGTGTCAGTGGGCCCACTTTTCCTCTTGATACATCCATCATGCATGTACTAATAACTGAATTTACATTTTTTTAATACCGCATATCTACCACATTTTATTCACATATCACTCTGATATTTTAAACTTTGAAATTTGCTCGCAGATATTATTCTAAAACAGTATTTCCTTGGTTGTTTTATAAATAAAAATGTCATAAGACTTCACTGGAGTCACATTTTGCAGTACCAGCGAGTTGTATTCACTCTTGATTTAGATGTAAATCTCCTTTCAGTGTTAACTGCTGCAAGTGGTTGCTTAATATATATTTTAGTCACCACTTTAAGAGCTCACCTTGTCTCACATCCTTGGTAACATGAGAAAATGGGGGGAGGGAGAGGCTGCTTAATTTATCAGCAGGCTAACTATAGCAATGCTAGCTTGCCAGGCTCAATCTGCATGCTATTACTAAAACTGTATTCATTTTTTGTTTGCCTGGAAGTTGAGTTTAACCGTCATCCTACCAACTGGGGTCCTCGCAGACCCCAGAAGTATACATTTTTTGTCATATCTTACAGGTGCTTTGTTTTATCAATACAATTTTTCATGACTTTGTCAATCACGTTGTTCCTAATGACTTCATATCTTGCTTTTTTAAAAATACCTATGTATTGGGGTCCTGGGGCACACAGGCTCTATTTTCGTTTTACATAATATGCAAATTAACTGTAACTTTCCTAAAATAATTGTCAGTTTGTTTTCTTCATATGACATTAATTACATAACTAATAATGTTTTGAGTAAGTAAACATTTTGCTGTGATGGTTGTTTCTTACAGTAGTTTATTCATGGGTCGACCCCAGACGGTAGTCCTTGTACAGTATAGCGACTGACTGGGTCAAGCGAGTGACCGACTGAAAAGAGCGACTTACCGACTTGGTTGAGAATAGCAACCGACTGAATAGTGCTTTATTCTATCATTGCAATTTTCCATGACTTTGTCAATCAAAAAATCATCTAATGACTTCATATAATTGTTTTCTGTTTCTGTTTTAATTTGTGTAACTGTACTTTTCCTAAATGAATAATCTCTTCAGATGACATTAATTACATAACCGATAATATTTTGAGAAGAAATAAGTCAACATTTTGCTGTGATGGTTGTTTCTTACAGTAGTTTATTCATGGGTCGACCCCAGACGGTAGTCTTTGTATGTTAAATAGGTTGGTAGGATGAGGGTTACATATCTGCATACAGATCAGAACAATAATCAAAAATCTTTAATGTATGTCTGACCTTAGTGCAGGGATGGACTAAACCATTTGCAGCTCTTAGAGAGGGGGGAGGGGCCCCAAGAGGCTCCAATATTGTTTCAGACACAAAGAGTTGGATGTCAAACTGTTAATTCAGCAAGAATAATGATTTATTTTAAAATATAAGTGCAGATTAAATGAATCATGTTTGGGCCCTGCTTATTTTGTTCTACTGTTCCCCTCACTACAACATCCCTGATCAAAATACCGGCAAATATGCCTCCGAAAAATACTGGATAACATCGAAACTTTTGTATTTCCAGCAATGGGAAGCACTGACACTCCCAAGTTTGCCTATGGACATACTACACCAGTGTGAAAGTGAGGTACTTTTCAGTGTTCCTGTCATCTAAATCACACACTCACACAGATAGTCTTTCAGTCAGAAAACCCAACCACGACACACAAGTTATTTGTTGCCGTCCTTTTTGGTATGGTATATATGGTGAAGGCGAGTGGGTCCAATAAATGCCCCACAGTGTCAAGTTACCAGGCAGCCGGAGTTCTTTGGCTACTCACCAGACATAAAGCTGTAAATCAGAGGGAGTCAGCGGATTACTGAAGCATGGCGCGTGGTTAGAGGCTGGCTGCAGGTGTGTGTTCTCAAACATGAGAGACGGAGGCAGAGAGAAATGGAAGAAAAGCCCGAGCAGAACTGAGAGTGTACGTGGTAGACATGGTCACTTCCCTCAACTCTCCAGGTGCAAGATTATACCCCAGCCTCTTGTTCTCATTTTTTCTCAATACAAGTATAGAGCTGTCAAAGTTAACACGATAATAATACGCTAACACAACTAAATTCTTTAAAGCACGGTAATTTTCACAGGGGTCCTTTGACCTCTGACCTCAAGATATGGGAATGAAAATGGCTTCTATGGGTACCCACGAGTCTCCCCTTTACAGACATGCCCACTTTATGATAATCACATTGCACACTGACAGCTGTTGTTGCCAGTTGGGCTTGAGTTTGCCATGTTATGATTTGAGCATATTTCTTATGCTAAATGCAGTACCTGTGAGGGTTTCTGGACAATATTTGTAATTGTTTTGTGTTGTTAATTGATTTTCAATTATAAATATATACATACATTTGCATAAAGCAAGCATATTTGAGTATTAAATACTTGACAAAATCTCCCTTTAAGGTACATTTTGAACAGATAAAAAATGTGCATTTAATCATGATTAACTATGGACAATCATGTGATTAATTGCGATTAAATATTTAAATCGATTGACTGCCCTAATAATACATATATATAGATAAGAGAGAGAAAAATGAATACACATGCATATACATACGTTATATATTCTCCAAATGATCAGAACAAGGGCCTCTTCAAAACATGGCCGCTCTTTGGTTTGTGTTGTTTTTTCCCCCAATTGATTAGGATGCTAGGATGCACAATCTATATGTGTGTTTTTCTGCATGCAGTATGTGTGTGTATGTGTGTGAACGAGTCCCAGAGGGTACATCATGCTCTACGTTGCACACTGTTTCATGTGACTCAAACACCGCTGTTCCCGTCCGTGTTTATGCATCCCTCCCTCTTGATCGAAGCAAACACAGCCTCATTAGACGCAAACACACTCGCACGCAAACGCACGCATGCATACATGGAAACATACAAGCAGTATACATAATGAACACGGAGCCTTAGAGTAGGACGACATCCTCCTCTCTCTGGGTTTAGGAGGTGAGGTTTGTTGCAAAAAAACCTCTAGATCCAAAAGCCACTGAGTATAATTAAATACTTCAATGGTTAAAAGGGAAATGGACAGTAGGAGTGTATTTGCGTTGCAATGGAGTATAGGCATATTGAGTGTTAATGTTCAATGCACATACGCACACACTGACGCTCGCACACATCCATGGGAATTTCACCTGTACACGAGATAAGCACATCTGCTTGTATGTTATAGATTTGCAAGTATACAGGCAGCTGGTGTTTTCTCAACTTTATCTGAGACAAGGAGAAGTGAGAAAAAAAAAAAAAAAAAAGCACTACACCACCAGTCTGCATGAACCCACTGGGTATAAGGAACGGGTGGGGGAGAGTTTGAAGAGACTGTAAAGGTGAACAGGTGAAAGAGAAAAGCAGACGAGTGTAGCTTTGCCTGCCACCTCTCCGCCCTTCGTTGCTCCCCCCATCCCTGCATCACCTCGCCTCGGGGGGTTGAACAACTGCTCTTGAAGGGGGGGCAAGTGTTCTCTCTGTTCTTTCTCAGTGCCTCCGGGTGTACTACCGACTCTCACTACCCTGGCGATCTCCTGCCGCCTCACACTTTCAGACTCTCTCACACACACGGAAACACAAACACACGTACGAGGCACACAAGCGCTGTGCAGCATCTGAACCCTCCTCACTCTCTGCTCCCTCTCATCTTCCTATGTGGGGCTCTTTGTAGCTGCTGTGCCTGAGCTTGGTGAGGAGGAACAGGGAGAACAAAGCAAAGGGAAAAAAAGAAGGATGGAGAAAAAGAGGACTGAAGGTGGTGGTGGATGAAGAGGAGAAGGGAGGGGATGAATGAGAAAGAGAGAGAAATAGAGAGGGAAGGAGCTAATGTTCCCAACGCATTGGGAGTGTCGCCTGTTGTTGCTCGCGGAACATGGGTCGGCGAGCGTTTGTGTGCCACAGCGTGATTTGGGGGTTGTCCCCAGCTGCGCATGTAGACAGCAGCGCGGAGACGTGGCAGAGACTCTAATTAGACGGGCCTAAGTGTGCTGAACTGAGGGAGAACCCTGGAGCGCGAGCAAACGCTGCTCAGCCCCCCTGCAAACAGAGCGGGAGGAGACCCCCAGCAGTAATTACAACGTTTCACAAACCAAGCAAGACACCTCCAGGAAGTTTTCAATCAGAGAAATCCTCTTCAACTCACTGGGGAGCTGGAGAGGAGTTGCATTTCATTAGCCCTCACCATAGGGTCCTTTTAAAGAAGAGGGGGGGATTAAGCTTTGACTGGGGGAGGTCATCCTGTTGCATCTGCCGTAATGGCATACCGTCAACTGTGATTCAGCGTTGGCAAAAATAGGTTCGACGCAGCATCTCCAGGTAAAGCATGCAGCAACATCTCAATAAGGATTATATAAAATCGTTCCAATACTCATGATGGAGATAGATATGAAACACACTTTTACTTTACACTCATATCTGACAAATCATACTTGAGAGATGAGAACATTAAAAAGCTGTTTGAGAAAGAAAGCGTAAACTTTCCTGCCTGCCCATAATTGAATGACTGTTTAGTTAGTTAAAATGAAACTTTGTAATCAGATTTTGAGTTTCTCTAACTGATGAAGTTATTCTAGGAGTAAAGATCTCCATTTGGTAAAAAAAAAAACATACTTTAAATGAGAATATTAACCATTTTATGGCATGCTGATAATGGTCTTTTGAATTAATGTTCAGTGCAGGTGCAGTAAGTGTCAATATGTAGATCTGGAGGGGATCCATCTTCTATATGGCTGCTGCTTGTTGCAGCCAAGAAAAGGTTTCAAGTTTGTCGACAAGATGTTGTAGAATTCTTCACTTTGTTTGAAATCATAGATCTTTTGTACACAATTTACACAAGGAGAATATACAGTATATTGTATATAATCGCGGTACAAGTGCAGTGCAGAGCGGCGGTGATTAGCTAGCTGATGGGACATGAAGGCGAGTGTGACTTATCTGCTCAGGTAGACATTACTCCACTATATCTTAGATATTTGTTTGCTGCTATATTAATGTTCCTAATGTCGTAAATAGAACCTTAACATTGTGATATAATGCATTTGGACTTGGCGGAGGTCTGCGCTCTCCGAGTGCCCTTCTAGATTTTCTAATGTTTTTGTCTATAATAGGGCTGTCAATTGATTCAAATATTGAATTGCGATTAATCACATAATTGTCCATAGTTAATTGCGATTAATCAATATGTTTATTTATCTGATTTGTCAAGTATTTAATACTCTTATCAACATGGGAGTGGGCAGATATGCTTGCTTTATGCAAATATATGTATATATTTATTATTGGAAATCAATTAACAACACAAAAAAATTACAAATATTGTCCAGAAACCCTCACAGGTACTGCATTTAGCAGAAAATGGGCATGTCTGTAAAGGGGAGACTCGTGGGTACCCATACAACCCTTTTTCATTCACATATCTTGATGTCAGAGGTCAAGGGACCCCTTTATAAATGGCCATGGCAGTTTTTCCTCGACAAAATTTTGCATATGTTTGGAGCGATATTTAGCCTCCTTCCCGACAAGCTAGTATGACATGGTTGGTACCAACGGATTCCTTAGTGGCGTTAAATCAAATTTGCATTAACGTGTTATTATAAACCCGAGGTATACAAGTGTATTTTTTATTCACAGTTGCAAACGATAGCACCCAAAGTTTGTTTATATTAGCATATATTATCATACTTTACAGTAACATAAGCTAGCTCAGATGATATGAATGTGACAACGGTCAAGATACCGTCCAAGAGGAGTTAGGACTGATGAGGGGACCTTATAGAGTTACCTCAGCTACCTCATCCCTACTGCTATAAACACACAAGTCGTTTTCCTGGCCAAATTTTCAACTTGGGAAACCAGAAGATCCTACAAGCATCTCACTTTCCTGGAAAACCTTGACCTACACTGAGAAATAATAATGGAAAAAAAATATATATATTTTTCCTGGTAAAATTTCAAATATGACAAATATATTTTTTAATGTGTTCGTTATAGTTGATAATACATGTGAATTTACAAGCGATATGATTTTAATGTATGGTTTAATCTCCATTATATAAGTGGTGGTATGTGGGAATATTTTAAAAACGTTTTTAAGGGTTTAATATGGTTAGAACTGTGGCCTGTATTCAGATTGCAGAGCTCAAACTTTAGTGTAAGCTCCACAATATATGCAATGCGAACTGTATTCATAAACATAATGGTGGGATGATGTTTTTTAACTAAAGCATGTGTGTCACTGCTCTCTGCATGCAGTGTGTATGTGTTTCTGTGTGTGACAAACATCCACAGCAAAGGTGCGAAGGCACTCTCACCTGTCTCAAGCCAGAAGCATGCCTGCACACACTCACTCACACGTATACACAGATGCATATACACATTGTGGCATGTGTCACGGAAAACAGATGTGCAAGGAACAACGCTGCATCAATTATCTCACCAAGTTCACTCAGTAAATTAGAAAAGGATAATTATGTCGTACTTATTTTTCCACCGTGTCTATCTTTTTCACTTTTTTTTTTGGCATGGGTAGTGGCAGTTGTCATGGAGTGCATGTAAAATCATCTGTGCAGGTACAAAATGTCTAATCTATGCTTTTCCTGTTGGGATTAGCCAAGGATGCTGTAGTACGGCTGTCACAAAGTATTAGGGAGGAAAAGAGAGGAACAGAAGCAATGTGGGACACCTACACCTTCACTGCCAGACCAAGTTCACGATATAAATTAAAAAAAAGTTAAGAAAATACGCAACACCATCTCAAATACTGGCTTGCCGTTTCAGTGCACAGCAGTGGAATTATTAAACAAAACACATCTCGGTATGTTGCATTGATAATTCTTATATAAATTGAAATTATGTACTTCAGTGATAAATGCACCCTCTTTTCACATACATTTTTTATGTATATTATTTGCTAACATCTGAAACATGAATTTGTATTAGCTTTATCTGCTCTTCCTCACTAAACCCACATGCTTTTACTTCACCGCAGAGTTGGTAATTACAATCACACTAAATAGGCTTGAACCGTATCAAAAATTAATTAATATCAAATTTATTTGGGTTATCCATTGCTAAAACACATGGTTTTTGCATGCTAATGCCACATATTTTGAAGCATTCCTGCAATTCAATTACTTGGGAATATCATTAAAGGCAACAAATTTACAGTTTAATTTGTGTGGACTATTTAAGTCGCTCCAGAGCTACAGAATCCCCTTCCTCTATAAGTGGATTAATTAATTTGAATCAATAAAGTCTCTTAGTCGGGTTGCACTGCTCCCCCAAAAAATAACTAACTCCACACAAAGCCTTATCAGCTGCAGCGTCCAAGGTCCAAGCCCTTGCTTTTCAGCTCGAGAAGGAAGTTTGGCTGAGACAATTACCAGCAGATGATTTCCGCCCCGTCTTTTGCTCTTTCAGCTTTTTGAATCCGTGCAGAATGTTAATTTGTTTGTGCGCTTGTTTTTGCAGCATGTTTTGTTTTGTGATATTGCTTTTATACGAGCAATGTGAAGTCGGTATGCAGAGCTCTTTGTATTTACTCTATGGTAAACACTTAGTGTGCACATTTAGTACCAATATACTTTAAAACCACAGTTTTAACGTGCATACTTATAACTGTACAGAGAAACTCATCCCCACGTGAATTTTTAGTTGTGAATCATCATTCAAAAATTACCAAAATATTTAAGATATATATATATATTTAAAAAAATGATAATCACACTGTGCTTTAATAACCCCATGGTATTCAGTTCAGGGTGTGTGCAGGCATTTCTTATTAGCCGCTTGGTTTTCAGTCAGAGTGCACTCAAGAATCACTGATGTGCTCCAACAGCCATCATATAGAGAAATTGTGTACACAGTAGCACATCCTAGCTCCTTTTGTGATCTCCTGTCTCGTTTAATGTGTGAATCAAGGACCAGTAGATCAATAACAGTGGGTGCAGGTTACAAACAGCACCTCCCTTCTTTCTTCCCCGTATCAGATGATATTGTACGTGTTGTAATGTAACTATGTCATCGTCGTGTGAAAAATGTTGGAGATGTAAAAATGACTTTTTTTAACACCTCTCTAACCCAGTCCTACAAATAAATGTATATCATAAAGGTAGAGTGTGTGGCAGAGCTATTGTATTTGGTTGCATGATATTGGGCAGGTGTCTATGATGCGTCCACCACGAGATCATATGTTGTAACAGCCGCATTTTATCTCCCAAATAGTTTAATAAAGCATTTTTATAAGCTACAATCCATGTTAATAGTCGATATAATGCATTTTGATCATGATTAAATCTATTTTGTTAGCATTAAACACCCGTATACCACATGGATGTACTGTCAAAATGTGATAGAATTTGTACTTTGCGATTGCTATTTTTAATACCCAGCACAGCACGACTGTAGACACAAACGTATCTTAGAATATGGACAGTACCCAGTAATATATGTTGCATATTTTAGCTCTTCAGAAAGAAAGAAGAAGTTGAGTAGAGACAGTTAGTGTAAGAGTGTGTTAGCGGAAGAGGAGCAGGACAGTTAAGGTGTTACTCCACCCACTTCCACCTCCACCCCATTCTGCATGGAGGAGCTTGTAAGGCATGAAGGGAGCAGCTGTTTAGGGCTGCAAATAACTATTATTTTAATTGTTGATTAATCTGTCGATTAATGTCTCGACTAATCAACTAGTTGTTTGGTCTAAAAAAAGACAGAAGATGGTGAAAAATGTCAATCAGTGTTTCCCAAAGCCCGGGATGACGTCCTCAAATGTCTTGTTTTGTCCACAACTCAAAGATATTCAGTTTACTGTCATAGAGGAGTAAAAAAAACAGAAAATATTCACATTTAAGAAGCTTGAATCAGAGAATTTTGGCTTTTTTTTCTTTAAAAAAAAAATACTCAAACTGATTAATCGATCATCAAAATAGTTGCCGATTAATTAAATAGCTGACATCTAATCATCTAATTAATCTATTCATTTTTGCAGCTCTACAGCCATTTAAGTGTTCCTCAAAAGAAAACAATAATTTATCGCAAAACGCTATAAAATCAAAGTGAAAAGCCACAGCTAAAATACAGTTACATGCATTGATGTGCCCGTGTGTCTGGTGAAGGTGAACCAGAACCAAAAAGTTCAGAAAAGTTCTGTTCGCCAGCCAAGTGCTGCACTTAGTTGCAAACCCACAATTTTACCTCCTTGCACACACTAAATTTCAATTTTAAAAAAGTGACATAATTTTCCTTTCTGGTGCTCTCATTACGGATGGCCTCAATGAACAAACTACTCAAAGACGTGATTTAGGAATTGGAGGTCGGGAACAAGCCAAAAGCTTAAAAATCGGGACACATTACTGAAAGTTTTTGATTGGATGGGAAATAGAACCTTATTTTGCTACTGAGTTGAATTGCAAGTAAAGCTTAAGAATATATGGATAAAAAAACACTCACCACTTGACAGGTTTTGTGCTAAACAGCAGGAGACCGAGTATCTCGATGAGTCACTATGACTACCCTGCAATGTAAAATGTATCTAAAGAACAATATTCTGCCTCCACATGTCAGTGTTAAACATTGGTTTTGCTGTTTTAGTGTCATTTTACATTATTGGAAAAGCATAAAAGTGCCTCGCTACGCCTTAACACATAAAACAGCTCCATTGGATTACTTCACATTTCTGTGTGCTCATGTTCATGGTTCATTTGGTTCCTACTTTCAATTAAGGATTTAGAACAGCTGTCCTTAAACATAAAGATTATATTGTGTGATTTGTGTCGACTTGGTTTCTGAGAGGAAAGCCCGGTTTAGTTTTGATACTCGCTGGTGAGCGAGTCTGAAAATAGTGTTGACAGATGACTCTTATTCATAGCCAGTCGGAGGGTGTTTTGAACACTGTGCGAACAAAATGTTCATCACTGCACTGATTCAGTGTCTGAATAGACAGGTAACAACATCATCTTATATTAGTTTATATATACTGCACAGTATATATGTATTAGTGCCCACACTATGTCTGTTTTTCCCTCCCTCTCTTTCCCTCTCACTCCTTTCTTCAGCCGTGGTGAGGAATCTGATGCAGGGGTGTTGCATTTCTGTTTGTGTAAGTGTCTGTCAGAAGTCCAGTTGGGAAAATCTGAACAGCTACTTGTCCTCAAACAGAGCGCTGTTCAACAAGGCTTATGACAGGAAGCATTATCTATCAGATAACCCAAGCCCGCATGTGTACGGGATCTGAGGACAGGAGTATTGTGAGAAAAAATTGAAGTGTTGATGAGGATGACATCAATGAAGTCATAGACTTTGTGCAAAGTGGCCCTAGGCAGTGTTTGTCTCTCTGTCTCTCTTTTGTCAGCCATAGATGGATTTTGTTGGAAGTGCTATTTACATTTATTCTTTCCTAGTCTGCCTTTTATTTTAAGCCAAAAGCAAAGATATCCTCCGTCGTTTTGTTTACTTTTTGACCAAAACACAGACGATGGCGAAATTCTACCCGTCACTCCGCAATATGAAACTGCCTGTGAGAAATGAGGACTGACACTAAGTATAACATGGAGCGTCGATTTAAACTACTCTCAACAGATGGTTACAAAAGGACTGTTTTCTGATGGGGGGGACCGTGCGTTTGCCTTATTAAATTGTCACATCTGTGTTGTAAAGCTGCAGCCAAAACCTGCTCCTTGGAATCTAATCAAATGCTGAAGGAAATGGAGTTCAGAGGGAGAAAATGAAAGAGGAAAGGATATCAGTGGATGTCCTCCACTTTCAGAAAGGTACACAGACCCTGCTGAATACAAGAGGAGAAATAAACATGTTTACCAGAGGGAGATAGTGAGTTTATGCTGTAGTTACAGCGGCTCTCTGATGTTTGCCAAATGGAGAGTATCATGATAAATCACACTCTGTTTTAAACACTGATTAATTGCACAAAATTAATTATAAAATTGCAAGTTTATGAAAATGCAATTGCGCACAATTAATTTATTTGAATAATCTTGACATGACAGATGAATGTAGATGGCAGTCAAACATGTTTACATGTAAGGTGTTTAACTTAGTTCAGTTTTTGTATGATTAATTTGTCAGGTTTTATAGCTGGTATACGTTTTGACACATGGATACAGCACTGTATGTTTGCATCCTTCTTCTTTCTCTTGCCTGTGTATGAAATGTAAGTAGTGAGTAGTGATGAGGACACAACCAGCCGTGACCATTATACCATTTGTTATTCCTGATACAAGAGCCTGTGATCAAAACTTTGAGACCACGGTAAACATTTAAAGTGGAGCTCTGACTGCTCGGAGAAAACTGAAACACTTGAATCGAGCTTTTTTTCTCAATCAGTGGGAAGCAGGACTATAGTAGTACATACATACAATGCCTCATGGCTTTCAAATAGCTTTATTTAGGCGTGTTACATCTCTCAAGTATTTAATGTTTTATAATGCGATCAATCTTGGAACCCATCGGCTATTGGCCTGATGACGATTTAGCCTCTGGGGGCAATGGACAATATTTCGGGGTTCTGGTGTAGCCAGCCGATATCCAGATAATGAATAACGGATAACCGAGCCAAGACTTTCTCTTCCGTGCGCCGGTCATTGTGATTTGTGGTGTTTCCATCTTCAATCCCAACTTGTTTATCGCACAGCTTACAAATCCCTTCGTTAATGTTTTCTGGCTCTCCTTTTTCGTTTGGGTTTAAAACCAAAGAATCGCCAAATAGGCGCATTGGCATTCTTTTTGCAAACGAGAGCGGACATCTTTCCTGCTGGGGTTAGGGCTAATGTACATGGGTAATTACTAGGGCTGTACCGAATAATTTGAAGCTTCGAAGCTACATTCATAACGTTGACATTCAAATTATTATCAATAACTTACAGAAACATTTGGTACAGTAGCCCGACTTCTCTCTCTCTTAAATAATTATTAACTTAATTATCTCAGTCCTTAGTCCAAAAGTCCAAATGTATTGAAAAAAGATAGATGTAATCATATCCAAATCCAATTAAATATTTTGCTTTAGTTCATGTTTGTTGGCGTTTAGCCTTTCAAAAACTGCATTTTCACTGCGGCCAAACACTATTTACTCTCCCTAACGCACCTGTCTTAACAGGTGGTCTACCAGCAATTTAACCGCACTTCAGGCCTACATTTATACAACCACCATAACACAAAACAGCTGTATGTTAGCATGTTGTTACTTTTGGATACGCTACAACAATGCTGTGAAGAGAAAGCGAGAGACTGAATATAGTGCAAAATTCATAACCGCCGTTGTTTAATTGAATATTGTTCTTTATCATGGACAAGTGAGGACCATTATCGTGGCCAACCAATATCGTGTTAAACGATAATCTCATCATATCGCCCAAGCCTAATGCAGGTATATGATATTACAGATACAGACGTAGGCAAAATTGTTGGTACCCTTCTGTTAAAGAAAGAAAAACCAACAATGGTCACTGAAATAACTTGAAACTGACAAAAGTAATAATAAATAAAAATTCACTGAAAATGAACTAATGAAAATCAGATATTGTTTTTGAATTATGGTTCAGCAGAATCATTTAAAAAAACAAACTAATGAAACTGGCCTAGACAAAAATGATGGTACCCTTAACTTAATATTTTGTTGCACAACCTTTTGAGGCAATCACTGCAATCAAGTGATTTCTGTAACTCTCAATGAGACTTCTGCACCTGTCGACAGGTATGTTGGCCCACTCCTCGTGAGCAAACTGCTCCAGCTGTCTCAGGTTTGAAGGGTGCCTTCTCCAGACTGCATGTTTCAGCTCCTTCCACAGATGTCCAATAGGATTTAGATCAGGGCTCATAGAAGGCCACTTCAGAATAGTCCAATGTTTTGTTCTTAGCCATTCTTGGGTGTTTTTAGCTGTGTTTTGGGTCATTATCCTGTTTGAGGACCCATGACCTGCGACTGAGACCAAGCTTTCTGACACTGGGCAGCACATTTCGCTCCAGAATGCCTTGATAGTCTTGAGATTTCATTGCACCCTGCACAGATTCAAGACACCCTGTGCCAGATGCAACAAAGCAGACCCATAACATAACCGAGCCTCCTCCATGTTTCACATTAGGTACAGTGTTCTTTTCTTTGGATGCTTCATTTTTGCGTCTGTGAACATAGAGCTGATGTGACTTGCCAAAAAGCTCCAGTTTTGTCTCATCTGTCCAAAGGACATTCTCCCAGAAGCTTTGTGGCTTGTCAATATGCATTTTGGAAAATTCCAGTCTCGCTTTTTTATGATTTGGTGTCATCCTCGGTTGTCTTCCATTAAGTCCACTTTGGCTCAAACTGATGTACCTTGACCTTGGAGTTCACCTCTAATCTCTTTGGAAGTTGTTCTGGGCTCTTTGGTTACCATTCGTGTTATCCGTCTCTTCAATATGTCATCAATGTTCCTCTTGCGGCCACGTCCAGGGAGGTAGGCTACAGTCCCATGGACCTTAAACTTCTGAATAATATGAGCAGCTGTAGTCACAGGAACATCAGGCTGCTTGGAGATGGTCTTATAGCCTTTACCTTTAACATGAAGGTCTATAATGTTCTTTCTGATCTCCTGAGACAACTCTCTCCCCTTTCTGTGGTCCATGTTCAGTGTGGTACACACCATGATACCAAACAGCACAGTGACTACTTTTCACCCTTTAAATAGGCAGACTGACTGATTACAAGTTTGAAGACACCTGTGATGCTATTTACAGGACACATCTTAGTTTAATATGTCCCTATGGTCACATTATTTTACATCTTTTCTAGGGGTACCATCATTTTTGTCCAGGCCAGTTTCATTAGTTTGTTTTTTTAAATGATTCTGCTGAACCACAATTCAAAAACAATATCTGATTTTCATTAGTTAATTTTCAGTAAATTTTTATTTATTATTACTTTTGTCAGTTTCAAGTTATTTCAGTGACTATTGTTGGTTTTTCTTTCTTTAACGGAAGGGTACCAACAATTGTGCCTACGTCTGTATGTGTTTCATAGAAAGTGTTTTCCATTGGAAGGAGAGCTTTTGTGTATTTCTCCATTCACACTTTCAGAGCAGATAAATGTGTCTTGATGTGCTGGCCTTGGCTCCGGCTCACTCCGAGAGCCGATGGATTGGATCAGGTATTTGAGTCAAAACCAAGGACACATGTTCCATTTTAACAGATCTCTTAAATCTAGTCTAATGAGTCAGAAAACCACAAGCCAAAGCTGTTTCATTTGCCAGCAGAACTGAAGCATCACATTTGTTCATAATAAAGCTGCTTTAACAAATCAGTCTCTGAGTGTATGTGAGTGTGTGTTTGACCAGTCTTTGGAAATTACTGTGGCAGTGATTGCCACTGATCTCTTATTTCTGTCCTTGGAGAAGCATTTAAAATGTTATTTAAATTGTCACTGCCAGGCAATCACACTGATTACATTTTCATTCCTTCTAATGATGCTTCTGAAAGTTTAACTTTTTGCAGGGGTATCTTACGTCATGAGAGACTTTTATGTTTTACCTATTAGATATATATATATATATATATATATATATATATATATTGTCGATCAATTAAAATATTTAATCGCATGATTGTCCATGATTAATCACAAATTAATTGCGCATTTTGTATTTGTTCAAAATGTACCAAGATTTGTCAAGTATTTAATACTCTTATCGATGTGGGAGTGGGAAAATATGCTTGCTTTATACAAATGTATGTATATACTTGTTATTGGAAATCAATTAAAAACACAAAACAATGACAAATATTGTCCAGAAACCCTCACAGGTACTGCATTTAGCATAAAAAATATGCTCAAATCATAACATGGCAAACTCAAGCCCAACAGGCAACCACAGCTGTCAGTGTGTCAGTGTGCTGACTTGCCCAAAAACTGCATATGATTATCATAAAGTGGGCATGTCTGTGAAGGTGAGACTCGTGGGTACCCATAGAACCCATTTTCATTCACATATCTTGAGGTCAGAGGTCAAGGGAACCCTTTGAAAATGGCCATGCCAGTTTTTCCTTGACAAAATGTAATGTAAGTTGGATATGTTATTTGGCCTGCTTCGTGATAAGATAGTATGACATGGTTGATACCAATGGATTCCTTAAATTGCATATGCTGCCAGTATCTTCACTCTAGCTTTAAACCTGAGCCCGCCACAACAAAAACTCACAAGTTGCGTTATTAATGTGTTAAAGAAATTTGTGGCATTAAAACTAATTTGCAGCCCTTATACTGTACAGTATATGTATAATCTAATACATTTAAAAACAATTGAAAGTGAGAAAGGGAGCAAATGTGGCTATAAAGTATCTAGTCATGCAGTGTATATTTTTTAAATTAATTTCAGTTTTGGAAATAAAAGAAGAAAAAGAAAGAAATCCGTAGGTGCTCGGCACCATTCACTGTCCTTTCAGGTGCTTTTCTACAGTTAGGAGAGTGGTGGGCAGTTGGGCACTTTAACCTAAGGCACTAATGGGTGACGACTAAGGGTTATAGTGGCACTCCACATCCATCTACTCAGAACAGCACTACCAGAAACTAAGCTCAACCAAGAGCTGCCCTTTCAAAATGCTTTTACCCCTCAGTAGCTCTACACAAAGTTCTGGACTGGTGAAATGACAGAAAATCAATACCGAGTAGAATCAGAGCTGCTGCAAGTAATCACTGCAGTACTTAGGTGGGAATAACCAGTCAACTCCCGTAATGCTAAACCACTGTCTGGTAAGAAATTAACATTTTCTATTCTGTCACTTTTTGATCACATGCTATTTTTCATCCTGAGCCTTACAGCAAGCAAGCTTGTATTTCTGCCGTGCTTTTATTGTATAAAGAAGTACATGGTTGTCAACAGACTGAAAACAACCACTAGCATTTCCAATAATGATAGTGAAAATCCAGCCGGATGTGACCATAATCCACCAGCAGTGCCAGGGCATATGGAAGATCGAGAGACATGCCTCTCCATCTTGGTGGATCCATCTGTCAGTCTTTGGCGGCGCTTTGCTGCTTTCTCTGGCACATTTGACAGCCCCACGCCTCGGCTAGATTAGAAAATTATACAAATGTAAGGGTGGAAAGGTGTAATTGAAGATGGCAAAAGGGCTGATTGGGAGACATTTAAATGATTATTCTCCAGTGTTCAACACGGAGGGCGTGTAGCACAGGCCACAGAGAGAAACACTTTGAAATGATTACCGCTCCTGACAGGTGGATGACAAGACTCGCTCTCTCTTTCTTTCCGTGTGAACCTATGCATACAGTGTCAGTGTATGCATGTGTAGTTTGTGTGTCACAGTGTATGGGTCTGTGTGTGTGTGCTCTATGTAAACGTCTATGTGTGTCTTTGCAGGATGTGTGAGTGTGCGTGTGTGTGTGTGATATGGCTGGCGGGCATGCGTATAAGCCCTGCAGAGTTCCTTACTCAGAGCCACCACAAAGCAGAGAGGATTTACATCAGACAGATTACAGCACTGCCACCATGACAGCATCTAATGGAAGAAACAAGACACCTTTTAATGAAGACGCTAATTTAAGAAATATCACACTGCGCTCCGAAATATAAATCAGAAATGTAAATATGAATCAGACGCAGATGCAACAGTGGAGGGACGACATGGCCTGACACAGGGATGTCCCACCTTATTTAGCTGTATTCAATACTAGATGTATATCTAATGATGCCCTTCAAATAAAGTTTGGGGTTTTTCTTTGAGATTATTACTTTTTTTTTTTTTTTTTTTTAAACAAATTTAGCAAGTCTGTAGTCATAATGAATTTAAGTATATCTCTCGCAGCATATAGGCAAGGAAAGTAATTGTATGTGTGCAGATAAAGGTGTTAATTTTTTCTCATTTTCTGAGAGAAATACGCAAAATTGGAGTTTCCAGTTTTCAGCAGATAGCTCACCACAACATTTTTTTTTGCTTACCTCATGCTAGTGAATCTGGGTGTATACTGTACATGAAGTATCAACAATTGCTCTAAAAAAAAAAATCAGTATTTCTTAACCAAGTTCCGACTTACACTCCGTTGCATGCGTGGCAGTCATACAATACGCCACAATAAAACGACTGACATATCACTTTTTCCCCTGACATAGTCAGAAGTTTTCTATCTATGTGGTCTGAGTCAGAGTTGTGTTCTGTCATGTTAAATGCAGTTGACAGAAGAGCCAGGCAACACCCTAAACCTCTGGCCTGAGACTTTGTTTTCCCTGGGCACCGAGGCGCTGTACTCCCTCAGGCTTTGGTCTGCCGTGAGCTGCAGGCTGTGGCTGTTTTACTGTATTCTCTCTCTCATGTCATACATTTAACATGAGTGAGTGTTACGCCGGAAACACACCAAGAAGCGGCGAGCTGCCATGCGATGTCTATGGAAAGCTGTGTTGGCCACTCCGAACTCAGCAAATTGCTGCTAAGTGCGGTAAACTAAAAAGTTGGGGGTGGTTTAACTTTTGGCGGCGAATTTCGGCCAGAGAATTCCTGCAGCCAATCAGTAAACAGATAATGTGACTCCTGTGACATTTTGACCTATGTTACAAAGAATTGAAACACATAAAAATACGCCTCCCAGCCGCCAAAAAATGTAGTTATTGCGGCAAGCCACACTTCGCCGATGCTTTGTGTGTTTCCGCCATTATTCTCCGTTGTCATCATGATCTCAAAGTATAGATATACCTCAGCCATCATAGACTTTCACATCCCTGCATGTACTACAAATACTGTTAATAACTTCTTGAAATTTACATTACTGGGAATATTGCAAGGTGTGCACAACAAGAATAGACATATCAAATCTCTTTCTGACTTGTTAAGATGCAAATGTTCCAATGTGACATCTGGAAATTACAACAAAGATTGGGAATTTTTCACTCTATTCAGTTGCAATTATGTTGACTGATATTGCAATTACAGTATGATTTGCGATATGAGAGGCAATGATATTTTTTAAATCAATATTCCCATTTTCACTGAAAAACATATTAAAATGATTATGGTGTGATTTGTGCGGAGATCTGTACCAAATAAAGATGTTTTCTTAAGTCTGTAGAATATGACGTGTAGGCCAGGACATCTCTCCAGCACCTTTAACAAATGTTGCGCATCTTGCGATTTTTAAAATTCAGTCGGCTCACATCAACACATATTTACAAGGTCAAAATTTCCGAAATTCTATTCAAACTGAGGTGCAGATTGTTTTTAGCATTTAATCCTGAGTTTGAATTAGCTCCAAGGGACCTATAGGGTCAACTGAAACTTTCTTATCCACATAACACATATGTTGAAGCAAAACAACAAAAGAACTCTGAAATTTGAGCTGTGAGACTTGCTAATGAAAACAGACACAGAAAACAAACCCTTAGCTGTTGAAAGTGATAAATGAATCGGATGTTGGGAGTTTACCAACTAAGCCCATATTTAAGAGGATTTGAAAATGAGCCATCAATGTGATATATCACTTACAAAAACACACAGAAATAATAGGTTGGAAAACAAGTGTGAATTTCCTGTGAAGTGTGTAATGAGGAGAAATGAAGAGAGCGAATGATTTCCCTCCCCTCGGAGGACGTCAATAACCCATGAAGTAGGCTGACATGATACAATTACACCACATCACCAATGGTTTAGTTTCTCCTCACTCTAAACACATACAAATGTTGATTCCGTCGTTACATTCATTTCTTTCACAACCCTCTTAAACATATTTCCAAAATGATTATACTCTATTTTCCCTAAACTGTAAAAATAGACACATTTTCAGATCAAAAATAGCTTTGCAAAAAAGGTTAAACAAATCTGAAATATGTAAAAAAAATAGTGAAAATTGTTGACATATATCAAAAAGATTTGTTATTTTGGACAACAAATGTAAAGACATGGGATTTTGTGCTCACGGAAACAGTGTCTGCCCGCCTTTTCTTCCATAACGTGATGATGTCACCAAGTAACACATTTGCATAACCGCTTGTTTGGTACGCCCTAAAACAAAGCTAGTTAGAGCGGAGCTGGAACAGAGTCCGAAGAGTTTGGTTTGGTTGACCAATCAGAGCAAACTGGGCTTTTCGGGGGGCAGGAACGCAAACATTTCAGACAGAAGGTGAAAAGAGGTGCTGCAGCACAGCCGGTATGAGAAAAATAAAGCGTTTTTTTTTTACATTAAAGCATGTAAACATGTTCTAGTAGAAACCCAAAATACAAGTATGGACCTGAAAATAGGTCCTCTTTAAGAGAGTGAGATTTCCCATATATTTTAAGGCTCTTCATGTGGTCAACAAAGAGGTTCGCCATATGGACCGACAGTAATCATGAGACAGGAAAGTACTGTGCAGACCATGATAATGTATACAATATAATGTTAATGGTACACATGTGTACTAATGCACAGTCCATTAAGTAAATGTACTACTAAACGATTTCCCACTTTCATTTCAATAACCTACAGCAGCTGTTTACATACAACTTGAATGATTTATTACACAAAGATGGTCTACATAGTTAAATGCATTGACACAACAAACCTATGTGGTGATAGTAGAGTATGCAATGCTCTGATTCAACAAGCTAAGGATCAACTCCTTATGCGTTGATGCTAAATATAGCCCTACTTTGAAAAATACACTAATAGGCAATTTCTTGCTTGGCGTATGTTCAAAGGAAGTCAGGATCATATACTGAGTTAATATGGCATTGTTGAACATGGTACAGTGTGTAGTTTAGTCGGGTTCAAATGGCATCACAAGTTCATCATCGTCTCAGCTCTTATTGGCTTTCAAGTCAAAACATCTGCCATGGAGGTTTACTCAGGGGTGAAAATACTCAACGAGTAATAGGAGGAGAAAATAAAAGCATTGAGATTTAATTGAATGATGTCGTTGCGCTGTATCCAACGTCAGTGATTAAAGTGTGAATATTAATAAATCAAGTGTTCATTTTTTTATATTGCGAGTTTGGTCCAATCTTCTTGTGAAAGCTTATGAAATGAGGCTAATCAGGAAGTCATCCTATTTTTGCCCTTTCTTACTCTTTTGCTAATATCTTCGATGTTTCAATTGGAGCGCCCCCGTCACTTTAAAGATGGCGCCTTAGGCCATAGTTAAAATCACAGTATGGGAATAAAGGAGGGGAGCTTCTTCTGCCACTAACAATCCTCTTATGTTTCATGATATTTATTATATTTCTATACAGCAAATATGTTGTATATTGCCTGTATTTATTTCACATCCAGTTAAAAGTGTGTGTGATTTATATTCGGATAGTAGTCACAGGACTCACGTTTCTTTCCTGTACAACTGTCCTTTAGGAAAAATGTCAGAGTGGCCGTACAGAAGGAACAGTGTGGGATAAAGAGTTAGCCATGGCACCAGTCATAATCCACCCTTCAAAAGAGCCAGATGGAGAGGGTAAGGTTTCAGTCAAAATATTGTTTTTGGATTGAGGTGTGGACTCGCTCTCACTCTCTTGCGCTCTCTCTCAATCTCTCTATGTCCTTGTCTCTCTCAATCTTTCTCTCTTGTACTCTCCAGCTCTCATTCAAACCCTCCTCCTCCTGCTGCTGCTGTGTTTTATCAGATCCTGTCACAGGGGGCCTCTTATAAAACCAACAGAGCTCATCAGGATAGAGCTCCAGAGGACCGGTTCGGTCAACCCTCGTTAATCTACTGCGGTCCGGGTTGGGTTAAGGCCTCGGCTGGTATTTACCAAGCATGTCAGGTTTTGAGTGCTGATTTAAAGTCAGCGCTTCGAATCCGTTTTCATCAAGAGTGATTCGCGATGAAAACGATGGTTTGAAGGGACCTGAGCAGCGGTCCTAAATCAGCAGTCTTGCCCGGAGACGCTTGATAAACATACAGCCCCTGGGTTTGTGTCTGGGGCTGGTGGGGCTGTGGGGCAGAAAGGTATGTGCTTAGTGGTGATTGTGCGCCGTGGCCTCCCCTCATTCTCCGAGGCCGAACACACACAGAGCGACCTTGTGTGGAGCGGAGGGCTGGGCAGACACGCTGAAGTCAGCTCACGCCATGCGGTGCACTGTCGGCAAAAGAAGGAATGATCCTCCTGGATCACACACACACACACACACACATATATTCATGCATTACTTTTAGCAATGGTATTCTGCATTATTAACATTTCAAAAGAAATTTAGAAAACTAACACACACACGCATGTATTCTCCTAATCATCAGCTCCTCCGAGCCAGACTGCAAGGGCTGCCCCCGGGACTACTGTATAGAGTTGTTATAGAAGCACTCATAAATCCACCCAGAGTTACATAAACCTGTCAGTGGGTTCATTACAATAATTACTTTAATTTTCTGTTGATGATTTAATGATAAAGCAACAGGAAAAAAAAAAAGGGCGAAAATAAAACAGAGTGAAAGGAGTTTTCAGAGGAGACGCCGTGCCACGTTTCCTGTCGAGCGTATAGCCTGTCACCTCTCAGCTGACAGAACACTTTGTGTTTCACCGTCGGCGTGGCCCGCGGTGTTGTGAGCCACGGAGCGGACACGCGGCCTCACCCCCCTCGGGGACACACTAATATGAACACACATATGTACACTAATGAGTGAATTCCACACGTACAATGCACATGCATGAACACACACGTAAAGCTACACAAAATCCTCAGACCAAACTGAGTGTTTTGGTGGACGGGCTAGTCCTGGTTCGATTAGGACAGGATGTACTCTTAAAGTTTACTGACTGTACCGCAGCCTCGCTGGTTCTTGTGGTCGACGGCGCGCCACACACTGCCATGCCGCTCGCTGTTTTTCTCCTTCTTGACCCTGCCACACTCATAAAAAGACAGCCATGCTTTAGTCCTCTGTCTCTTTACATAGTCCCTCCACAAGCCCCATTAAAAGGGAGACAGAGCTAAAAATGCCCTCTCACCAGGCCCCTACTGGCAGGGCAGCGTATTCAGAGGAAGTCTTTAGTCAAAATACACAAGCCATTAAAAATGAATGCATGCAGCACAATGTGGATGTGTGTGTACATGCAAATTCAGGCTCTGTTGTATCAAAAGCAATAAGCTTTGTGGGTACAGCGCAGATCACGTCACCGTATTAAAACTTTGATCAAGACACTGAATCCTCCCCCTAATGTCATAATTAAATGAATTCCCACCAACATCCATCATCCACTCCCCACCCCTCCTCCCCCACCCCCAGAAGATCACTGAATTCCTGTCCATGAGGTCATCACAAAGACTGGGCAGACACTGATCCCTCAACGTATAGGGGTGCAGGTAGTCAGAAATGTCCAAAAATAAACCGATTAGTTGATTACCTGTGCCCAGAAACATGTAAACAATACAACCGGATCAATGCAAAATATATTTCACTGTCATCAAGGGAACACCACTGTTTTATCTCCCTCACGGTGGATTTGCTCTTTTGGATGTATTCTGGGAAAATGCTAATCTATATTCTACTCATCTTTCCTTTATATCATCAATCTCCACATTCACAGATTGCTTGATTTAAGAGGGATATATGAAACACTAATTTGGCTGTGTGATTCAGTGTCATTATCTACATTACATTTTGGCATCAGGTATAAGACCCTGACTGGAAAATACTTGATAAAAACACAATTACCCCTGTGCCACCCCCACACAACTCTCAGTCACAGAGGATATTACGATTTAAGCTTGTTGATGCTTACATTCTCCTGAATGTATCATTTACAAGGAGAAATGGCTTACACTCAGCTTAGGGAAACTTTTCTCTTGGATGGAGATGTATGATTTTTATCAGGTATTAATGAAAAACTGACATTTCCTGGGCACTGTGGTTCTTTGAAAAAACAAGACTGTAGAGCTTATAATGAGCTTATAATTACCAAATTATAGGTGTATACCATTGCACCTGGTATTTTGACATTTGACAAGATGCTATCAATGCCGGCTAATCTCTTCCGTCGGGTAATTTATTTATGATTCACGTAGATTACGGTGGTTATGAAAGGAGTAACGGTATTTGCACAGCAAAGTTTATTTAATATGTTTTGCAGCTGTGATACCCTAGGTCATCAAATTAAAGAAATAATAACCTTTAAATTGAGCTCTTAATCTCGTCCTAGTCTTAGAGATCTGGCCCGTGTCTTTTCCGTTTACAGAAAGGTTAAGGAAACACATTGGCTGTGTCCGAAATCATTCACTCATTCCTTCACTACTCCCTACTCACTATCCAGGGAGTTCTATGTAGAGGACTATATAATGAGCTCATCGGCAAAATGAAAACACTTTCAGACACTCAGGTAATTTTATCGGCGCCGTTAATTACGTCATTGCTGTCGCACAATTAAAACGTGCCAGATCGACATCTGCTGGTAGACCATTCATAATAAATACTGACATGTATTTTTGTGTGTTATAAATAGCTACTAGGTAAGCTATTTTGTTGAGTCTCTTAGCAAAATGTGAATTTAGGTTCCCCCTGGTAAGCAGTGATGCAGCGTATATGTCTAACGTTAGGGATTTTATTGTGAAAGGTAAGAATTAACGGCTGGTTTGAATGTGGGGGCAATAGGCGGTTGTGTTGTGATGCGCTGCTCTGCTCACATTAAATACATTATTTTGGCGCCACAGCGCTGCTCTCTTTCCTCTCGTCTGTCTGCCATTTTTAATTCAGCGCAATGCATGATGGTGTAACGTGAGAGTTCGTTGTGCGGTGATGGATCACTCTTTAGGAGAATAAACATGCAGGATGGAGACGGATAACTTTTTTAGCAGCCACTTTACTGTTCTTCCCGCTTCATCAGTTTCACAACAACCACCACTTCCTTGTTCCTAACTCACATGTCGTAGAACTAACCAATCAGAGGCCAGAAGGACCTGGACTAAGGTAAATGTCAGGAAGACACTTACAGGCAGATTCAAGATATTATTATTATATATATACTATTATATACTATTTTAAAGATGCTGCCGTAAATATTTGAACATGTAAATAATAATCTTGTAAACATAAATATGTAAATAATTAACTGTGTAAACATTATAAATATATTTTTAGTAACTTAACTCAAATATATGAATTAACTTCTAAACCTTACAATGGTATATAGTGCTCGGTTAGTGACCATTGTTGTCCACTACTTTTCACGATGCATTGTGGGATACTTTGAGTCCACTATAGAGGGTATAATAAATCTCACGAGACATTCAGACAGCAATACAAAATGACGAACTCACTATATAGTCCACTCGGTAGTGAGTGATTTTGGACACAGCCATTGAAAGTTTGTGCAAAGTATGGATATCTATTTAGCTCCTCATGTAACAGCTCTGTTTCAGAGGAAGAATGTCGTCCATACAGTTTTGAGTTGTGGATGTGTGAAGGGGCGGGGGTCTTTTTTTGCCACTGTGAAGATGGCAGCATTCTTGGGGGGGCAGTAATCCAGGGCATATATGCCAGTGCTGACAAAGGTCTAGGGTGTGTGTGTGTGTGTGTGCTTGGGGTGGGGGGAGTGGGTGTCACTGATCCCTCAGAAGGCTAAATTTACGCCAGAGTGATGGGGGCAGGTGGATTCAGCTGGGACAGTGGGGTGGGGGGGGTGGTTGGAAAGAACCAGACCCGGTTTCAGTTCAGACAGCGATCGTGGGCAAACACACAACCCAAATCGGGGGTTTCTATTCAAAGCCAGCTGGTCTGGCTTTATCACATGCAGGACATTTATTTTAGGCAATTTGTTGGTATTTTTTCTTTTTCTTTTTCTTTTTGTCAACTATCTCCTTTGTTTTCCTTTCTTTTTTTAACTTTTGAATCTTTTGATTGAGCTGGGCCTTAGCTGGTGCTGCAGGGTGTAACTTCCTGGGAAGCAGAGAAACGGCACGGGTGAGTTTTCACAGTACACCTTTTTCCCTTCCTTTTCCCCCCCTCTCCTCTGAATCTCATTCTGTCGGTGGAAAACCTGTCAGGATTTAAAACTGTACGCTGCACAGTGGGTCATGACATGTTTAACAGATTAAGGCATAATTTTGATATTTGATCTGCTCAATTTGAACTGTTCTGAAATTTATTTTGAAGTGCCGTTGCCTAATTGTTTCATTACAGCCTTGGTGGATTTAGTGAATGATGTCTTTGTCATGTAGCCTGATACAGAAAAGACGATGAACAAGGCCAAAAGAGACACTTAATTGGTGTTTACTTTGAGTTTTTCCTGCTCTTGACAAAGTCGAAAGACACCAGAGAAGCTGAAGGAGGAGTCAGGTCCCAGCTGTTGCCAATCACCTCTGCGTAGCACTTGGGGGAATCACTTATCGCGGCTCCTGGAACTGTGTGTGTTTAACTTTTAAAAGTCTACATTTTGATTTCTCTCAGGCAAGACGAATGGTTTCAGTCGCTGAAGTGGAACTTTATATTGTGTTGTTTCCTCTGCTTCTAATTCTTCACAGTCAGTTTAGGTTACTGGCACTTTTAAGGGTAATTGCTCAGAACATCTTATTGCACAATCTGGAATTATCAGCGAGAGAAAAGTGCGCGGCCTTAACATGCTGTTTGCTTTAGAAATGACTCACTCCCTCAAGGTAGCTACCTAAGTGGCAACCACACACTTCAGTAGCAATATGTGTCACGCAGTGCCGTGTTTAAGTGAGACATGTTGGGCAAACTTTTGAAACAAAGGAGAAAACTTTTGTCATAATGAATGAACAGAGAGGGGTTTATTCCAAGCCAAATGGAGACATTAGAAAGGGTCTCTACTGTAGGGCACGTGTCCTAAAACAACCAAAGGGAATTTCATACTAAAGCGAAGGCTTTGTTTGATTTTAATGAGTGGTGAATGACTCTGTTGGACACTTTCCGTCGACATTTGATTTAACTGTAGCTTTTGGATGAAATAAGAGGAGTAATATTATTCCTGAACTTGATATCCTCATTCTTCAAGTAAATTTGTATTCTGATTTTGGTTTTAACACAGCTATTAACACTAATAATGAACATAAAAACACTTTAATTGCACCCTTTTACGAGCAAACGGAACTGTAATAAGCTAAAGTAGAGTAAATGAACAGATTTAAAACATGTATTTAGACAAGTAGCACTCATGTCCTTTATTTTATACCTGGGGAGACTTACTGTTCTCTTGCTATTAACCCAAACAGACAGGACCTGAGAAACTTTGACCCAGTTTACAGGAACCGCTCAGTCCTCACTTATTAGCTTTTCTGCCCCTGAATTCCACGGCTTTGATGGTCAGCGGAGTTGAGGAAGCGCGTTGTTTTCTCTCTCTGTAGGGTGGCAAGCGCTCTTACGCAGTTTGCCTCTCCGCCTTTGAAACTCTCCTCATCCTGTCACTTCACCTTCACACTCTGCTATTAGTTTCATTGTTGCTGTTCTTTTATGCAGCATGAATAGCAGGGGGGAGGGTGTTTGTTTATCTCCACCGTTTAATGTCTGAAATGTGAATATAGATGAAATCAAAATGTGTTCAAAGTTAGGAAGAGGCACACATTCAATGTCATGAAACATTGCTGAAATGTGATGGAGACAAAGAGATTTGTGGTTACTGCTTGTTTAGTTTTTGGAGGAATTAAATCCGAATGCTTTTGGAGGTTTCCACTGGTGTTTGTGTATAAATGAATAGGAAGGTTATTCTGCTTGTTTATTCTGTAACAGCCGCTGACAGAAAGCATGGCAGTAGTTAGGGTAGTAGTTAGTTTCCATGGTTATTTGGTGGGCACCACTGATCCAGATGCTATTGAGTTTAGAGAGTGCATTTCATTTTTAAAACAAATTATCACAGAACCAAGATATGGCAGATATGGAAGCAGTTTGCAATGGCATGAAAGTACAAGTTTGTTCCACTGTAATGGCTTACAGTAATTTGTCTCTTATTTTTCCTTTTCATTCTCTTCTATTGTCTTTATTATTTAATTTTGGAAGATTTCCAGCAGCAGTCCAGCCTCCCATATGAAAACTCTCTTCCCATCTACCCCCCTTGAGCACTGTCGAGGCCAGAAAAACAGTATGACGCTCTGCCACCACTATACAACGCCTGTGCGCCGGGGCCGCCTAAATCTACAAAACATGAGTGCTGGCGCGAGGCAGCTCCTTTGATCTGCAGCTAATCTCAGTTGCCTGCCTCCCCTCTGATCATGTCTGAATAAGAATGAGTCGGGGGTGATCCTGGAGGCACAAAGAGCTTTATAGACGCTGCCGCTCGTCTGCCGAGCTCCGCCGCGTTAACACGGGGCCCGCGCCGACGGTCGCTGCTAGGCCTCGCTATCGCGCATCAGAGCTGGGAAAGCCTCATTTAGACACACATTATATTCCGCTGCACTTGCTTTTCTTCACAGTGAGATGCTATCAGCTGCTTGTTGAGAGTGTGGGAGAAGTTGCATAGCCATGCTGAGTGATCTTTAATTGTCAAGGGGATTGGCTGAGGTCAACAGCTGCAGGAGGGACTTCTGCTGTGTAATGGTTACTATGGGGATTGGAAACAGTGATGACTGTAGGCTTTTGTGCTATAGCTGAATGTAATAAGGCATACAGATCAGTCTAACACATTATCTGTAAAATAGTGATCAAAAGATCAAGTATAAAAATATCACTGTTACTACAGCTATAGAAAATGACTTACAAGTAAAATGATGGATGATAGATTATATATCCTCTAAACCACGACTGCCCAAAGTGGGGCCCGTGGGCCAAAGTTGGCCCGCCATCAGGTTCGATTTGGCCCACCAGATCTTAGCAATTTTTTTTTTTTACTAAAAGGCCCACGGGATCGCTGATGATCCTGTCCAACTTTACTGTCTTTCGGAGGCTGTTGCAGGCTTGGTTATCAAGTAAGAGTAATCCATTGTTACCAACCATGTCATGTTAGCTTGTTGCAAAGGAAGCTAAATAATGCTCCAAAGTTAAGCTACATTTTGGCGAGGAAAAACTGGCTTGGCCATATTCAAAGGGGTCCCTTGACCTCTGACATCAAGATATGTAAATGAAAATTGGTTCTATTGGTACCCACGAGTCTCCCCTTTACAGACATGCCCACTTTATGATAAACACACGTAGTTTTTGGAATGCAGTATAAATCTGTAATTTGTTATTTTCGCTTATTCTAAAAATGATGTGTTGGGGTCCCAAAACAGTATTGGAATTGCATAAATTGGGTATGACTGGAAATGAGCCCAATTGTATCAGCAGGTGGGTTTTAAGGGGTTAACTATGTAAAAGCTAAAATAATATTAGGGGAACTTGGGATCCTAGCACCATTTTGCATCTTAACAATACAATAGGTGTTTACTTTTGGCCTGTGGCCCACCATTAAGTTCCAGTTTTGGCCCTCCAGGGGAAAAAAGTTTTGGCACCCCTGCTCTAAACTAACCGACCACATACATTGTAATTGCCTTCCAAAACGACCTACAATAGCGTTTTCTGATCTGGTATCAATTTGTTGGTGCCTTTCTAAACGCACGTCATAAAATATCATATGACTGTTATCTAAACAGCCACCACTATGGTTAGGATTTGGTTAGGTGTAGTCACCAAACATAGTTGGTTAATGTTAGGGAAAGATGGTGGTTTGAATTTAAAAAGAACGCTGTTTCATCGCTTAAGTTTAGGGAACTATCGCGGTCATGGTTAAAGGAAACCAATGTTGACAGTTGTAGAAAATGGGAAACAAACAGCAGTCTCTCATGTCAAAGCCACTTGCAACATAACGTCTAAACCAACAGATCAGGTAAACGGAAACATTGAACAAACAACCAGTCCTGTCATTTTTCTGCTGAGGAACAAAACTTGAATTAAAAAAAAAAAAGTTTACATTGGGGTATAACAGTTCTTGATTCATATCATTTAAACTTTAACATGTTGATCACGGAAATTGGGATCTATTTCATTTCTGCAAGTGTAACACTTTCACTTTTAGACACGGCTCTTGTACCTTTTCAGGAAACACCGGCGTAACATTGGCATCTCTCCTTTATGAGCACAATTAGAGAAAGGGCAGCAAGAACAATGAAATAACTGTGCCTGTGTTGGAGCAGTTCATAGGGAATTACTTTCCAATCATTCAAAAGGAGGAAAAATCATTAGCAGAAAGCGGGTTTCTTTTTTTTTCTTCGCTCGCATGAAGCAATCTAGTGCAGACAAAGAGAACTTTGAGCCCCTGATATACAGACAGAAGGTCCAGCAATTACACTTGGTAGAGCATAAGACACAGGAGGAGGAGGAGGAGGAGTGCCAGTGTCAGGGATTAAAATAAAAAAGGAAGTAAATTGAAATAAGAATAATTGAAATGTTTGTACGTGGGATAATGGTTACTGATATTTAATTTCTGTTGAAATAAAATGATTCTTCTGAATGAAAATGTTAATACGATATCCACTAAATTAAAATAATGTGTTAAAAACTTGTTAACTTTGCATGGGGGATACCTCCAGTTAACCCATGTGGTAAACCAATTCATTCTGTGCTGAGAAGGATGCAGAGCTCCCCTGCAGGCAGCACATTTAATTACACGGCAGTGCCTGAATGCACCTCTACAGGCAAAATGTGCTTTTCATATGTAGCAGGTGGCGCACCGATGGCACCTGTCACATACATGACATACATGACATTAAAGCATTTTGATTGTAAAAATCAGTTAGCAGTTTTGACAGTTTAATCAAAATTATTAATCTGCTGATATCAAGCCAGAATAATTAAATAATATATGTAGTCAACAGCTGTTTTTTTTCATCTAAATATCAAAATATCATTTGGATGTTTGTCTTGTGGGAATAATTTATTATTGTTAATTAAATTTAAGAGACAGTATAGTGTGGTTGTTAATTTTAAAGTTTCATATATGCAGCACAAAAGTCGGTGTGGATTTTCTCATCAGGCACCACTGTAAGCGTGAGTGAGTGTGTGTATCTGTGTGTCTACATATTCACATATACACGATAGTACAACAAAGTGGAGAAGCAACAGGTCTGATCAGCAGCTCGGCCAGCGGCGCTGTGTCTCACAGTCACAGGACCATGGGGCTTTTCCTATGATGTAACTGGAGCATCAGGCAGAACAAAGGCAGAGCTTGTTGTTCAGCTTGTGCCTCATCCATAATGCATAAAAGGTGTACAGACAGAATACTGTTGGTTAAACACGACACATGCAAATCACCAGCGCCGCGCCTCTCGTTTGACACTGCTCGGCGAGGGGTCGTTACATGTCCGGTTATAGTTTCAGAGGCCTTTCTGACTTTGTTGTTATTGCATTGGAGTCTGTTCTGTATGGTCTGATCCAACAGGGTGCTGTTCTGAAGCTGAACTGTAAGGACAAGGAAATATATGAAATGGTACAGTGAATTTACTGCTGGCCAGACACAGTTAATGGGCAAACCGCACAGAAAAACCATGTTATTGAAAATAAGGCTCGGAATGGTTTCACTGAAAAATGAGTCATGCCATTATGGAACACAGCAGCTAATGATAAGTAGACAGGACTTTTTTTTCTTTGCTTTTCTCTAAACTACAAGAATTACAGCTAACCAAAGATTTAACAGTTGAAATGACTGAGGTGGGTTTAGGGTATGAGATATGTGGGATCATTTAATGTCCAACTCAAAAATCTGCACATTGTAGAGTGATTTCTTTCATTTTGTTTAAAGCGATACAGATGAAAAGAAATTAGATGACTGTATTTAAATAAGCATTCAAGTGCAAGACTTGGTATTTGACAGCGATTTCCAAGGTGACTTATCTCGTTCAACATTTCCAAATACATTATCTTTACAAATAGGGCTTTCAAAGTTAATGCAAATTTGTTTTAATGCCAATAATTTCTTTAATGCATTGACGCAACTTGATTTTTAGTTTGTAGAGGGCTCAGTTTTAAATTTAGAGTGAAGATAATCATATGAAACCACAAAACATAAGGAATCTATTGGTATCAACCATGTCATACTAACTTGTTGCGAAGGAGGCTAAATAATGCTCCAAACTTACGCTAAATTTTGGCGAGGAAAAACAGTTTTGGCCATTTTCAAAGGGGTCCCTTGACCTCTGACCTCACAATATGTGAATGAAAATGGGTTCTATGGGTACCCACGAGTCTCCCCTTTACAGACATGCTCACTTTATGATAATCACATGCAGTTTGGGGCAAGTCATAGTCAAGTCAGCACACTGACACACTGACAGCTGTTGTTGTCTGTTGGGCTGCAGTTTGTCATGTTATGATTTGAGCATATTTTCTATGCTAAATGCAGTACCTGTGAGGGTTTCTGGACAATATTTGTCATTGTTTTGTGTTGTTAATTGATTTCCATATACAGTATATACATATCTACATACATTTGCATAAAGCAGCATATTTGTCCACTTCCATGTTGATAAGAGTATTAAATACTTGACAAATCTCTCTTTAAGGTGCATTTTGAACAGATAAAAAATGTGCAATTAATTTGCGATTTATCGCGATTAAATATTTAAATTGATTGACAGCCCTAATTTACATATAACATGGGCGCTAATATATATGGTCTTGACTCAAAAACTGCTTTCCTTCAGTGGTAGAATTATCAAGGTAATATTGCCTGAAATTCAAATTTAGGAGGAGGAACGTCACCTTTTTATATTACAAAAGCTCATTTGAGTGTACAAATAAATACTTCTCCCAGAATCCTGAATTTCTTTGTTTTATATATTTTGTAATATGAGGACATATGATTTCAGTTAATTAAAAAGTGATTTTCTCACCTTTGCTCCCCTAATTATACTGTACAGTGGTACAATTCTTGCAACTATAATTACCGATGATATTGCCCTCTGAGTTTCATTATAAACCTTATTAATAAGGAGCTCTGAATCATAATATAACGCTTTAGATGACTTACACAGAGACCAGACGCGGATCGGCAGGGAAATGTTTCACATCTCTCCTACAAAGTGTGAGATTACTTCTAAAATGCAGCATGTTTTTCCTGAGAACAGAACCCAGATGTTCGGGCTGATCAGGTCCTGTACAATATGGATGTCGTTAACACTCAGACATTCTTGGAGAGTATTACATACTGTACATTATGCACTCAGACACACTGTTACATTTGAAGATTGATATGATTTATTAGGCTGATGTTGACCTATACAAATATGGATATAGACAAATGCTGATATGACAATTTATAGATGCATTAATTGTTATGTGTGTAACTTTTTTGTAAATTATTTCTTAATTTATTTATCAGGCGTATGTAATTGTTCCCTGTATTTCCTACAGATAAATGTAATTTAATGATGCATGATGGTGTAAATGCTTTTTCAGAGACTCCTCCGTCCTGTCAATATTAACATTTCAGAATAAAAATTTATATATTTATTCATAGTATCCCAATTGATTCTCAGCATGATGTATTAAGACTTCAGTCTAAAAATATTGGTATTGGGACTGCCCCTCAAACAACCATATCAGTCTACCCTGCCTACACACACACACACACACACACACACACACACACACACACACACACACACACGTGCAGGAGTCAGACCTATAGGTCCCCAGCTGAGCCTGCGAGTTAAATTGGCCTGCAGGTCTTCCTGTAACCCCTGTGAAGCTTTGGTCGTCACATCATGTCGCATCAATCTAGTGTCAAAGCACCAAATGTCTCTCAAATTCATTAGGGAACGAGCGCAGGAAGAATGACTGAAAGCGGTAAATACCAAATAAAGCTGGAAGCGTCCTCAGACATATCTGACATACAACAAGTACTCCGTGTGTTTCGTAGTGCTCCTGTAATAAGCACTGAGCTAATTCTCAGGAGCGGCGCTTGACAACATCATCTCCTGTGACAGGCAGATTGTGTTTTCACGTGAGCGTGATCGACAACAGATTGCACCGAGCCCGGGCTGTTCCTGTTTGCCCTGGAAATGTGTTAGTGTTTATCTTTTTTTTGCTTGAGAGAGGCATTCCTTTCTTTCTTTCTTTCTTTCTCCCCTCCATTACACAAAAAAAACACATTTTCAGGCGAGCTGTTTTACATGTGTGTGTGTGTGTGTGTGTGTGTGACACACTCTGTGAAGTGACTGCCAGCAGAGGCTTAAGAAACAATCCGAGCAAGATCAATATCAGCAAACCGCACTTATGTGTTTGACTTAACGTGCAGTCGCAGTTTCCCCTCTTCTCTTTTTTAAGCACAGCTGATGCCAAACCTCACCAAATTGCATTTACCCAAAAGCCTTAAGTGTCTGTGTATACACTGTGACATATTTGGAAATTGCATAATTGTATTGGCAAACTGTTGATTTTTCTCCATCGGGCTTTGATGAAACTGTCAACCCACCCTTGAACACACACACACACACACACACACACACATCAGAATATAAGTTCAGAATAGCATGTTCTATAAGTGTAGGAGGGAGGGACAATAGCTAATGAGTTAGTGTTAGTGAGAAACTTTCAGACAGCAAGAAACTAAGTTTGTTTTAATTAAGGAGAAATAATTTGGCTCAAGATAACACAAATGCCACAACCTACAATATTTAACCTACGGCACGCTCTGCTTGTTTGCACACAGTTATTGTGTACCTAACTCTAAATTTATCAGCTGTAAAAGGCATAATGTGACACACTCTGAACAGCATAATACAATGTAACATTAATCTGGCTGTAATGCTTTGACTTGTTTCTATCATATTCAGATTTAGCCGCAGATGCATGCACTCTTGGTAGTCTCAAGAGCAAAATATACAGTAGGTCTTCCCTACTTTGCATTAAATGTGTGAGCCTAGAATGAGGCTGTGAGTATGCCTTCACTATAAGTTTATCCCTGTAGACAAGTCAGACAGTCACTTATGAATATGCATGAGCCAGTGTTTGCCTCGTTTAATGATTTTTTCCACCATTCAAATGTATTCAATCCACCTCCCCCCATTTATTTCTCTGTACTTCATATGGACACACACACACACACACACACACAGACACACACACAGATGTTTTCATGGATCCTGCTCACTATGTGCAAAGTGCATGCAAACAATTACCATTTCACTGGCGGGTTCACTCTTCTTCTCCTCCTCACGCCTCCCTATGTTACTTCTCCTCCCAGGTGCCAACCAAAGACAACCTCAAGCATTGTGAACACTGAAAGGACCTCTCCGATGAATCGCTGACAGACAGCAGACAGAAAGCTACGAGACTGAGGGGCACGCAAGACGGGTGACGAAGGAACATTGAACGTGGTATGTACGATCATCCAGGCACCCATAGGTTTCCTTACGTCATATTTAATGCACTTGCCAGTAGCTAAGACGTCTTAAAGGGAGGAAATTGTCTATTAAGGGTGTCAAATCTGAATGTGTCATACACGCTGATATGTGATGCCATTGATATCTGCCATGTTGCATTTATGAACCCACTGTGTCTAACAGACTGCACCTTATTGATTATTATTATGGAGGTCTGGGGGGCCAGAGGAAACGCTATTAAAGATTAAAGGGTCAGGTGATGTGAAGGTGGTATCCCGAGTCATCAGACACCAGCGGCTTCGATTACAGGCTGTAATGTCCGCCCGTCAGGCAGATTAGCCAGCTTGATTTATTTATTAACTGCATGTCCCGCCATTTCCTACCCTGACTGACTGACTGGGTGACTGGCTGGCTGCGTACATGGCTTATGCATCACAGGTGAACTTCAAAAGGAAGGGAAAGATTAGGATGCTGCTTGGTGTCCACTTACACTTCACGCAGTCTGCTAGTGACAGGCGTGTGCTGCAAAGCTATAAGCTCATAAAGGAAAGCTTCGCTGTTTGTCTACATTTAGACAAAAAAGTTTATTAAGTGGGTTTAGACTAACATTTTCAGTAAAAAAGTGGATGGTGCATTACTTCCAATACAATGAAGGTGAGGATGAGATTACAACTCAGCAAAAGTGGCGATCTGTTTTCACCCCGGCGAGGAGAATTTAGGTAGCAAAACCGTCCGTTAACGGTTTTAGTAGAAGATTAAAGATTATCAAAACTCTGACCACACAAAAAGATTGCTAACACTCATGTTTATCAAAACCCAGGATTATCTATTTTCTTTTTCTGAGGATGGATTGATGAAAACTAGTAATAGGGGTGTTAGAAAATATCGAAAATATCAAGTATCGTGATATTTTGTTGTGTGATACTGTATCAATTCTCAAAAACACACTTTTTAATTACTAGTTAACATGCAATTATTAACTCAGTCAATACTTTATTTCATTTGCAACGACATATGCACCCTCTCAGTGTATATGGGTTTTCAAAGTAGTGCTGTGTATTGGCAAGAATCTGACGATATGATACGTATCACGATACAGGGGTTACGATTCAATATACTGTGATATATTGCGATACAGTAATCAAGGCGATATATTGCAATTTTAAAAAACAAATTTTAGGAAAACTGTCATAGTATAATGAACAACCAACCATATACATACAATCTGAGTAAAAAAAGTTTACTTTTTTATGCAGTAGGATCTGTGTTTGCTTTTAATACAATCACTGTAACATCCAACATCATAGCACTACTTTGAGAGGGCACATACACCGACAGGGTGCATATCTTTGCAAATTAAATAAAGATCCCACTGCTTTGATTGCATAAAAAAGTTTTTTAAACTCAGATTTTGTGAATATGATGGTGTGTTCTTTAAACTATGACACGTTTCCTAAAATTAGATTTTAAAAAATCGCAATATATCGCCTTGCTTACAGTATCGAAATACATCGCAATATATTGAATCGATACCCCTGTATCATGACACGTATGGTATTGCCAGATTCTTGCCAAACCACAGCCCTATATACTCAAGAGTGAGACCTGATGGTTTTATTAGAGCATAACATGCTCCATTCAAGACAAGCGCTCTTTAAACTGATATAGCACCCATATAATTCGAGTATAATAGAAGCCGCAGTATTACAAGGCCTATCTGGGATCCATCTCTGTTCAGACTGCCTGTCTGCGTCTTATCTGAAGTGGCAAACTTGCTGTTCTAATTGTTATCTTCACACTAATAGAGTGGATGTTTTGAAATCATTTGGTTGGATGGATAAAGGACTGGGTAATTCCCCCCCATGCTTACTGTCTGTGTCAGGGCTTATCTGGAGGAGATAGTGGCTGGGTCCTGGAGGATGATTGGCGTTGTGCAGGAGGTGGAAAGTTTGTACTGAGGAGGCATTCATGTTGCACAGAAGGAAGGAACTGAATATTTGGGGGTTACTGAACAAGATGAGTTTTATTGCAAGAAGCATATCATATCATTCAAGTCTTAAAATCTGGTTTTCCTTAAAAAAAGAGAATAAGATATGTTCTTTCTACTATTTTCTTGAGTGGTTTGCTTTTTTCATGTCTTTTTCTGCATAAAACAGGCCACATTCATGTTGCACAGAATGAAGGAACTGAATGATATATTGGGGGTTACTGAACAAGATGTATGAGTTGACTTTTTATTGCAAGAAGCATATCATATCATTCAAGTCTTAAAATCTAGTTTTCCTTCAAATAAGAGAATAAGATAGGTTCTTTCTACTATTTCCCTGAGTGGAGAGGTTTGCTTTTTTTCTGTCTTTTCCTGCATAAAACAAAACAAAAACCTCAACTTTTGTCGGCTGTATTTAGCCTGTCTATAGATGCTTAAAGCGCTCTCCGTTGGTTCATTAGTTAAAGCACACAATCCCCCCATCATCTTCCTCTAGTGGTCCTCTCTGAGCACTTAATTGTGCGTCCACTCTATCGTGGGGGCTGCATGGAGCGGTAATAATAATAAAGCATTAAAAGAGCCGTGCCTCTTTCATTAAAGTAGAGTTGGGGAGAAGATGTGAGCCCGCCCCCTTTTTTCAGGAGTCAAAAAAAAAAAAAGAGAGAAGAGAAGAAAAAAAAAAAAAATCGATTATTTCTCCTCGCACTGGGAGAGAGGAGGAAGAGGAGAGGGTTTGGGGAAAGACTCGGTCAGGATTTGTGGAGGAAGGAACAGAAGAAACAGATCATCACCATCAAGATCCAGAACAGTCCAGCAGTAATAGACCAGCAGCAGCACCTCCACCTCCACCATCACCATCACTGCTCCAGAGAGAGAGAGAGAGAAACCAGGCGAAGCGTCCTCACCGCCTCCTGAGCAGACACTGTCCGACCAGAGAGAGAGAGAGAGAGAAGGAGGGAGGGAGTAGAGAGAGAGAGAGAGAGAGAGAGAGAGAGAGTAGTTGTCTCTGACATTATAGAGACTCCTACCACGTACTGTAGGTTACTTTTTTTCCTCCCGGCGACGTCCTCAGCTAAGTTGCGCTCCTGGATTTTAAGTGCGTCTTTTTTCGCGAAGTCCGTCCAACATCCAGCAGCAGCTCCAGCAGCCAGCTTCATCCAGCCTTCCTGTCTGTCAGTCGGCCGGACCAAAACAACCGGCGGACTCACCGGCTTGTTGTCTCCTTTTAACACTTCACAACCGGGACAAGATTTCACGCGAAATAAAGTAAGTAGCTCACACTTTTCCTCCGCCAAACACATCCACGAAGACACGTTGCATCATATGATCCGTATTTGAGGGGAAAACTTGAGGGTCTATTTTGATGCGCGCTTCCTTCCTTCCTTCAACTAAGTACAGTAACTAACTGCGTGTATCGATTTGTTTGGGACCCTCTGATCGACTTGTCATATAATTAACAGGCTGACATCAAATAGCTTGTTTATGGCCTGTTATTAGGGGGAGTTTCGTATTTTAAGGTGGTGTTATACTGTTCCTGTCGACCTTGTGGAGCTTTCTCGTGTCCACATGCAGGCGCACATCTACTGAATAAACGCTGCCCTCCTTTACAGTAATAATATCCCATAATACAGTCTTCTCTTCTCTTCTATGGGAGGATGACACAGGAAAAAGTTACACTGTTAGTTTAAAATGTAGTGTTTAATGTGCCCTAATGGAAATAATTTTACAAAATAATATGATAAGAAACTTCAAAAACTCCCAAGATAATAGAAAATAAAAAAAAATGTGTACAGTTAGAAAGTTTTTAAATTTCAGATAATTAGTTTAATTAGAGCAACACAATGCAGGGAAACACACTACACATACTGTATTATGGCCTTATTTACTTTGTAGATATGTAATCCTTGTGTAAACTGAGGTGCACTAATGATCACAATTATGCTGTTATTACACATTAAATCAGTATAACTTGGCAACTTTCAGAAATATATTAGAAAAAGACTGAATGATGTAAATATTTCCAAACTACAATATAGGAGAACACAGTTTGCCAGACTTCTTATTACAGTCATAACAGTACTGTAAATCAGTGTTATAGAGGAGATCTGGTGTGTTCAGGCTGAATTATAATTCCTTCTCTGAGACTTTGTGACTGAGGTTGTTTAGACTTATTCCACGATTCAACGAGAAGGATATATTTATACAGTGAGTTTAGTTCAGTCTCGGGTGGCTCGATTGAACCTGTTGCAGTGAGAGGATTAATAATGACACCATAATTAACCTGTGGCAACTTTCACAGGTTGCAGCTTTTAGAAATCCAGTTGGATTTATTTGTGTTGTACTCAAAAAGTGTGGATACGAGGCCCACTGATGAAATGTGCACACGATGGTTATGAAATTTAAAAAACTGTATATTTAATTTTTATTTTAGACAGATTGTGGAACCGACTGGGCTGTGTTCATTAATATAAGCTTACATGTTAATATCTGTACCCATATGGTTGTGAATTTGAAAAGTTAAACAGCAATTATATCACTGAAATAAATTCAGTCCATTTTAAAAGTAAAAAAAAAAAAATGCTATTAATGTAGAGATAGCTGCAGTTTCTCCAAATTAATAAAAGTGATAAAATATTCACAGCACATTTTGAGATATATAAGAACTATTACATTTGAAAGAGTCTATTAGTGAGATATTTTGAAGGCACAGTGATCAAGTGTTGCTGCTGCTACTACAGCATATCAACCTAATTTGTGACTCTGTGAAAAGCGTACTGCATACACTCAGTCACTTACATTTCACAGTTAATTCAATTAAAAAAAAAACCAGCCTACATAAAGTATATGCAACATTTGAGGTACATTTTTTTTACATTTTAATGCCCTGTGCATTGTCCCATTACTTTTATATAATCCTTTATGTTGTTTTATTCAAGTTGTTTACTCATGAAAAACATATTTAAAAGTGTATTAGTCTTTAAAAAGATTTTTACACATGGCCTTCCCTCTCCTGCCCATCGTCAATGAAGTTGTTCTGTGTGGCCTGTCTGGCCTGTTGCTCTCTTGGGATTTAGCGTTAGGTTAATCCGCTCAGAGGAAGGTGAGCGCTCGCATGTGGACCCACGATTACACACAGAGGACTCTGTCAGCCAAGCTCTGTAATCTCAGAGACCCTGTGCAAACACACACACACACATGCACGCAGTCGCATGCAAACTCACACACATGCTTAGGCAAAAACCATGGATCTGCCTCCTTTCTCTTTCTCTCTGTCTTTCTGTCACACACACACACATGCACACAGCGACACCCACACTATCTGGCCTGCACTGCTTTTGTTTCTCTTATTCTCTTAAGACCTCTCCCTCTTGACAAATCATTTGGGATTTTGGGGGCGCTGATTCACAAAACCAACACTGACAACAAACTCTTACCCCTTCACACAGAGAGGGATTAGGAGGTCACGTGTCCCTGTGATTGGCCAGGGCATTGAGCCGATTGTCAGGGCACTTTGCTGTACACCAGGGGCTCAGTGGAGCTTTAGTTAAGTGAAGGGAAGGGACACACTGTGTGCCATGGTCAGGGTTTCGCCATGTGTTTTTAAAAGTGGTGCTCAGACTAAATCAGCATGGCCTATTGCTTATATCTTTAATCATAATAAATGTCTAATATAATACTCATTAATGAGTTATTTAAAATCAGTGCACCTTATTTAAAAAAAGGAGTAAAGTATACCACTGTGCTGCCTCAGAGCATAGACGTTTAATACTGTACAGAAGGCACATTCCCTCCTTCTATGAAAACATTATTCTTAATGGAAACATCAGAAGCATTTATGTTTAAGCAAATAATTTAATGGCCGCTTTTTTTGCCACGCTTTAAAGTTGTTTTTTTTCCTCTAATGGTTTCAAATATTTTGGAAGGGGTTTGCAGAGTTTGCTCAGTTAAATGCGAGTAAAACACTCATTTGCAGATTGCAGGTTGGCAAGATCTGCAGGTAGATATTGAAGTGCTGTAATTGGAGTCTGTGCCCTTTGGCTCAAATGAGAAGGTAATATAAGAGTCAGTTGTAGAGAATCTTATTTACCACACGTATATATATATATATAAGGAACTGTCGAGAGACGTGCCTGTATATCCTGTAAATAACGCAGTATGCTTTGGTTTACGTTCTGTCAAATAAATTCAATAGAGAACACCAAAAAATCCAGATGTGATACAATAAGGATAACCTCTTTTTTTAGTAAATTTATCTGACACAAATAATGTAGAGATGTTAAGCCATAACTTTTTTTCTTGTCTGTTTATAAGCAGATGAAAATACTTAAGTTTTACAATAACTCAAGGGCTTGTTGTATTCTTGTTTATTGCACAAGGCAGGTGTTCCCTCTTTTGCTACATTGGAGGAAAACTCTTTTTTGGTTTTCATACATTTTAATAGCACTAATGAAAAGCGTAGGGCTCAACCTCGCCATGTGTTTATGTACTCGTTTTGAAACAGATCTCCTTTTCTTTGTCCTAACTGTTAGAAATGTTTACCCAAATGTTTCTTAGCCTTAGGAGCGTTGTCTGTATATCTTCATAAGAGCTGCAATTACTCATAAAACTTAAAATAATAATCTAAAGTAAATAACACAGTCCTTGAATGGTTTACGGTGCATTGAATGCATATATTTGAATATGTCCCGGTTTTTGCATAATGATGCAAAGTCTCCTTCTGTCTCTATCTAGTAATTAGCGGTGACGTTCAGCAACTTTCTCTGTACGCTGTAAGTGGATGGGGGTGTGTGGGGTTTGTTCACTGGGGTGTTAAAGATCACAGAGGAATATATCCGCCTTTGATGTTTAATTGTATTGTAAAACACACTTTAGAATATTTCTGCATAAAGTAGACTTCTGGCTGTGCTGTGCTTTGTGTTTGCTGTTTCTTTGTGTGTTTGTCTGTCAGTTTGCGCTGTGTGTCTGGGAGGTGTGTGTGTGTGTGTGTGTGTGTGCAAGTTCGTGTCTTGTCTCCGTCTGTTTGCACGTCGGAATGTTTGTGCTTTTGTGTTTTTTTTTCCGAGTTTTGTGAGGTTGTCGCTGGTGTATATTCAAATGAAAATGCGTGTATTTCTTTCTCTCCTTTTCTTCTCACACTGAGGAGGGTAGGATTTGATGTCTGGGATGATGGAGCAGTCTGGAAAACAGTGTCAGTGTGAGGGCTGAAAAGGCAAACTGAGAAGACAGATGCGCAGAAAGACGGAGAAACACACACATACAGAGAGAAAACGTAGATAGAAATGCATTTGAGCTTAGGTGACTTAAGAGCAGATCTGATCTGGTATTCTTCATTAAAAGAGTGCAGCTTTTGTGATGTCACTCTGATGAACAGGATGTCCTGCCTTCTTCTTCTTCCTGTTTCCTGTTTCCTGCCCCGGGCCTGTTGGTCATTATGGCGGCAGCTGCCTGCTGGGTGGTCTTGTGCTCAGTATGTACCGCTGACCACACAATCATATCGTCAGCTGCAGCCCACCTAAAGAGACACCCAGAACACCTCGCCATACTTGAGGCCTGCTGCCTGCAATATTTGGACAGGGAGAGAGTCCTGGGAGGCGAGCAGGCAGGAGGAGTGCAGGGTGCAGAGGACTTTGAATGATAAGACAAAGAGAAACATTTAGAGTAGAACAGAGGTTGGATTTCTTTTGTCTAAACATTGCACGGTTCAGATCAGGCTGAATGCCCCAGCAGCGAGACTTAACTCTTGAAATGAACGCGTTTAAATGAGATTATTAACTTCCCCAGCAGACACCTTACTTTAGTTGCCTTCCTGTGAAATTTGTAATCTTTATTCAGTCGCAGTGTAACAGACAGAATCCAGGCAGTGTATATCTGCAATACCTGCTCTGAACATGTTGTGCGTTAAATCCAGAATTAACTGGGAATCCTTTTTTAGTGAGTTTGAGGGAGAAGTGTTTGCTGTCCATGTGCATAAATCTGGCGACAGAAGGCTTGTTCCATCATAAAACACACTACCTGACATGTGAACGGTGAGGGGCAACTTCCTACCCCCCTAATATATTTTCAGAGAGCCCCCCAACCCCTTCCCTCCGCCATCTCCTTTTAGTGTGGCACACATTTGGACTACACCCAATGCCAAAAAAAAAAAGAAAAGAGGTGTGGAGAAGGGTGAGAAAAAAAAAAGCAGAAATGTTTTCCAGTGGCTGTAATTTATCTTTGTCACGACTGCAACATAGCCGAGTCATTCTGCAACATAGTCCGGCGAGACGCACAGAGGTAGCTCTGTGCCTTGGCCTCACACAAGCTCACATCCATCTGAAACCCTCTGCTCACTCGGCTGCCACAATCTGCGCCGCTGCCACCACCAACACCGCTCCCCATCCACGCTGCTGCAGAGCTCCACGTTGCTGTCGCGTATTTTTAGATTCAGAGGAAATAAGGACCCGAATTTTACCCAGTCAGGCTTTTTGTGTGATGTTGCTCTTGTGATGAAACAGTGTCGCACTAAATTGCCACTAATAGGCGGAGCGATTGATAAATCCAACTTTTTTTTCCCTGCTCTAAGGAAGAATATTACAGTCTTAAATGCGATGCTTGTTTTTCATTTTAGAGTCTCAGATTTCTGGGCAAAGTCTGAAACATCAGGAGGTTTCGCTGCTCAACTCCGAGGGGACCGCGCTGTTGAAAATGCTGTTAACACCGTCTAAGTCGAGAAACAGTGTAAGAATCCGCGCTCAGTGCTCTCCCTCTCTTCTGCGCAGCGCGCAGCTTAACCAGGCGGCGGTGTCCTGCCAAAGTCCACACCAGTGTTCCTTTTCCACTGTCATCTGTGCCATTCCCACACCAAAGGCCAGCCTGTAAAAGAATGCGCCGCACAGGACTGTTTTGAACTCTTACATTACTCAACTGACCAGAAAAAAACAGTAAGCAGGACAAAGAAAAGAAAAAGGGGTGTTGCTGCTACATGATTTGAAAAAGAGAGAAAAAAATGAATTGTGCTCAAACTTTTCAGCTGAAATCAAACTTAATAACACACAATAACATACAGCAATATGAAGTGCCCTGAGGGGTGGAGAAGGGTGAAGCAACACCCCCCACACACACACACCCCTTTTCTCCCCTCTCTCTCTGTCAATTTTTTTTTTTTTTTCGTTGGTCTCCTTCTGCCCTGTGATGTATGGCTTTTTCCTACAGTGGCTCTTCCAAAGTGCAGCTCGTGATGTCATTAATTTTATTCATACTTTATGGATGCTCTGTCTGGAAAAAAAAAGAGAGAAAAAGGAGAGGGCCGATGTGAGGAGAGAGGGAGGAAGATAGAGAGAAAGAGAGAGAGAAGAGATGGTGTTGCGGAAGGAGATTTTCAGTGCAGTTGCATGTATAATGAATGAGGGGGCACTTTGTTTGAAACTCCAGCCCGGCGCTTCACTTCAAGGTTTGCTGGGCAGAGTGGGGCCTTGTGATCTCACACCAGCCACTCTCTTTATCCTGCCAATAGATGCTTTCACCTGGCACTGTGGTTCGACCCAGTGGAAAAACAAATAACCTTGTGTGTGTATAGGAGAGAGAGAGAGAGAGAGAGAGAGAGCACTGACAATGGAGCAAGGGGCCTGGTGGAAAGGGTGAGGAGGAGCGGGTGAGAGAGGAAAGAGGTGAGTTTGTATAACAGCGGCAGTGCAATGACGCCCAGACGATACTGAGGAGAATGCTGGCACCCAGCCCACACTTCCTAAATAGTGCTCTCTACAGAAATAGCTCAGCCTTGATATTGACTTTTGTCTGGTGTGTATGTGTGTGTGTGAATGTTCACGTTTGAGCATGCCCGATAGGAGGACAGAGATGGTTTCATTGTCTAGTGAGGAGCTTTTCACTTTTGTTAGTATCTGTTGTTAATTCTTGTGCAGTGTTGGTGGATATTTTTACGCTCCTGGTGTGCGTGTGTAAAAGAGCGAGCCACCTTTTATTATTTGGGATAAAAATGGCCTCCCGTCTTATTTTTGGCCCTGTGCTGGACTCATGGTTTTTATAAATAGCTGAGGAAGTGCGGGGGATACCTGTCGTGGCTCCAGCCTCCCTCCAGCAGAGTCCCAGTGCCTCCACGTCACATCCATCCACCGCCGGCCGGCCGGCCCACTCCGGGCCACGGCGGGGCAGAGCAGCCCCCTCGGGGGGCCGAGCAAACAGGATGGGACTCAAATCGAGGGTGTGAGAGAATCAGTCTCTGGAGTAAAACACGAAAGGGCTTGCAGTTCAGCATGAGCAGCCTAGCTGACACTGTCAGATTCAGTAAAGTATGGATTAAAAAAATTAATTTCTTTTCACAACCACTGAGCAGAGTACAAGGCTTTAAGAGGAGTGTCAAGATGGCAAACACAATGGAGCGTCTTCAAAATGAGAAGTGTGTTTTTTCCGACACTTAGTCTACGAGTGTAAGGTCATAGGGTGGTTTTCTCTCCTCGCTGCCATCTGTATGCCGAGGTGTCTTGTTAATTTTGTCTCTGCGTCGCAGGCATATGCCATGTGAACAGCGCCGAGAGTGTTAACTTTCTCTCTTTGCGTCAGTGTACACTGTTTCCCTCACATTCTGCTCTCACTTTCTTACGGGATGCCACATTTCTGAGGGTATAATCAGTGTTTTTTGGAATGATGGAGCGCTCAATAAATACAGAATGTGTGAACAAACTGACGAATGATGTTTGTGGGTGGAATTGGCTTATTGTAGCCTGTTATTTATTTATGAAAAGGTTCAGATCTTCCAGGGTCAAACGCATATTTAATGTCTCAATTATGTGGGTGGATAACAGTGTTGTATCTTATTCCTCTTATCCTTTACTGGGCATCGTATTCCTACATCCAACCATCTAATTATTTGGTATTGAATCCGCGTTATCACCCTGAGATGCTCTTTTATCTGTTTAACTGTCATCCGGCACAAGTGGAGTGTCTAGAAAGTGTAAAAAAAAGCACATGTTAAGCCTGTAATTGTGTTAAACATGAGCATCATCCCTGCTGCATCCCAGCCCGAGATATTGTTCACCCTCTAAATGAGTGGCACTCTACATCTTGGCCCCTCATAACAGGGGCCCCGTAATCACATTAAGAATGGGACAGAGAGAGAGAGAAATAGAGATAGAGAGAGGGAGAAATCTTTGAAAAGCTTTACTGCCCTTGGTGGACTGTCTCTTTACACGGCGAAAGAGAAATCATTCCTTTTTTTTTTTTGCCTTTTTTTTTTTCCCTCGTTCTCTGTGAAGGGAATTGTGCTGCCTGTTATTAATGTGCTTTTGACAGCTTAATTTGATAAGCGGGCTACTTGTTAAAGAAGCCTTGGATTGTTCTCATAGAAAGAACACGCTTTTTTTTCCCTCCCATGTTCTTCAAAATGCTGCCGCACAGTCTGTCGATGACCCAGTTCTGAGAGATGGTCGAAAACAAGGAAGAGCAGTGCAAAATCCACAGGGAAAAGAAAGGAGAGAAGGCAAGAGGGTAGCAGGAGAGGGAAGAGAGAGAAAGATAGAGCGAGGAGGGATACTATAAGTAAGAAAGGCACTTGTGGGAAGTTAACTCAAATGCTTTTTTCTTTCTTCTCTCTCCCTCTCGCCTCCTCCTCCTCACTCTTCCTCCTCCTCCTGCGCTGAAGCAGCCTACCTTCTCCTCTCCCCTGTAGCCTAATCGGAAGAGAAACGCTAGGAAGAACGATAACGGGGATTAGCTCGCACTGCTCGCCAGCTCCCCTTGGTTAAGTACACGTGTAATGAGTTGTTTATTTGGGATAATGCACAGTAGGTGCAGCAGGAGCCCAGAGCTGCCCTCGCTTCCCTCCTCCTCTTCCTCCTGCTTACATAGACACACAACAGAAATCTGCAAGTAAATGTATAACACATGCAGTAAAACGGCGATGTACAGGCGTGTGAATATTGGCGTGCGCAGGTATGTGCAAATACATACATTCACACACTCTCACAAACACACCCACCCGTACAAATTCCCACACACAGCTGTGATGCAGGTCACTCGCTGTGCAGAGGGAGGAAAAGCCGGGAGTTTGGAGTTGTGTGTGTGTGGGGGGTGGTAACGTTCTCAGGCCTTCTTTGGGTCAGGAGGCCAGGGGACTTTTCTCAGGGTGAAGAGAAGGGGAAGAAATTGAATGATATGAGAAAAAAATGAAGGGAAGGAACCAAGAGAAAGAAAAAGGGGAGATGTTGTGCCCGCCAGTTTGTGCGCGCGTGTCCGCTGATCTCGTGTGCGTGCTCGCTAAGTTTGTGTGTATGTACATGAAGTGGAAAAAGCTGTTGCCTTGTGGAGGGGACGTGCTCCGCTATCATTAGCTGGGAGGGGGGGTGGTAGGAGGGGGCAGGCGAGGTTATGTGAACGGTGCAGCTGTGCTCGCAGCAGAGGGATTTGAGTGGAGGGTGGGGGGGGGAACTCCAGGCAGCCAGGTCCTTCACTGAACCACCAGCTCGCAACGCAGAGGAGAAGAGAAGAGAAAAATTCAACCGAGCAGCGAGCCTTGTGAACCAAACGCAACTCGCCGCTGCCGCCCCCTCTGTCCGCCATCCCCCACTCCTTCACTCCTCCGCTCCTCCACTCTAGCCCTTTACTTCCCAAATAGGAAAAATAAATAAATAACGATTGATGCTTGATGGCGAGGATAAGAGTGCAAGAGAGAGGAAGAGGAGGAAAAAAGAAACAGTCATGATTTATATATAGTGTAGGGTATGCTACTCTGTCGGCCATTTGTGGTTTTACCGTCGATGTTCATCTCTGATTTTAAGTCAAAATAACAATAATATTTATTTTCAAATAATTGTATTAGGAATACACACTTGTTCAACTTTGCTGCCTTTTTTGTTTTTGGGGGGGATTTCCCTACGACTTGACGCACAATTCCAAAATCACTCAAATTTGTTTAAAGCTTCCTCCCCGCCTCTCTTTATTTCGCTCGCTGAAAGAGTCGGAGCCCACGTAGGATGCGAAGGATGGCGCGGCAGACGGAGACCCAAACTTGCTTGTCAACCCGTGTGATCAGTCGCGGCAGAGAGAGACAAGGCAGAGGTGGCTGAGAGACGACAGAACACAGAATGGCATCGCCGTGCACTGCTAATGCATTCAGCCTGCCACCATATCCAACAACAAGGCAAAATATCACACAACTCACTTCACAAGATGTTCCTACGACAACAACATCAACAGTAACAGACATATAAATGTGTGCACACACACACACACACACACACACACACACGCAGACACACAGGCGTGCGCACATGCATAAATAACCACACAGCATGTTAAAAACCAAACCATGAGGAACAAGAATTTGAAAGCAAACAAACAAGTCAGAATGTAAGCAACTTGTCTGAGACTTTGCGACGGAAAAATAAATGAAAAATGAAAAAAAAACACCTTTTTGTTTCATGAGAAAGGAGCTAAATTGCCGTGGTGCACCAGGAATTCAAATTTAGGGATAAAAAAAAGTGTAAAAAAGTGGCAGATTTTTTAGCAAAACTGTGAACTACGTTGAGCACAATGGGCTAAAAATAGAGCGTGGTCAAACAGCAGCGGTGCTTTGGCGAGAGGGTCATCTCCGTGTGATACAGTGGCCTTCACTGTAGCCACATATTGAGAGCAGAGGCACGCTGCCAAAGCATGTAGCTTCACAGCAGTAATTTAATATTTGTTTGTCTCTATTATTTCATTCCCCTCCTCTCTCCTTCTCCCTCTCTCCCTCACTCATTGGGGTTAAGTAACAGTAAGCTTTATCAGATTACTGGGTCTGAGGTCTCTTTCAAACCTCTCTTTGCCATCTTGATTTTGTGCAGCTGTGCAGACTCTTTAATCATACGCTATCTTTTTTCACTCGCCCTCTCTCCCCCCCTCCTCTCCTCCCTCCTTCACGTCGTCCCTCCTCCCTTAACATATGTTAATTGGCTGCTTTCTGTGACAAATTACGAGCGCTCGCTTTGATGAGGTTGGGTTGTGATGGTGCTGGGAGTGGAGTGTAGTGGAACTGCCAGACCCTCGCCGGTTCCCCCCTTTAACCACTCCAAAAAGGAGCGCGGCACCCGGCCGATGACTAATGAGAGGCTTGGACTGGGTCTGGCCCGGCTCTGGCCTTGGTGGGGCCACTCCCCTAAACAGAGGCTGATCTGTAGGTACCGTGTGTCGCCACACACCCTCCAAACTCCCAACAACCTTTATCCTCATGCACCGCACCGCCAGCTCTCCTCTGGGAACTGTAGAGCACTGTGGGAGTAGTTCAGGCTACGTTCTGAAAAACATATTTTTAAGACCCTTGTCTTCATTTTTCATCATAGAAAATAGGAAAAGTTTTCAATATACATTTGCTTTTTCATTTAATTTGCTTTCTTTGTATTTGACTTGAAAAAAAACACAGGAGTAACATCAATTATAGATGCAATGCATACAACTTGTGTCTCAAGTTTACATTGTTTGTGTGTCTGCGGTGAAGAGACAGTGCCTGGAAACACTATACCAGTCTTGCTTAAACAAACACTAACAGTGGAACAAACTCTGTTTAATGATGCGCAGCGTCAACAGGGAAACAATGCTCACCAATAATCAGCACAATCAGCTTGTGGTTACCAGAAAAAAAGTGGTGTGAACCTGACATCATCCTAGTTTTTTTTTAAGTGTCGGGTGGGTAGGTGGGGTGTCAAATTCTGTTTCCCTTCAATCTGCCCTCCTCTTTCTTTTGCTCAGCCTCTACCTCTGTCTCTACTTCTTTCTGTCTCTCTCTCTTCCTCTGTCACAGTCCCTCTCTCTCTCGATTCTACGATCTAGGTTACTCGGTTTCCTAGCAGAGCACAGGGACCAGAGGAAGAGAGGAAAAAAAAAAAACAGAAGGTCGAATCTATGAAGGACATCCTTGTTGAAGTGTGCAACCTTCTACTTCTCTGCAAATTACACACACGCTGTGCATAGACTCAAAGCAGTGCTGTGGCTCTCACTTCAGCCCAGCAAGGCTGTGACCGTGACACATAGTGCTGTTGGAGTGTCACAACTACAGGGAGAGGCCAAGTTCTTCAGTGTTAGCTGGAATTTGTAGTTTTTGTCAGCTTTTTAAAGGTTCATTTTTCTCTTTAAACCTAGGGGTTGGTAATCTTCAAAAACACTTTTGATATATTTGTCGAAATTCTCTTTAAAAAATCAAACCAAAATTCGAAAAGAAACGTTCTGACAAAAAATAAAGAAAAAACGCTGGTATCTGTGGCTGTCGCAGGACTGTAATAAACCCATCCAATCATTTCCAAATGAAATAATCGGAAGAGCCACCTGCCTGCCTGCGTGCACGTCACCGGAGTCTTCCACATGAGTACCAACAATAGCCATGTTCGCGTTCATTATGTTTATGTTCGTAATGATAATTGTGGGGGAGTGGCTTTGGAGGGAGGCGTGAAGGGACGGGCTGTCAGTGCTGCCGACTTGGTGACCTCCGACCTTGGCGAATTTAGCAACTTTTGGAGCCAGTGCTGTTAGCTACTTTCATTGGAAAAGAGTTGGCAACACCGGGCTGGGTTTTTCGGTTAGATAATTTTTCAAATCTAGCGTACACTTGCTAGTTTCTCAACATTACCAACCCTAGCTTTAAGACAAGTACACAGCCAAACCTGAAGATACGTGTGCCCCAGAGTTATGCTAATTGTGATAAACGTCTGTTTTATTGATTTGACGTATATACCGGCATGTTGAGGCCCCCCCAGCACACTGAACTCAAGTCTTAACAGTAGAGAAGCTGAGGAGATCACCAGCAGCTTGCTTGATGTGGTCAACACAGCTTAACAATCACTTCACGTACAGTAATAGTTTCGTTGTGGAATGCAAATTTGCTGACGAAGCGAGACGTGGAAAAATAGTAACTTCCACAATTTCCCCCCTAGAGCTGCCTGCCACCCACATGCTTACTTAGTTACAACAAACCAAACCAAACCAAAAAAAAAGGAAATCATTTTATTTACCCTCTTCTTTTTAGCAAGATGCAAACACACACAACGACCCATAAGCAAGCACGCATTTCCATACCGAGTTGATAGTCACGCACAGATGCACATGCGCACACACACACACACATACTGTACACGCTGCAAATAGGGTGACAAAAAACGAAGCCGGTGAAGAAAAAAAGGGAAGTGCGCCGGCACCTCGTGGTTGCATGAGGGTTAGCCATGTTAGCATTAGCCCGCGGGCCTTAATTGAGGCCAGGAGGGAGCATTTAATAATTGCTGTCAGAAGATCAAATTTAATTCTCCTCTCTTCACAGCCACCACTGCTGTAGGGTAGAGTGAAACAAATTGTCATCAGAGATTTCTAAATGAACAAAGCTTTTAATTAGGGTGATTAGAATGCTGTGGCAAAGAGAAAGAGTATGGGGGGGGTTGGGGGAGAGGAGGTGATGAAATCATCAGCGGATCGTCTTTTACAATGATGTCTGCTGTTGATACGGCGCGGGGTGAGGGAGGGGCACGCGACTGTACTGGGGAAGTTTGCTGTGCTTGAACATAAGTAAGCGTGGCCCGCGCAGCAACGAGCCCTTAGCCTCGGTTGACACAAACACACACACACACACACACACACACACACACACACACTCTGCCCTTCTCCCCCCCACTGGAGAACATCGCTAACATCCTGAGACATTGTCATACTCGGCAGGGAACATAATTGGGTGAATATGTCAGTGCTTTGTGTTCTTAGTGACATGACTCCCGGCTGTTCCTGTGGGGGCTGGGTACACTCATTGAACGGTTTCTACTGCGACTCCACTGCATTGGCTCATTGTTCATTAGTGTTTTTTTTCCCCGTTGTTTTATGAACATAACAGATAAGCAGGGGATGAGTTATCTGTGCACCTATAGATCAGTCATGTACTCGTGTGTGTCCGTTTTCTGTTCCTTCGGTTACACCTGGGTCCTGTGGCGCGCGGGGGCAACATGTGCATTGAGACGGTGGTTTACACTCACTGGAAAACATGACCTGCGGCTCAGCTTTTATAAATGACTTTACAATGACTGGAAAGAGAGACAGAGAAGGAGAGAGAGAGAGAGGAAGAAGTGAAAGAAATTGTGGCAGTGTCAATAAAGTGAAACTTAAGTGAAGCTATTTGGGTTAAACATAAGATGTGCGTATCACCACAATCTGCACCACTTCCATATTCAAAACCTCTTTTTTTTTTACCCTTCTGCCCAACTTCACTCGACCTTGTACTGTGTCAGCTCTATCTTTCATTTTTTTTCCTCTATCTTCTTTTCTATCTCTATACTTGAATGCGTCCAGTGCCCCTCCTTATATGCTCATGCCATGGAAAGACTGAATTTGCTAAATGGTGATTCATTCCAGCCTTTTCCGGGGCCTCTCCAAATTGTGGCTCGCCTATGCTTCTGCTTTTTTCTTCTCTTCTCCTTTTTTTTCTGATACCATTTTTTCCAGCATGGCACAAGGCTATGTGTGTGGCAAGTTTGTCATTGCGGTCCTCTAAGTTTATTTGTTTATCACTCATGGCTATAAGCCCCTGTCACAACACAAAGCTGCTGACAATCGACAGGGAATGCCTGTTTTAACCACTACTAGCTACTCTTCCTCTCTATCCCACCCCCGTCTGTATCGCTTCGCCCGGCTTTCACGTGTGTGCCCTCTTGCTCGTCTGCCGTTGGCCCAGCAGCTGCGGCTTTACAGCCCTTGGCCTCCTTTCAGAGAGGGGGGTTGACGCATTGTGTCAAGTCATTTTGTCCTTGGGGAAGTCAGCAATGGGCTATGGAAAGACGGCTCTCACCTGTCTCCACGCCGGCTCTGACGGATGGCTACCTGCCTCCATTGCGGCTCTGATGGCCCAAGGCCCCTGTGTTGCTGGTGCTGAGTGAGACGTGCAGCTGCCCAAACGAAGAGCAGGGCTCCGTACTCCTCTGCCTCCATTTCTACCCACTCATTACTACCGTACACTATCACACTACAGTTGGCAAAACTCTTCAAACGCGATAAAATATCTACATCTAAAAACACATACCCGAAATTCATCATTAAATTTAACAGAAAGGGTTTTACATCAACAACAGGAAATTAAATAAGTTATAATTTTTTCCTGTGAAAATACAGCTGCATGCAGACAGGACCTTGTGTAGAAAACAGATTTTCTTTGGACCCGTAATGAAATGCCACAGAGGCAAAAAAAACAAAAACTCAACAACTAAATTTAATAAAGCTGTTGCACTGTTGAATTCACAATAAACAAAATACTTCAGTAAATGACAATTGTGTATAATTTTACATGAAAAGCTGACACGTCATAAGTAATTGTAAATGCATCATCTTTCCTGTATTAGTGCTTCTGTTTCTTATGCATTTTGAAAACAGATGAATTTTCTCTGATTGCTCCTTCAATGGAAACGGTGTAATTTGGTTTAGAAATGTTCGTCCTGTTTCAGTTGGATTGCTGTTGCCATGGAAAGCTGTTGCAGCTAAGGTGCTTTTGTTTATGCTGATATTTTGATCACATATTGTGCCACTGCAATCACAAGGATGTATTTACCCCCAAAATATGCTTCATACAAAGTTCAATATCTCTAAAAGTTTTTATAATTTATAATAGGTGGAATATTTTTTTATGTTTTGTAATTTTTCAACTCAGTGTTTTCACAATACGTTTTTTTTTGCCTCATTGAAAAAGTTTCTTTGAGTTTAATTTAAATATATTCTCTAAGTATATGGCCATATAAAGCTAAAACTATGTTTTAGGGAACTCAAAGTAAGGCCTAAAATATTTAATATTCAGAAAGCGTATTGCTTCTGTTTATTAACACTCATCATCTGCTCTTGCCGATTGTATTTTGATTCCCAATTTCTTCCCTCTTAACGGTGTGATTTAGGGTAGGAAGCACCTTTAGCACCTTTGATTGTCTGTGCCTGCTGATGTCACATCCTTCCGCTGAGCTGTCCGTGTGTGTGTGTGTGTGTGTGTGTGTTTCCTGTCTTTCTGTCCTCCAAGACCCCGGGGCAGAGCTGTGGGATTGAAGGATAAGAGGAGGGCGGTTGGGGGGGGGGAGTGCTGGCAGAGTCTCATTAGTATGAAAATCAATTAAGTTTAAAGTTGAAGCACGAAGTTTTAAGTTGAGAAATTGGTTGAACCGCGAACGGACAGAAATTTAGAGCTCGTCTCGTCGCACTTGAGCTGCTACTTATAACAATATACTTTGTTCCGTAATGTCAGTCACACTTATGAGCGCTTGACAGAGTGTATAAAACTTGTGCCAACCACAGGCTATTGGCTCACTCTCCTCCTCATCAATAGACAGGTGTCGCAGTTCTAAGGCGCATAGAGATTGAAAATAGAATACATGTAAAACCGTCTCTGTCTCACTAATGATCCGACTAAATCATGAGCTAATGGAGAGAGACAGGTGAAGACATATCCTCCAACACACACACACACACACACACACACACAGCTTCTCAAATTCAAGTTTAGCTAGAGCGCTCACTGGAAAATAAAAAAAGGAATGAACACATTATGAGATGATCCACCACTATCACTCTAATCCCCAGATGTACATGTTGCTAATCTCTTTAGCCGCTAACATGTTAAATTAGCCCTAATATCTGCCGAGATTCAGAGCCATAGAGGCCCACCTACGCGTGGGCTACCGCCCAGGTTTAGGTCACTCGTCTCCCTCAGCACTCGAAAAAAGATACAGACATTAGAGTGGGGGGGTGGGGGCGGTGGGGGCTGAGGGAAGTAGCAGTGATAGCCATTCGTCACCCTGCCTATCTCGCTCTGACAGATGGGGAGTGCAGCGTGCCACATAGAGGAGTCACTGCCTGTAATGACATTAGAGGCACAATGAGACCTGATACACATTTTTTTTTTCTGTTCCCATCCTGCCTGGCCATCGACTCGCTCCTTTTGCTTGATCCTTCCCCTCCTCTCATTCCTGCTGGTACGTCTCCATCCATCCTGACAGGAGATAAAGTGCAGTGTATCACTATTTCCAAATAAAGCACATAAATGCGCTCACACAAACGCATCCACATTTACACCGTGTATTGAGCTACATCAAAAACACAAAGAAGAAAAACCTCCAAAAAAAATTTACACATCTGTAAAAAAAAAAAAACTTTAATGTTCTCGAGGAAAAAAAAATTCCTCATGACAGAAATGCTCAAGTAAAAAAAAATGCAGCGCCGTGAGTGTGTACTGACATTCAGATTGTATTTGGAAAACCATATTAAAGCGCTTTTTTTTTCGTCCTCCTCTTCAAGGAAATGGGAGTTTATTTAAAAAGAGAGAGCGTTTATTTAATGTACCATACACCTCCTAAAAGGTTTACTTACTGCAGTGTAATATGTTATTTCAAATCCTCGCAACCACATTTCCTAGGAGGATAGGGGATACTGGCGTTATATATATTTTTTTTCAGGACACATGCTATTACCAAATGTGTTGCAGATGTACCATGGGCAGAGGCTGCGCTGCCGAGGTGGGGTTTCTTGGAAAAACATCGCCAATCCTGTCATGATAAATCACCTTCCCCAATTTGCTATAACGTGTGTAGAATTAGGATTCGAGAACATCGGCATCAGCAAAATATCTACACGCGCTGCTTTTACAGGAGGGCCAGTTTCACTTGAACATTTCCTCACAATTAAATTCTGCGTAAATAATCACACAAACTTTTGTTCTTGGAACCAGGGTTCATCTATGTTTTCTTCTACATTCGCAAAATAAACTGTGCAGCTCTCTTTCAAAATGACAAATTCGTCCCGAGCATGAGTCAAGGTAAAGTTCCTGTTTTTGTCGCCCACCCCCTTGATCCAAAAGAAGTCGTCTTCGGTGTCTGTCCTCAATAACAAAGCCACATTAACAAGCACCCTGCAGACCGTCTATTAGAATGTGAAAAAGCACCGTGTGCTGTATATTAGTTTTTAGTGACTAAACACTTGGGAGAGAGGCGACCTAGAATCAAGCCTTGTGGTGCACTGAGTGTATATGTTCTCATCGTCCTCTCAGCTCCACTTCTGAGACTCGGAGGGAGAGAGAGAGAGAGAGAGAATGCTCATTAGATCTATGTGCTGAATCGCTGCTCCCTCTCCATCTCTCCCATCCTCCCCCAACCTTCATCCCTCTCTCTCTCTCTCTCTCTCTCTCTCTCTCTCTCTCTCTCCGTCCGTCTGCTTAACAGATGGGAGGGTCGTGGGTACAGCTCTTCCCCTCCCCCTGGAGAGGCCTGGTGCCTGTTCAAAAAGATCCCTCTTTATGCTTCACTCCATTTCCCTCTCTTCTCTCCATTTCTCTGTTTTCCTCTCTCTCCGCTCTCCTTCTCTTTCATTGTCACCTCTCCAACTCAAACGCACAGAGAGTTGAGACCCAGGATATAAAAACGAGCAGAGGAGCGACCGTCGTCCTTCTGTCTGCATCGGCGCCAGCGTGCTCTCTGACCCTAGCAGTCGCTCGCTCCAGCCCTCCTTCCAGTTACCGGGCTAGTGTGAACGTCAGGCGTTACCATTAGTCAGACTCCACGGAAGCAGATAAAGACACTCTTTAGTGTATTCTTCATTCTCCACAGCTCATTCCCTCTTCCCTCATGCCTTACTTTGGGATTAGCAAAGTGGCTTAATGTGTACAAGCCCGTTAGATCTTTCTTCTGTCTTCATTTTCTCCTCTTGTTTCTTTCTCACCTCGTTTGCCCTCTCAAGGTCAGGTGTCAGTGTCAGCCCCCTGTGAAAAAATTCCCTGCTAAGGATTACCGCCCTGTGCCACTTGACCGTGTTCACTAAGCAGTGCTTGTTTCCTGCATTTCCCTCCATTTCGCCGTCTTGGCGTCATGAGGCTAAATTGGATTGAGTGATTCAGTGGTAATCTGTTAAGTTAACTGATGCTCTATCCACCACCACGAGGGAAGGAAGGAGAAGGGAAGGCAGCCCGATGAGGAGGTGGGCAGCGCTCAGTTCTTATCCAGAAGCTGCCTGGCACTCATATGGGACGGGGGCGGGTGTGAGGAGAAGTGGGGGGGTGTTGGCGGGAGAGAGGTGGGGACGGAGGGAAGGGGAACTTGTGTAGGAGGAGGTATAGAGGAGGCAAGAGTGAGAAGGGACGAGGAAGGAGGGGGCGGCTGAGGCGGGGAGGCGCCGACACGGGGCTAAGCGGCAGCAGAGCCTCACCTCAGGGAGCGTTGGCTGCTGCTGGGAGCCAAAAGCGGGGATTAAATGTTCAGGACACGGGCTTAGTCTTAGCGTTAATGTTACGTAAGGCCTAAGGTGTTGCCCCAGCGGTTGTTGACATTGAGAGGTTCAGCTCTGCTCAGCGGGCTGTGGGAGGAACGAGGAGGAGGAGGTGGAGGCCAGGAGGCTGGGATCACAGAGGTAACGCCTCCTTGTTTGGAGCGGTGCCCGGGCTGGGTAGCATCGAGCACAAAGACTGGGAGGGGGGAATGATGCTGTCAGCCGGTGATTGAAGCACGCCGGCTTGATTGATATCCTTGTCTGGCTGTCTTGTGCCAAGCGCCTTAGTGTTGGCTTGTAATCCCAGTTTGTCTGACAACATCCTTCTTTGTTTTCTTGCAGAGGGCAGCTCTTTGTTTTTCTGTCTGCGGATGGGTGTGTTTGCGCGGAGCAATGCTAAAATGTTTTGGATAGCCTCTTCAGAGCTGCCACGGAGTTTATTTTAGATCTTGTTATTATTATTGTGATGGTGCAGTCCGGCTGTTGTCCTAACTGCCAAATGATGCATTTATGTTTGTATCTCATTTCTTCCATAAGTGGGCGTATTCCAAACCATCAACTCTGGAAGTTTTTTGTCATGTATTTCATCATTGTTCAAATTGTATTGTCTCATTATGTTTTCCATTTTTGTGTGAGGGAAGTTTTTGGCAGAGAATATACACAATAATTGATGTGATGTTATTCCTTCAAAACTGAATATATTTACTAAATCCGTTCTGCATATGGACTCTAAAGGCCCACATCATCATACTAGTCTTAGCCCTAACTAAAGTAAACATTTTGAAAGAACCAAGCAGATAGTACTGTTGCAAATGAAAAGATCTAGAGTTATGCACTACTGCTACAGGCCTCCGTCTGTCACTAAGAGACACAGTATCCCTGGATGTCCCTATTACGCACTTTCATTATCAATGTCCTACTCTCTAGCACAAAGAGGTCAAGTGCATAGCAATGTGCTGCGCTCACCTCAGGGGTTTGCAGCTTTCTTGTGCTTTCTCATGCATGTTACTCAATAAATACATGGATTCAGGTTAGGGGAAGACAAAAAAAAAGGAAAGAAGGGGAAAGGAAGTGCATTACAATGTGCATGCATGTGTGCGGGAGGAGCGAATATGAGAGAGCGAGGAAGAGAGCAAGGGCGTGCGAGAGAAGAGAGAGTGATAGAGAGAGAGACTGAGACTGACATGTCTTTTGGTGAAGCGGTGTCGTCTTCCACATCAATGTCTGATGCTTGTGCTGCCAGGTGCCGGAAATCTGGTTCAGAAAGGAGAGAAGAGAGAAGAAGGGGAAAGTAGAGAAAAAAAAGGCAGGGTAGATGGAGGATTTTTTTTTTTTTTTTTTTTTATGTGACGGCGCTGACAGCTCCCCTGCATTGCACTGAGCTTAAATAATGGGATGCTCATTTGCATAACGAGGGACGTTATCACCTCTACTGTCAAAAGAAAACACAACAACAGTTCTTCTGCTCCTCCCTGAGATAGATTGGGTTGGCCTACTTTAGCACTCTGGAGAGATGCACTGGAGCTCGGGCTTAGCCAAGCTCACACACACACATGTGCACACACACACACACACACACACATATGCACGCACACACGGTCACTCACTCACGCAAACTTTTTGGAGTGCGGCTTTCTTCTTCGCACATGCAGTCCAGGTCATCAGCTGCTGGCCTCCGTTCCTCGAACACGGGCACACACACATTCCGCCGTGCACACACAAGTGCATTTATTCAGATGCTCTCATTGACACGCGGTGTCTCCTGCTGGATTAAGTTCATGTTGAAGTTTTGTTTGATTTCTGTCTCCAAGAAAACGTCCTGTTACCGCGTTTCAAAAGATCACTCTTGGCACTTCTTTTTCTTCTTCTTGTGTTTTTTTTCGGCTTTGTTTTGCCAGAATATGGCGAGATTGAGCTCAGGTTTTACATCTGTATTCTATCCTGCGACTCATGTCTGCCATTTTGGAGATGAGCAGAGTAGAAAAAGCCGTGTGTGGCAGTTCCACTGTCAATACAGTGCAGTTCGTGGGAAGAAACAAAATGTATTTCTCAGTCTGGAGGTAATGTTACAGTGTTGGTGATTAGAGCGTTTAAGTTAGCGGCACTTCCAAAACACTGTCAAACTCTCTGTGAACGAAGCGAGATCCTGACAGCGCTGTCTCCTCTCATAGTCTGTGCCTGGGAAAAAAAAAATGCAAAAACTGATTTGCATGATATCGACAGTGAAAAACACAGCGGTTCTCACAACATTGTTGACAGATTCTTTGTCTTTCTTCACCCTCCCTTGTGGCTGCCATGATGCCGCTTTTATTATTTTTTTTCCCCTCTCAGTATTTTGCCATATTTCATTTCATTTAATGCTCATCCTCTCCTCTCCTCCTCCCCTCCCCCGTTTCTTTCTTTCTTGCAGGTACGGATGCTGGAATCTTTGAGTTGATTGGAACAAATAGAAAGCAGAGAAAAAAAGACAGATAAAGGAAGAGCAGAAGAGTGAGGAGAAAGAAGAAGAAGAAGAAGAAGAAAGAGGAGAGAGAAGAAAGCATAAAGTTCTTTAGAAAGAGGAGAGAAAGAAAGAGACGGGGACGATGGGGAGGAAAAAGATTCAGATCACGCGGATTATGGATGAACGCAACAGACAGGTAAGTCCCTGGGGGATGGGAGGATGGATGAGTGTGAGGGTGGGGGAGAGGAGGGGTGGAGGGTGGAAGAAGGAGAAACACCCTACACCCCACATAGCCCTCAACAATGAAAGTCTTCTGGGAGTCTGGGCAATATGTGAACTGGGCGACCGAGAGGTGTATGCGGAGATAGCACAGTTATTGCTTTGGGTGGAAGAGTTCCATCGAGTTATAACGGCAGGTTTGTTTCCCCCTCAATCTAACGAACCACTGTGAGGGCACCGGGAGGATTTTTCCAAAACAGGATTTGCATGAGAACATTTGTAATTCTCAAAAACCATCCTGCATATCGCCGGCCGCTCTGAGGGCTGCGGCCTGCACACAACTGTAACACCCTTCACACACCCAACCTCTCACACCATGCCACCCAGTTTAGCTCACAGGCAGTGGAATATTACCGGGAAGAGGGTGGTAGCAGCACCGGAGAGTCAGGGTGGGAGAAAACATAAACAAACAACCAAACAGAGATGGGATGGTCTGTAGTGACACACTGGAGTGGGCCAACAGGGTGGAGATGAAGGGCAGCCTGGGAGACAAACACTGAAACAACATTTTCTTGAGCTAAATCCGTAACAGTAGGACCGCTGTAGCTTTCCTCTGCATAGCACAAGAGATACATTTTTAAACCTGCGATACTGTACAGAGTCATTTGAAAAATGATCAAATAACAAACCTGGCAACAATGGAATTCTTGCAAGACACTTTTTAACAACAGCTGGCATTACTTGAGAGAGAGAGATGAAATAAATTGTGGACAGCGTGATTCGAGCAGACACTAGCATCTGTGGCAGGAAATAGATAGAGACAGAGCTCTCTCACTCGCCCTCGAGGCCCACAATTGATCACTTCCTGTGGCACGGCTGACCACTGACACTTTGTCAGCTTCCTGGCAGCCCAATTGGATCCATACGCTGCTAACGTGGCCCCCGGATCACAGGTCAAACACGGACGCAGGCGCACACACACACACCTTGTCTGAACACACAGAGCCACTTTTGCCTATACGTCTTTATCGTCCGACAAGAATAGTCCACAACGGTTTCTCACAGTGTGCTTTATCAAACACCAGAGTAACGCGGCCAGAGTAAAGTGACAAAAAAAGGCTCAAGGAATCGATACTGGAGGAGTAATTGAAGCAGATTGCGACCCCCTGTCATGACCGGTCTCACTGAGTGTGACGTGTAAGTAACGAGAGGATAGTGAGAGAGGAGTGAGGATGTGAGTGTACGTGAGATAAAGAAGACACTTCAGGGTAATCATGATTTTCCTGTATGTGATACACATGCGTGCTCATCTGGAAAACAGCCTGCCTTTAGAGTCATGTGAGAAAGATACATAGGAAGAAAGATTTAATAAACAGGCAGGGATGGCGTGCGACAGTATGTACCTGTGCGCTCTGTATTCGGATTTATGTATTTGTTATTGAAGGAGAGACAGGCAGACAGAGACAAGAGCAAGGAGGAGGTCACAGAGTTTCAGATGAGGACTAAAGCTATCGTGTTGCTGCAGCACCCACACTTCCTCCTTGCTGTTATCTCAGCCCTCCTCTCTCATCCCACCTTAGACCGGGCCCCGCCAGTTGCACCAGGCACTCCGGCTCCTGCGGATAAGGAGGGAAAGAGGGAGACAGGAAGGACACCTGAGGGGAATCGATGCCTGAGATATCCGGGCTTTACTTACAGAGAGAGGAGGAGGGAGGAGAGAAGAGCAGGGAGAAAGGGTTCAGGGAAGGGAAAATCAATATATCACTAGATTTTGTTGTTTTGATCTCTGATATGATAGATTACTTATTTAGTTTGTTTGCTTTAGTCGGAATAGCAGTCCCCCGCTGATATGATGTCACCCGGTCATGTGGAAAACACCGCATGCATGCTGAGCGTATATACCACTCAGTGTCATTCAACCTACGACCTAAATAAATGACATCACCGTGTTTTGTAGAGGCGGACATCACAAGACAGAGACGGAGACAGACACAGAAACTTCAATTTTTCTTCTTGAAAAAAAAAACAAAAAAAAACGGAAGCTTTGGCTTTGCATATTTTCACTTCCTTTTTGAGGAAATGTCCCAGAGCCCAAGCCAAATAAACACCAGAGGAATTTGTATAGCGTTGCTTATAACCTCACATTCTTTGCATACTTTTACAGTTTTATGTCTAAAAAGGTTTGCTTTAAGTAAAACTCATCTGTGTTTAACAGATTGATATTATTTTTATGATTTTTACTAACTATATAGTGATAGTTAATTGACATAATATGAATGTCCAACAGTTGTTTAAAATTCCTGTTTCAATCCCAAAAAAAATCAATATAATTAATAAATAATTGTAACATTTCCCCTGATTCTTACATGTCTGCATACACACTTCATACTGCAGTCCTCTGTGGAGCGGCACCACTCTGTGTGGCTGTCAACGCTACCTTGCCACCAACGGAGCTACAGTGCCTCCCCGCCCCTGCCCGCCCTGCAGCGGCGGTATCACAGTGGGCACGGGGCCTGGCTCTCTCTGGGCGGCCACTTTGGGCTGCCACCCCCAGGCCCCGAAACACTTCCCCAGAGCAGGGGCAGAAGGGCCAGGCCTCCCTGGCGTTGACTGGCTGCCCGGAGCTCTGGACAGTGGGCAGCAGTGTGCAAGCCCTGGCTCCAAGCCCCCCGACCACTCAGACCCTCTCCCAGCCTCGGGCACATGAAAGAGCCCCCTGTGCCATAAACTCATGGGTTTGCACACAGAGAGCAGACTCTCTCGCCCCAGCTAGCACACACACACACACACACACACACACACCTACAGTACAAGATGCATGCACAGGTGAGACATAGCAGATTACACACTCAGACACATACTTAGATGATGTATTTGGTGTCTTGTTTATACAGCTTAGACAAATGCATGCTTGTAAACACATGTACACATCTAAAACGCGTCTATCTCTCTGGAGTCGGTCTTGGGGATCGACTAATTTGCCGCAATTGGCTCTAATTAGTGATACCTCTCCAGCCAGTACACTCAGTGGGCTTAATTTAGGAGGACTTGTTTGTGCAAATGTGTATGTGTGTGTGTTTGTGTGGGACATGTGGTTTTCAAGGGGGAAGGGACCCAGGGCCAAAGGTTAAACATGGATCAGGTCATCAGTGACAGGAAGTAAAAACAACAGGATCTCCCAGCTCCCACAAACAACAGTCACACTAACACATACTTGGCTGGAGGAGATAAAATACGCCGCCTCTCTCCCCCTTGCCATGTTAAGCGCTGCGCCGCAGCTGAAATAAGGGGTCTTTTTGTTTCTACGACAAAGCGTACTTCTCTCCAATCAACAGCACTGGGGTGAGAAAACGTGCGAGAGAAATTAACAGCAGGAAAATAATGAGGCCCACAGGGTAGCTCATCACCCCTGCACCCCTCCTTTAATTCCCTGTTTGCCACCTTCCACCAGCTCCTTCTTTTACCACAGCGAGTGGCACTCCTCTCCTGTCATATGTTCGGCGCTTCGAGACCTCACCTGAAAAGGGCTCTCTAAGCTTCTGCTGTGTTGTCATTCTCATTTGCCTTTTCTCAACTTGTGCCTTGTTTCGGTTCTTATTCACATGTTCTTCACTTGGTTCACTTTGCTCTCTCAACTCTAACTTTCAGTCACTAGAAAGTCATAATGGTTTGTCTGGCTTCCTCTCTAGGGCCGGGCAATACGGAGAACATCAAATACCATAATTTTTTCGGACCAAATACCTCAATATCGATATTGTGCCTATATTTGTTTTGTCCTTGTTGACTATTGGTGCTTTCACAAAATATGAGATTTTTGATAAATAATCATCAGTAATCTGGATTTAGTGACTAAGTTGGTAAAAGCAAATAATATAACAGCTAGAAGTCTGTTAAGTTTGGAAAATGACATCCATTTACTGAAATGCACCCTTTAAAACTAGGAAAAGACTACACTTAGGCCATATTAGGATAATATGATATCCAAAATCGAAGACGATATCTAGTCTCATATCACAATATTGATATATTGCCCAGCCCTACTTTGGTCGCTATAGTGCTCATTATGTTGTTTTATGTGTTTCAAAGTAAAAGTCTGTTTATTTATCAGGGTGTTTTTTGAATTTAAAAAATTACATTTTATGAATTATTCCTAATACATAAAACAAATTGGATTATAAAAATATGTTTTTTGAGCTTACAGGCTATAGACTGGCCACTAATTTATAGCTTTTTTTCCCACTTTTTATAAAAAAATGACTGGGTGACTGGCTCATAATCTGCAGCTCATTTACATCTTCCCTCCACATTTGCCTTCCCTCTCTTCCCCCTTCATAAGAAGACTTCATTTAGTGAAAACCGGGGTTAATAGGGTCTTCCTGCAGCAGAAATCACTGAAACAATTAGATGTATGCATGGGGACCCACAGTCCGTGAGAAAATCCGTTTTAAACCAATCAGACAAACTGGTGAAAAGTGAAAACGAAGTGCCTTAAGTATACAGTGTCAGCCTTGGTGCCACGACAAAAGTGTATCCACCTCAAATGAATGACAACAAAGTTATTTCTGTCGTTCCGGCCACTAACTTGGGCCTTTCGATGTAACATCCACTTTTTTATATTTAGTCCGTGGGCATATCCCTTTCCAGTTGCGGTTTTTAAGCATAAACAGGAGCATACAGAGAAGGAGCCCAGCCAGCCATTACAGCGCTGTCCTGAAATGTAATTACGAGTTCTGGTCTGGTAAGAAGAACAATCTAAACTGGCATGTATTTTAAGACACCTATAACTAAAATCTGCCACTCGATCAGTTCCCCAGGTTAGCTTTTAACTTTAAAGTGGAAACATTGGATTCACTGAAAGAAGAAATGGTCGAGTCCGCTGCCTTCTGTTTCTACTGTATAATGAAGGCGCGCTGAAAAAGGATGATAAGTGGGGTTTTGAGGAGAGAGAAAAGCATAGCATATATTAGAGGTGGGACAAAGCCTCTTCTGTCGTAATGCCCCTTTTAACAGCGTCTTTGGCTGCGAGGCAGAGTTCAGGCCCCGGTCTCGGGCTCCTCTTATTCCTTTTGCGTAAGCCCGTGTCTTCCTGCTTGGCCCCTGACAATGGGATAAGTGTTTGTCTCAAGACAAATCGTGCCGCTCCATAGCTGACTGACATCTGTGTGTGTGTGTGTGTGTGTGTGTGTGTCCCCGCACGGCCATGTTTGGTTTGCTAACCAGCAGTTTTCGGTGCTTGTCTCTCCACTCCTCCTCCTCCTCCTCTTCCTCCACCTCCTCCTCCCCCAGGGAAGCAGGCAGGAGGTGGGAAGCAGAAGCGAAGCCATTGTGAAGGGGAAGCCACTGGCCTCTTCCTGTTATGAGAGGAAATGCATACAAATGTGCTTCCTGTGCGTCCGCCCCCTCTCTTCTCCCTCCTCCTCCTCCCTCCCTCCCCTCTTTCTCTCCCCCATCTCTCACCCATGTGGCAGAGAGTCAGCCACTATCCCTCCTTTCTCTTCGTCCCTCTGTTTATCCTGGGCGTTTATCTCCTTTTATGCCAGAGGAAATGTGACAGGTCAATTGTGCAGTGCAAGAACTGATTATTTCATTTTTATAATATATTTTCTTTTATTATTGGTCATTTTCCAGTGATAGCATACTTATAATTATATATAAACAAACATACATATGTAGAAAGAAGAAAGAAAAGCAAAAAAATATTTAAAATTGGGTTGAATGAAAATGTAGAAAAGAGAGGGCTATGCTGTGAAAGGAGATGTGATGATAACACGTTTAGGTGTTTACAGGGGTGTGTGTCTGAATGCATTTGTGTGTGCATGCATCTGTATCCCTCTTGGGATGGGGCTGTGGAGGAGGATAAGGGTGAACAAATAAGGCTTGTGTGTCACTGTGAGTCTACAGTGTATGTTTGCGATGCTTATACCTACAGTATGAGTGATTTTTTAATTTTTCTATTTAACCAGGCAAATCCATTAACGAACAAATTCTTATTTACAATGGCGGCATGGCAAAAGGCCTTCTTGAGGGTAGGAGGTAGGGGTTAAAAAGAAATATCAAAAGTTAAAAAGACAGCACTGGCATACATGACAAGAGTAGCATACCCAAGGAGTGAGTGCTCATTATGTGCCAAACTATTAGTAGATATGATGGGGGGGATGGGGGTGTTTTGGTCTCCTTCACAGAGTTTATGAAAAGATCCCAAATTATTAAGGGAAATGTTGTGCTATCTCTTAGAAGGTTGTGAAATTTGGTTAGTGTTAATAGTTAAGAGGTTTTCAAGCACAAATACTTAAGAACACTTTGAGACATTCAGGCCAAAATTCTTAATGACTTTTCTGCTGTAGATGTAGAGCCAGAATGCATATAGACATAAACATATATTGCATCTTTTCCCATGAAGAGTGGCCGTTTGAGAACTTTAGCCTGTAACCACAGAGATTGTCCTAGAAGCATTCAATGACAGTTTGAAAGTTAAGTGTCCCATTATGCCACAATTTAGCCTTTACGTCAACAGATTTTAAAAACGGCCAACAAAACTTCCCTGTGTATTTTTGTGTGTGTGTGCATGTGAAGATAGGTTTCACACCCTGGTTACCAATTTACTGTGAAAAGACACAGTCGGGTTCACACTCGCACGCTTACACTGGTCCCTTTTACCAGTACACACCGTCGCAAATGTGCTGTAACGTCATGCTCTGTTATTAACACAGTGGTGTGTCTAACAGCACCCACCGACCAAGGAAACGGAGATCACACCCACACTGACATAAGGGTGTTTTTTTTGTTGTTGTTTTTTTGGTTCAACAATAAGGACAGAGGCCTCATTCAGTGAAAGAAAAAGATGTTGTCCAACGTAATCCAAAGGCGATACACCCGCATTAGAATTATCGGTATTATAGGAACAAATTCAAAGCATAAATTGGAAATAAGATATAAACAATGATAAATAATAATTAGTTCCTTTACTTGTACATTTTTATAATTACTGTGCTGCTTACAAAATAAGTTCATTGTCATAATATTTGATTATTTCCTGAATATAGACTACAACCTTTTCACTAATGGATAACTTTCTCAGTTCCAGTTCTCTGCTGGGAAAGGCATCCAGGGTGTTTCACTGTCAGATATCTGTAAGTGTTTCTAGATCAGCTGATTCACAGCATCTGTTTTTACCCACTCAGAGAGCAGAGCAGTCGCGTCTCCAATACAGGTCCAGCGCACCGGTTTACAGCTGCTGTGTGGGCCGAGAGCTGTTTTGAGCTCGCAACAGGAAAGGCCAGTGGTGACAACACCAGCTTAAACGTTGACGGGCTGAAAGGGTCACATGACAGCATCATGTGAGGCCTCTGAAGTCACGACAGAGTCACCTCAAGCAGTGAAACTGAATACTGAACATAAAAATTGCATAGCTGAGGTACAGCACAAATTAGCACGTCCCTCATATGATGTTTTGCACCAGCATTTACCATCAAGACGGGCTTTTGTTGTTCAATCAAGCTTGCACTGCACATATACGCCTGTGTATTTATGGATGTATGTGCATAGCGTTAGTAATGTATGTGATTTGAAGGTGGCAGGTTGTACGTGTCAGATTGAGATGTGGGGGTGCGGTGTGATATTTCTGTAGGTGTTATTGTTTGGTCAGTTAAGGCTTTTCATAATCACACTCACTCTCTTCCTGTGGTGTTGTTAAAGTCAGTCTATGTGAGAATATGTGGGAAAAATGTGCGCACAGTTCCTCGTTTAAAGACAACTTTGATGGGACTCTGCTTTTTTTTTTTACATGTTGAAATGAGTCTTCCGTGTAAAACTTAAACACTGCTGTGTTTGTATGCATCTATGTGTGTGTGGTTGTGCTGATGTTTGCAAGTGGTCCGCTAATATGCGAGCGATCCGAGCCAGCGTGTGCGGACCTCCCCTTTGAGACCAGCTAGCTCTGGACCTCTGGGACTCACACCCAGCCCACTGTGTGTGCACCACGTGCCACCTTTTGAAACATTAATGGCCCCAGTAGAGCGTGTGGCTGAGCGAGTGGGTGATAACGGAGCTGGGGCCGGCAGCTAACTGTGTCCTGCGTTTGCCCCCGGTGCCCCTTTGCATCGAAACACCAGGGGAAGACAACACTCTACATGTCCTGTTCCTGAATAATCTGCTTTGACCTTCTGTCCTACAGTCCTGACATCTTATTCGCTCGCTCGTTTGTACTGCGGTTGTAAGGGTGGCAGACCCCCCTTTAGGGCGCGCTTTACGTTTCAGTTTTGGACGCTACAATCTCAGACTGGGTTGGATATGACAATTAATCTTATTGTCACAAGATGCCTTTTGATCTCACGGCGTTAAGAACGAGGCTTGTTTTTTTTATTCACATTTCAGTATGACTGTGTAAATGTCAGCATGGTATTTAGAGCCCAGGGGAGTTTTCTCTCCTGATAACGTCGGTGAATCAGATGCGTGTTTGTGCCGAGGTACAGAACCTGACATTGCACACACCGGTTTGTAAGGAGCTAGAATGCCGTCCGTGTCTCTGGTTTCAGTCCCTTTCATCTCGGCGTGACGCGATGACATCACTGGAAAACTTTAGAGCTGGTCCAGGATACGGCGGTTCATGCGAGGTTTTCAGCGGAGAGGGAGACAGGGAGAAAGACAGGGTGGAGGCGAGGGATAGTTTGATATTCAATTTCCCTGGTGCATCCTGGGAGATATGATTTCAGGAAATCCAAAACTATCTATCAATATCCATTCAGCCCTATCTCCTCTTTCAGGCCTCGGAGTTGTAAAGAGAAAACGTGAAGGGCAACGCATGATGGATTTATGCTGCAAATCTATTCATGCATTACCCCGATGTACCACACACAGAGATCTCTTCTTTGCATAAAGGCTCTCTTTGTAAAGGTTTTTATAGCCTACGGTTAAAGCCTTTTATAACTAGAGCATGTTTAACTGAGTGTTGGGAGGTTTTCATTCTGTGTTTTTTGGCCCACTTAAGTGTCAGAAGAGAATAGACAAACATGCAGTTAATCAACAAACTGAGATCATTAGCTACCAGCTGGGCACAGCTCTGGCACTGTTTCCTCTCGGTTAAAAAAAAAAAAGCTTTGTCAATACAGATCTCCAATGTAAATAATACACACAGTCACAGAAGGAAATGAAAGAAAGTTCAATACAAAAAATAAAGCAGTGTTGCTCAGAGAAGGAAGCTGGCGGTGTGGCACATTTTTCTCGTTTTCCCATACAGCCGGAGAGCTCGCACACACATGGCTTGGAAGAGAAACCAGGTGCAGCTCACTGAAATTAACTCACTTTCACTGCTCTAGTTTTGATCCAAACAATAGAGGAATAGAGGCTGCTCTATTTTGACAATGTGGGCACTTGTATGCGTGTGTTATTAAAGTTACCAGTCTTGGGCCTCACACACACAAACACACACACATACCCAGAGAGAGAGAGAGAAAAAGCCCCATTAGAGAAGATCATTTTTGTGGTTTAAGTTGAGTGCATTGTCATTATTTGAGCACTCACAAATAGCTTCAAGCACAGTCAGGGAACCCGTCTGTTATTTATATCAATGGCTTGTTATTCGCCACGAGAGGCGGTTAATTGGGCAACAAAACAACTGAACAATGTGTGTTAATGTCACTGTGAGAAAAATAAATAGTATGCCTCAGCTATTTTTTTTTAGATTCAAATAGTTATGTGTATTTCTTTTGTGTAAAAGCAGGAGAGCGAGCACATTCAGGAGACGATTTAACAGCGACACATGTTCCATGATGGACCCCTGAGCGCTTTGATGTACAAGCAATAACTGATGTTCTTTACCGTTATCTGTCTGAGACAGAGTATTTTCAGTTCCTTAAACACAAGCCCAGCTTCTTTTTTTCTTCTTCTTTTTTTTTCCTGGTATAGTGGATGGACTGTTACAGTCCGGGGGTGTTGAACCATCAGCAGACTTCACTTTCCTTTAATTCAGTTTCCCCGAGATTTACTAATTTTAAAGAGAAAACGTTGTTATGTCAGATCCCTTTTTATTCCCTCATTACAGAGTGAGTGTGTTGAGGGCGGGGGACTTTTTTTGCTATAATTAAATAATGACTACTAGTCAGAAAAATAGATTGATGTGATTATAGGTGAGTCAGTTCCGTGACACTGTATGTGTGAACATTCAATGCCTCACTGTGAATATGTTTTTTCTTATCTCCTTCTTTTAGGTGACATTTACAAAGCGAAAGTTTGGCCTGATGAAGAAGGCGTATGAGCTGAGTGTGCTGTGTGACTGTGAGATTGCCCTGATCATCTTCAACAGCACCAACAAGCTGTTCCAGTACGCCAGCACAGACATGGACAAGGTCCTGCTTAAATACACCGAGTACAACGAGCCCCACGAGAGCAGGACCAACTCCGACATTGTGGAGGTGAGTCGCAAGAAAACGCAGACGGCACTCGCACAGACACATGCATGCAAACACACAGAAACGCACGAACAGACAGATGGTTACAGCATTTGTGACTCATTCAGCAACCCTTACTTCTCTCTTTTGGTCTTCACACCTAACATAGTGTAAGAAATAATTGCTCCCATAGTTTGTCAGTCTTCCCCAAGGGTTCGGTCCCAATATCAATCACTTTTCTTTTTTTTTTAAAGAAAAAAGTTATTATAAGACTCACAGTATATCACTAATTTTTTAAGAGAATATGTTTATTTAAATTGCCTCCTTGTGTTGTGTGTACTTTCTAACAAAAAAAAGTGGTAGCCTATTATTGATCTGGACCTTTCAGACCATTCCCTGCGGTGTCTTGTCACCATTGATGTGCCTCTTAACACGAGGATGTTGATCTGACTTGCTTTGGCCACATGTCGCTAGCGTGGCTCAAAGCGACGTTAAACAGTGCTGTCGGGCCAGCCAATAGGCAGGTAGATCAAGCAGGAAATGACGCTGGCACCCTCCAGGATCCTTAAGCTCTCAACGTGAACCTGTTATGCAACATTCACACTGTAGCTCCGGCAAACCCGGTGGGCCACACACACGCAGACATGCATGCATTCATGCAGAGTTTATCCCTTTCTCTTGCGCACACACATTTACACTGCACCTGTCCCACAAAGTGAATCATATTTTTCAACTGTATGAAAATATCACATACAGTATATTCTTTGTGTGCTTGTTACACACATTTTTAAAGCAATATGATGCTCTTATTGTGTTAAATGTGCAAATCCAGATGGCATTTTTCATCCTTGCAACATTACATTAAATGGGAGTTTTTTTTTGCGTGTTTTGTTTTTACAGTTGGCTATATATGGTAATAAATAACCAATAATAATAATATATCCAACATGTGGAATTTTGGCAGCTTAGAGTTCAAAACCCCGACTGTGTCCATATGTTCTCCCTTGTTTTTATTGTGTTTGCATGCTCAGTTTGTAATTCAACAGGCACCTGATGGCAGCATAATGTTAATTTGTTCGATCGACTAACACTATAATCTGCCGAATTTAAAAAGATTGAAAGGAAAAGTGGGGACCCAGTGAGATATAATGAATGTAAACCCTTAGCTGGCTCGCCAGTCTAACACAGGATCAAACAGCATGTTTTTATCTTCATTCATATGGGTGTTTTTGGGCTTGTTGCCCGCCCACGGGTGTACAGGCCCAGTCCTGCTATTCCAGATGGCACTCTGCACCTGACTCCAAACCTTTTGAATTTCGCCTTACATTATTTTCCATCCTTTATATAATTACTTCTTCCTTCACGTCACGTTTGAAGGTAAAAAAAAACAGCATAAATAAATGTGGATTGCTGTCGTCATTATTGCTTTTGTTCCATCACCGTTTCCATTTGGTGCAGTCAAATATGTAGTGTGTTAATGTATCTCATACATCACGGGATGCAGCACTCAACGTATGGCTGACCTTAATGACGAAAACAAAGAGAATGGACCGGGTGCATTATCCTGGACAGTATTTAGAGGCACAAATAAATCCACACTAGAGACAGCTTATTCTTTTTTTGCAGTGCAGTATGCGCTCTTATTGCCTTCCTATAACTCATATTATTGAGCCTCTTTTTTAAATTGTTAATGTGGCGGATGCTATAACTTTGTAAGCTTAGATTTCGTTTTTACAACATGACAGTTTTGTCATAGTTATAGTATGATGTGCAACTTTAAATCATGAAATCTAGATGTTTACATCTATGTTGTGTCCCCATTAGAAATCCATATGAATTGGCACAGTTTGCGCAAAATTAATCATATCCAAGTATATCAGAAGGGATAGAAATAATCCTCTGTGCATTATATCATTTACATTAACCCATTTAGCATCCACTCATATCCCTAGTGTGCCCGTGAGCACTGATATCCTTTTATGCACCGAGCCCTTCAGCCACCGTATAGTCGGTGTATCACCCTGCCCCGGCTGAACCCATGAAGAGAGTTGTCACATGTTTCAGCAAGTGCCTGTGACGAGAGCTCCCTGCTTTGAAGCTCTCTCTCTCTCTCTTTAACTGTGTCTCCATTAGAGAGCAGAGGATGGCTAACGTGTAAACAGCCGTGTCAGGGGAAGACGCTAAAGAGCCTAGTGGGGGGAGAGTGCTGTGGAGCGCTACCTACACTGAGATCCCTGGAGGACTCTGAGCGAGTCGCAGCGGGAGAAATCGATCTGAAGAGGCCTTCAGCCTTAGCCGTGGCGTGCTAACGGGATTGGCCACAGGGCTGACACTAGCACGTTTAGCATGGGTGGGAGGAAGGAGGGGGGGTTGGATCTCTCCCGCCGAGCCATGTGTGTGCCGCTGCTAGGCTACGTCACAGGTGCAGGAACGTGGGTGGTTTGTTGAGTTTGGGGGGGGGGGGTGGAGAGGCAGGAGCGAAGCGGACTTCCTGTTGAGATGGCAGGATGATGAGGAGGAGGTCAAGAACAAGATGAAAGGGCTGGATTATCGGGTGTAGATGCAATCTAGGTTCCCCCCCTACGGAGGATCAATAAGGCCTTAAATATGACATCTGATATGTGACATATTTAATTTGCAGAAAGCCGTTGTCTTTAGAAGTACACAAACTGCGTGCATCTCTCTCTCCCTGTGTTGCTGCTGTGCCTGAAGGTGTAGTGGGAGGAGAGGCAGAGGTAGGGGAGCGGAGCTCAGAGTGTGGGCGGCTGGCATAGAGGCCTGCTACATTAGCAATAAAGCTCTATGTAATTAGCATGTCTTTGGTTGATAATTAGCGTTGTTGAGAGAGTGGCACTGAGAGCGTTGCACAGCCTCTCTAGCTACAGCATGTTTACAAGAGGCTGGAGGGCTTTTTTTCTATCTCTACCTCTCACGCCTTTTCTTCTTCTCTTTTATCCAGTTTTTCCCTTGAACATACATAATCTCTAAGATGTTTTCTTTCGCATTAGGTCGAATCTATGGATGGGTCAATGGGAGTATGTATGTGAGAGACCGAAATAGGGGGATTGAAAGAAAGAGAGATAGAGATAGAGGGAGAGAGAGAGAGAGGAGTGGTAAAGAAGGTCTTGATGACTCACTTGAAAACAGTCTCAGCTGGGAATGACACTTCCACAAATATCTGTGAAAGCAAAAGACCAAGAAACCAAAGCGAACCCTCTTCGGAGCACAAGTGGTAAAAACAAAAGAAGCGTTGCTAATCAAAATGGCTACAAGTTATTATTGTCACATTCACAACACGTGACACCCCAGGAACCCATAATTATCAAATCTGAAACAAACCTGTTTTTTTTTTTTAATCCTTCATTTAATCCAAAACCACACGTTTGTCATGCAGGATACAGCGGTATCTAAACTCCCCCGTGAGACTGTAATAAAAAATGTACTACACGCTGTTATCAGCTGTTACATAAACAAGCGGGGAGGTCCACTTAATTAATGCTAATTGTTCAAAGAGACATGTAAGCTCATCGAGGCTCTCGTAGCTCGATGAAAGCAAACACAGAGGCGGATCCTCCCGTCGCTGGATGTCCAAGCGGGGTCCAAATGTGTCGTCCTGGCAGGTCTACAGTACACTCTGAGTCTGGCTCCAGATAAAACAGTCAAACACGCAGATAGATTTCCTATACTCGCTGTCTGCCAGGCCGGTTTCCTGGACATGCGAACGGTATTAGAGGAGAAATGGGAAGCCGTGTTGGGAAATGACAAAGAGAATAGATCCATCTCTCCCTTTTTTTTTATTCCTGCTTAAGAACAATCACTTTCAGCTCTTATTGGTGATTTATTATGCCGGTGTGGGGGTTGTTAATTGCAATAGCACATGAAAGACTCCTTTCTTTCCCCCTCCCCATGATCGCAGATCAAGCCCAAACCTAAGCGGCGCTGGCTGGTTCTCGCTGTGATTGAACGGCCCCAAATCCAACAGCACACTTCTTGGGCTGTGCCAAATCCCCGTTCCACAATGTGTTTGTTTTCCCCTCTGTTGAAACAAAGAACACAGGTTTGTGAAACAACTGAAGGGTTAGTGAGCGAGCTGTGAGGCAGCTATATCCCCTCAATGCCTGGATAGTGCTATAATATTTGTGTGTACCATATGTGCACATACCAGCTATTGTGCACATGCACAAAAAGTGTTTGGCCTGTTGTGTGCTCGCAACGGCTGCTCTGCATGGGTGTGTGCGTGTGTACATACACGGTGACAATTGGCTCGAACCCTGCGGAGCTGACGGCATTGTGATGACCTCAGCCAGCACAGCACACTCTGATGCCATTGGCTCAAGTATCACATGGAGTGGCACATGCCTCTTGGTGCTGAGCTGACCTGCCTACTTGCCAGAGGAAAGGCCGTTGGCCAATCTCATTTCCAGCAGATTAACCTAATCTGAAAGTTCAGCTCACCCTGTAATCTTAAACAGCAGCAGCAGCAGCAGCAGCAGCAGGGAGCTGCCTCGCCACCCATCCTCGACTCCTTTCTCTCCCTCTGTCCTCACCTAGGAGGAACTATTGAATGGGAGGGGGAAGGGGAGGGACAGAGGGATGGATGAGTGCGAGGAGGGAAGGAGGGAGGGAAAGAGGGATGGAGGGAGGAAGGCTGGTAATTATTTCCAAAGGTCATTCTGTTAATGACTACCCGCTTGGCTAATGAGATTCAGCAAAGCTCCCTCGCCATGTTTCACCCTGCGTATGTTTCACCCGTGTGCCGAGATGTGTGAGAAGCACAGGTGTGATTTCAGCCCAGTGACAGTCCACTGGAGGGAGGGAGGGAGGGAGGGAGGATAGGGAGGGGAAAGCAAGAGGGGGTGGAGTGGAAATGAAGAAACATAAAGAGAAATCAAGCAGGTATGTCTGGGAGATGGCAAAAAAAAGAAAACGAGCAATGTAGCACATCCACACCAGTTCGCTGCATGCCTCGCACAATGTTTCACTTGGCAATAAAACACGATTCTCCACATATTCTCAATACTACAGAGACTAATTTGGCGGATTTCACCGTCGTTTACCTCAAAAATTCCCGTCGTTATTAATTCAAACATCTTTTTTCCTCTGCTTTCTCATAATATTCTCGCAAGTCAACAGGACATGTGATCTCCCCTCTCTGAAGTGCCAGTGTGCTCATGTTCTGCCTCGCTCCTGTGAAAATATTTTCCAGCATGTGTGCTATTCTGTGTGCTTATTTGGTTTCTAAACAGCGTGGAGAACATTAGCCTTAAGGAGTTTTTCTGTGTTGATCGGCCCCACTGAATGACTTCTTCTCATGGCTCTCAAATGCTGTATAATTACTCTGGCTTGAATGCCCTCGCTAATTTATCCTGCGCGACTTTGACATGTGTCAGCATCCAAGAGAAATAAGGGAGTCGTATCACATCTCCACGGTCATTTCGGTGCGGAGTCGTTTTGAGGATTTTAGGATAGGGGGCATGTGGTGCAACATGGGGTTGGAGGTAAGGGGTGGGGTTGTCACAGAGATCACAGTGCCACAGTGTTTACTAGTGACGGAGAGATCGGCAACATGGCTTGTTTTTCCTGATGAGCTGAGGATTAAGGTCTGAAGCTTCTTTGACTGACTAAGTAAATTAACCTTGTGACATTGGAAAGCTAACAGTATCACAATTCGTTAAAACAAAGACTGATGACAGTGTGCGTACACGCCCCAGCACATCTTCAAGAATAAGAAATAAGATGCGAGTTAGTATATGCCAACGTTGAGAATTACGTGTTGAAGAGAGGGCGAGAGAAATTATTTAACTGTGAATAACTTTTCACACACCTCTACCTTCAGTTCATACTTTATATTTAGTGTTAACAACAATGGTAAAGTTGGCTCTGGGAGTCTTTGGCAGAGTTGCAAACAAGCTCTAAGGTTGGTGTGGAGGAAATAAACAAGCTACCACATATTTTATATATATGTGAAACATCTTTCCGGTGTTCAAAGTGTGGTGAATTCCACAAACAGAGGCGCGCCTTTGTCCCTCCTTTTCCCGTCTACACCCCGTCTACGTCCTCTGTCGTTCTGTTTGGACTTTCACATAGATTGTTTGTTCTAATGCATAGAAAAGGGCGGCGAGACACAAAGCAGAAACGTATCCATGTGTAGTCACTCCATTTCCTTCACACTTCCACATAAAAACTAGTTCGTTAGATGGTCAAAATAAAGCAGCGCCCTCAAAACAACCACAACCAACGTTCTCTCTTATTTGATGTACTTTTTTTTTCTAATAAATGCCTCAAAAAGTGGTAGTGGTCTAAAAATAGTGTGTGGTGAAGCTAAAAATAGTTGCCTAGCTGGCGGTCCTTGCTGGGAGAGGGTAGAAGAATAGGCATGGAATCTCTCTCTCTCTCTCTCTCTCTCTCTCTCTCTCTTTCTCTCCCCCCGCCTCATGTTTGAAAAAGGGTGGGTGGGGGTTGTTTTTGAAACAGAGGAGTGAGTAAGCAAAGTGTCAGAGTATTCATTCAGCCTCTGTCTCCCTTTCGGAGGACCGACCATGAAGAAGTTGCCCCTCAGCGACCACATGCATAAGACCATTGATCTGAGACCCCGCTGCGCCTGTAAACATTTGATCCCTTGGATAAAGAAGTCTATTATTTAATTCACTTGTTTTTCTACCCTCACATTTTACCAAACAGACGCTTCCTGTCTGGTTGTTTTCAGCAACTTTTTTTATTAAAGTGAAAATACATTCCTGGAAAAGCTATATTATCTATGTCAATGGAATTAAGTGCATTTTAATCAGCCGATGATACCATTGATAAACCGTGAGAGGGGTCATAATCTCCTCACACAGCTGAACATTGTCTGCTCCAAGTTGTAGGCTGGCACACTAGAGCACATCTGTGTGCGGCGCCAGCCTCAGACATAAAGAGAGCGAGTTTACTGAGTTCCTATTTTATAGACTATATGCCTCTTCCACTTCTTAAGAGTGGCTAAAAGCAAGATGACAGATAATGCATATGATCTACAGGCTCAGCGTTTTATTCCACATCAGACGCCCGCTGCCCAGAAAAGCAGAACCTCAGACAAGAAACTAAGTAGCACTTGGATCTCTGTCAGAGGTGTTTTTTAAGGTCAATACGCTGAAGCGGAAGTCTGAGGTACTCGCACACAACAACAAGAAGGGGGTTTTAAAAATAGACTGTTTGAAATGTGCCAATATGTGGTCCCTGTGGTGTGGAGCGGTGAAAAAGGCAGGCCACTTCTGAGGCCGCGCTGCCAAAAAGGCAAGGCTTTTCCATTACACAGCCCAAAACAATTCACGCCAGCCATTAAGATGAAATGATGCCTTGTTCTTTGAAACTATTTGTGGAAAATTCAGAATAATGAAGATCTATTTTTATAGATGGCATTCCCTGCCCTGCCTGGAGCTTCCCCCCCCGGCCTCAAACCCCTCCCCTGCCCTGCCATGATTGCAGCTTTGGACAGGGTGTGGAAACTCAAGGTCACAGTATAGAGGTCAACCGGCTGGTCATTGTTGCTCGAGGCCTCCCTCAGGCTCTCTCTTCCTGCTGTGGCACCACGCGATAAGAGACAGAGAGACAAAAGACGATAAGTGACGATTGGAGGGGGGACAAAGAAGGAATAGAGGGGCGCTGGAGGCGGGGGACTTGAAGTTTTTACCCACCCTAAGAAAACTGGAGTCATTTTCCCGAGCTCTTAATATCTGATGATGACTTAAAGTATGTAATTGAAGGCTTCATTGATAATGTCACAGTGCCTGACATGTGTGAATAACTGAAAAAAACTGCTCATATAGCATCACAGTATATAAAGCAAGTATAAGAGTGTTTTTCCACACACAATTTAGCCTCGACAAATTGATTTTATGTTGAATCAGAAATACATATAGACATTTCTCTCATTTGAATAGTGGCGAATTATGCAACTGGAGCGTAGACAGGATGGAAGATGGGTAGGCTGAGGGTGCAGACATGAGTGCCCTCTTTATCCAGTTTCACTGAGCTGGCATTGTGTCGCATAATGTCTATCTGGGTAATTATACAGTGTAGTGACTAGTGTGAATGACCACTTTGTTCCCGGGGCCGGGATGCTGCTGTAGCAAACAGTGTTGGATTCTGACATGTGCTTAGTGTTTGTCTATTCCATATGGGAAACACTGCACCATCTGGTATTGTGCCGCGTACTGGCTAGCTAAGACTGTCTGTCTGTGAGTGGGCTCTCGTCTGCAGCGGGCTCTTCTTAGTGGTGATTTTAGCACATGCACCATCGCAATGCCACAGTTTGGAGAAATGTGGATTTACAGTAGCCCTTTCTGTCTCTCTTAACACTTCTTTCTAATTTTTTGCTCTACTTCTCGCTCCCTTTTTTAATGTTTAGTCAATCTAGTAATCCCTAGACAGCTAGTAATTACATCCACAGTTAGCCAGCGTTATTACTGAACACACGACCACTTTGCCAGGGATGATGGATCCCAGACGCCAGCCTTTGATTCCTGATTATAGTGCAGCAGGGCACCAGGAGTAAGGGGCTTCAAAGCCACCAAGTCATTGAGGCATAGTTTTTCAAACGCCGCCTCAACCAGTGCATAGGGATGCACAGATGATGACTGAAAAGGAAAAAAACAGGCAGGGACAGGCTGTGATTTGGGGGTCCCATTCCTCAGATTGGTAACCTACAAAATCAACCATCTCCCCTCCCCAAATGCTCACTCCTCACACACACCATGTAGCCATCATCCATGGGCATGCCCCTCGACATGGTCCTGGCATGTTCAAACCACGCTTCATGAAACTGTGGCCTTCTTGCCTTTGGTCTGCCATCTGCTTCCAATAAGCTAAGCCAGCCTGATCCCTCTGATGTTCCCTCCACTCTGAAAAGCCGAGAGAAAGAAAGAGTGAGCGAGAGAGACAGACAGAGAGAGTGAGGGGGAGAGAGACAAAAACGAGAGCAAGTAAGAGTGAGCCAGACAGACAGAAAAAGAAATAGAAATAAGGAGAACGAGAGCACATCTCAAACATGCTATTACCCCCATCTGTGCCGCCAGCAAGGCCACCCCGAGTGCGCTTATTGTGCAGCGGTGCTGGGGGGTCTTAATCCACAGCGGGTCCACTTCATGACCACCTCCATCTTGTTATTTGTGATGGGAAGGGACAACGTTTCTCCCCACTGCCTCACCCCTACTGACACTAAGCCACATTGCTCTTTACCAATCTGCTCTGACGAAATTGAGTTTGTCAATTGGTAAAAAAAAAAAGGGAGCTCCCTGTTGTCCTGTGGTTTTCCAAACTTTTCCTCTTTTTGTCACCTTTTTCCCCCTAAAACAGTCACAATCTAAGCCTTGGGTTTGTAAGTTAGTGCAGCCAAAGGAAATGTACTGTATGTTTTTTTTAGGTTAAAGTGACAATGCTTAAGATTTCAGTCATGATTGATTTAGAATTTCTATTTGAGTAAAAACCATGGAATAGTGCCTAGAGATAGCTTAGCTTTAGTCTTGAGTTTTTTTCTTGATACATGAGCTTAGAAATAGAATATTAAAATTATATTTCTATGTACATGAGCTTCAAGTTTTCAGAGTTGTGTGCATAGTTCCATTTGTTGTGTGTATACAACATCATTTTTCCGGGAATGTCACCACAGACACCCAGGTTGCATCTGAAATACCATACTAACATGCGTTTAGTACGCATGTTAGTATGCAGTAGTAGATTTAGTAAACTAAAACTGTATGTGAGATTTGTTAGTATGTCCAAAACCTTAGTATGAAACCAATGATACGCGAATCGCATCCTATTTCCGATGAAATATTATAGTATGCAAACGGTGGACACTACAACGGCATACATATCCCACAATGCAATGCGATAGTGACGACAACGTTCATAACAGACGTTGACGGACAGCTCTGTAACATCAATAACGCTTCAATTTAACTGTAAGGATAAGATTTTACTTTTCTAGGCGTAATATATATTGAAAATTAATTCAGTCTCACAAACAATTGTTTTGGTAACACGAGGTTGGCTCGGGTTACCATGGTTACACGTCTCCAACTGACAAGAAGGCTCTCAGGAAGTGACGATGGAAATTACTGTTCAGTGCGTCCAAAAAGATGCATATTACTGGTTATTCACACAAAAGTATGTTGAACGATACACATATTGGGAATGGAGTGCGTATTATGCAATTTTGGATAAAGTCCCAGTTCATAATACTGCAAATATATAAATATTGCAATCCTTTCATCGGTGGGCTATAGGCTCAATCACCATTGCGTTACCTCATTTGGTGATAGATAGTGACTTAATATGCATTTATTTAAATTAAAATCTTCAAGATTGCCACTTTAAACCTGCTGTATTCCATTCAGACGTTTGTACATTGTGTGATTTTAAAAAGCCTTTATTACTGTAGCCCCTAGCTTTAGATGACATTTTCTTGCAGATTATTTGGAAGCCCTTTTTAATTCCATTGTGATTCACTTTGAGGTGCTAAACCAGTCGCTGTAAAGACTGTATACTGTAGGTGCACTCTGTGGTCACACTCAGCCTACACACATTCTCACACATTCTGAAGGCAGGTCTGTATAATTTGCATACTGTCAAGGAGTGTCTCTGGTAGTCAGAGTGAATCAATCTGTTCTTAACATTGTGACAAACAGAGGCTGAGACCCTGCTAGGCAAAGCTGTTTATACCAGTACAATTTTATTACATTTTAACAGCACATCAAACATGATTAACCATAAGTGGCGCAGTTACTAATGCTTTTATATTGTGCTCCTCTGTCAGCGACTTGTTTTCCATCGACTGCTGAAATATACTGTGAACCATAAACTGCTGCATTTATTGGGGGGAACTCTTTGTGCTCGGCTACTATACTATCTTCTTTCATAAGTCTTGGGTTTTGCTTACAATAGTTATGTGTATTCTGAAGACCATACAGTGTTGGCACAGATATAAAAGGCCTATTATAAACTGGCTGTTTTTGCAGAGCGTTTTTTTTCACCGATGCTGTCAGCCATTTGGTTGAAGACATTGAGAAACATTCAGTGGCCTGGCTGTCGCCAATAGCCATAAACACAATATTGAGTGTGTCGTACCCTTCAGCCACTGCCAAGATAACTGCAGAGGGGAATGGTCAGCAGTGAAGCTCTTTCCAAACACAACCCATCAACCAGCCCGTATCTATCAGAAATAAAGATGCACCCGTCGAGCCAACAATGTTGTGACTCAGCTTCTGTTGAGACGCGGTAGAAATCGCAGAAACTGAGGGGAAGAGGACAGAGACGGAGACAGACTGAGCAGCAGACTGAGACAGAAAGATGGGGGCAGAAAGATGGATAGGGGGATAGAGAGGGTGAGCAGGGTGGCAGAATGCCGAGCAGACGGATCCTGGTATATGGCAGGAGCTCTGGGCAGGCGTCAGCTGTCCCTAGCAGACCCCCTGGGGCCACCCAGAATTCACACCCAAATACCCTCCACAGTTCCTCTCAAGAGCAACATGAAGTTATTACCCACACCCTAAACTATGAAATGAGTGCAAGGCTGGATTTTTTTCCTGCAATTAAAACATCAGAGAACGCAAATCTTTGACAGATGTACTAACACAGAGCAATATACAATATGATTCAGTTCCCCCGTAGCTCAACGCCTGCTTCACTTAACCTCCGATTATCTCAATCTAGCCCAGGTCGCCTCGCTCACTGTAGTCCTCTAGCCCGTCTTAGGCCAGCCCAGTCTAGGCCGGCTGAAGGGTACCGATGAGACGGGTGTCTAAATATGTAGGACGCCGTGTCTATGCTGTGCCTGCTTCATGCAGGCCCTGTGACAAGTCGAGTCATGAGGGAGCGTCATGAAGAAGGAGTTTAATTAGGAGCAAGCCTCCAAAGGGGCCACAGAGAAAGACACAGAGCCAAGCAAGCATACACAGCTTTTTTGCAGTCTTTTTTCTCCTTCCCTCTTCTTTTCTCACATTTACTGTACTCACTCTCTGTAACATGCCCGCTGACTGTTCACATTGTAGATGTTTGTAGCCTTTTTCTCCATCAATCTTTCTCTCTTATGAGCCGGTTTCTCACGTCATAGCATATCCACATTATTCTGTTGTGTTAAACTGTAACAGGAGTACAGGAAATTGTGTTTGGTTCTTAGTTTTTTTTGTTTTAAATAATCTGATTGTCTGATCAAGATATATATAACAAAATAAATGATTAATTAATTAACGGTGACAATTTTACTTTTTTAAACAGGCAACAAAATTGCCATAAACTTAAGTAATGCTCTCTGAAAAGTTTTCCTTTTCTGCCAGCAGCCATTTTGCTAGACTAAAATAATGAGCATTTCTTTATGAAACTGAAAATCTCAGTTACTTGTGAAATTGAATAATTTCAATATGAGAACGATCATTTGGGTGAATATTGTGTGCATAGAATTCTTGGCACAAGTGAACTGCACCAAAGTGTTTTTGCTTAATCCTCATCCTATTAGCATATTCCCCAAAGACTCTATTTCCATGCCAGCTCTTCGTACCCATACTCCTGTGGCTTTCAATGTAAGGGTAGCAGCTCCTTTTCCCAATGATCATTATTCTCTCCGTCATTTTGAAACGTACGTCTTTTGATGCATCTTATATAGTGATGATGTCACTGAACAAGAGACTCAAAGCCTTGTTTGGAGCAGCAGTCGATGACTCTGTGGCGCCGAGCCATGAAACACATAATGAATTCGGGGCACAGATTAAGCAATGGGGCTATTAGAGAAGGGGGAAAATATATAGGATGACGAGAGTAGGGCGGTAGGGTGGAGAGTGCCAGAGCGAGAGGTCCTTCTATGGCTATGCGAGCGGTCCGACGGATCCGATTGGTTGTTGGGTTGTGTGTCAGCCTTTGGCAACAGGTGTGATGTCTTTAAACAGGTGGGCATAACTTGGATGAGTGGCATACCGTCCTTGTACCGCACCCTCAATGTGCTGAGCCCCGTTGGAAAGCTAAGCCTGGGCCACATGCTTCAAAGTCATATAACACTCACCCAATCAACACCCAACGCAACCGCTGCCCAACCCCCTGCCAGACCACAAGCTCAGTTACCCCATATGGGTGTCACCTTTACCCCAGCCCTCGTTCTCCTCTCCCAGCAATGCCCCGCCGCTGTTCTTCCAAGAATGGAAGTGAATCTCTCATGTGCTGGCGGCAGTAGGTGGTGGAAATCTGTGCAAGTAGGAAGAAACGTTGTTTTTTTTTCCCTCCTTGCGTGCATTCTCATGTGAACAGAAAAAGGCCAGCGGTTCAGCTCTTGTCAGTTCGATATGATGCATCGCCAAGGCCAGAATGAAGCTACACAAAAGAAACAGCAAAAAAGTTTTACATCTCACGCCTTTGCCAAAAAAGACAGCGTGCTAAACCTCTGCAACCCCTTTGTTCTTTTGACTCATCCACCTCTGATAGAGCAAGAGTGCCTGATTCACTGTGGGTCTGTTAGAAGTCAGATCTCCTGCACCGCCGCGGTTGATTTGTTTGGTGTGATTTCCTGAAGACTGTCAGAGATGTGAGAGACGCTTTCAAATTCAGAATTCCAGATTTCCACTCTGGGGGCCGAGCGAGGATTCAGAGAGAGAAGAGGAGAGCCAGCGAATGTTGACACGCTTACAGTAGCTCGCCTCGCCACGAGACGCCTCAGGAATCAAACAGCTATCGCGCAGCACAAAAGGAGCCCTCTAAGTTCACTAAAACCACACTCAAAACAGGCCTTTGTTGTGCTGACATGAGAGATGACTGGATTGTTATTTGTTTTCTAAGCAGGCAGATCGCTCCCTGTCACTTCTGCCGCTGGTTGTGATGGAGTAGCTGGCGCTCGTGTATCTCTACCGTGAGTGAGTGCTGACGGAGACAAACAAATGAGAGGAAGAAGTTCACCGAGATTAACTTATCTTAGCATCTATCTTCCTCCTTGCTCCTGCTCAGTCTCTCTTTCTTTTTTTCTTGACGCTAACACCCACTCTCGCACACCCACACATGCACACACACATGCACAGACTCATTCCCCTCTTTCCCCTCCCACACACACACACACTACAACATATACAGAGAGACGCACACACACACTTGATCAGCATCAAATACAGGGTGTGCTAAAGTAAATTTAATTACGTCTGTCTGATATGGAGCTTCAGATGAAAGTAGGAGAGCGCAGTGTGAAGCGACGACTGCACAGACAGGAGCAGGCCCGTGATATTCCTCCTGTAGACTAATCTCCCTTTATTAAAGCCAGGAGGAGAGAGGGAAGGAGGGGTGGGAGGAGGAGAGTGAAAGCGGGGTGGAGAGGAGGAGGGAAGGGGGGGGTGCCTTTGATGAGATCTCTAACTGTCAGCTACTGTACTTTTTCTTCTCTTCCGCTCTGTCTTTGTCTCTCACTTTACGAGGCAAACGAACGCAGCACCTATCGGCGCTCGCCTGCTTGCTCAAACAAACATACCCTCGTGCTATCACACACAGTAATGTCCTCTGAAACTTATCCCTGTTGTTATGGTTGTCAACAATATCTAAAAAAGGGACAGAGGCAGCTCTCTCTCTCGCTCTCGCTCTCTTTGTCTGCGTCTCTCCTCCGCTCAGAGGGAGTGGTGGTGAGCCAGTGCTTTTCTGCCTGTCTGCTGTTTTCTGGCCACTCTAATGGGGGCAGGTGGCCATCAGGTGGCCAAAACAGAAACTGCCACATTTAATAGCACAGCTATTTACCACAGTCGTGAACTCAAGCACCTCAACTGTATTTTAATTCTATTTCACGACACACTGATGATTATGGCTATAAAATGTTTAACTTTTATGACTTTTCCTTTTTCCTGTGTAATTATGAGGTTTCAAGGTCCCATGATTTGTCATTTTTTGGTCGAGAGCTCGATCACTTGTTACGTCTATGTTATTGGATTCGATTAAATCCTTTGTGCCATCTTGAATGTTTAGCTGCATGTTTTCCTGTTCACAAAGCAGCCAGTGTATCCTCGTGTCACCCCGTGTTGATGGAGGTTAGAATGGAGCCTGCCAAAATGATTAATTTCTCAGAAACATAGAGGAAAAAGTGCATTTGGAAATCTATTCATTTGAATTAAATCAAGATATACTTATCTGAATGGTTTTCCAAACTTCCTCTAATTGCTCTTTTGTCAGGATCGATTCTAAAGGGTACCTCCTCACAGGTCATCATCATGTGTCTCTCCCAAGCTGTTCACCTGGGTCACTGTTCCTCAACCCAACGCCCTTCAACTATGTTGTGCAACTGCTCTGTTTGCAGACATTGAGAAAGAAGGGCCTAAACGGCTGTGACAGCCCAGACCCCGACGCAGACGACTCGGTCGGCCACAGCCCCGAGTCCGAGGACAAGTACAGGAAAATAAACGAGGACATTGATCTGATGATCAGCAGACAGAGACTGTGTGTAAGTACCTCTTGTTAAATCCCGAACCTTCCTCTCACCTTTCTTTCCTCTCTTTCCCCTTTTTTCTCCCCTCTGTCGCTTCGTCTTCGTCTCCCCGTGTTTTCGTCATCTGTCTCTCCGTCCCTTCATCTGTGTCTCCCCTTCCGTCCGTCTCTGTGGTTGTGGGAACCTGGCAGGCGTTAAGCAAGAAGGAGAACAAAGGCGGCGAAAGCCCGGAGCTCGAGTCTACTCTCATCCTCACCCCACGCACTGAGGAGAAATACAAACAGATTAACGAGGAGTTTGATCACATGATCAAAACTCATAACCTACCTGTAAGTACTGGGTTGACGCTATGCCGCATCCTCGGCAGGCTAACAGAATGCTGACTGGCCGGTGACTGTTGAGCTAACCCAGCTAACCACCGTTGTTTGCCACTAGACTAAATACACAAAGTGAGAGTGAGAGTAAGACGAGAGTGATATTGTATACTTACAGTGAAAAAGAATGACAGCTCTTTGATTTTGCTTGATTACAGTTGAGGAGCGGTCCTCTAATTTGACATAACTGTAACCATAACTAGCAGGCATTTTTGCTGGAGTAATTGCAGACTTTCTCCCATGACAAATTTTAACCTTACTGGGCTCCCTCCTTGAACCCGTTACCCATAATGCCTTGCCTGGCTCTCGGGGGAGGTGTGGTCTGCATGCGCTTTTCCTTTTCCTGCACCAAAACACAGCGCTCAGTCGCCCGTGACAACAAGGACAGGCATTGTTGCAGTGAAACAGCAGCAGACATTCAAAAAACTCTTATAAGCATATCTCCGTACCTCACTAAACTCAATTATCTCGCCTCCTCTTCAGTAATCTAACAGCATCTTTGTTAATAGATGTGTCAAGACATGCTGGATTTATATTATATTGTGTTATTTTTACAGAAGAATCTAATCTATAGCCAGCCGCCAGAAACCACAAAATAAAGGCTCTATGTAAACTGAGCCTGCCCTTCACTCAGAAAGCACCATATTGGAATGGTTAGGCCTTACAGAGAAAGAGATAATTCCATGGTAGATCATTTAGAGACGAACAGTAGTGTCTCGGCCGTGTGGAGCAGGGGGAGATGTGGTTAGAAGCAAAGCAGGGGTTGGTGAGCTGGGATGGCGTTGGCGGTGTAGGGTGGGTTTGGGATCGGAGCTGGGTGGGGATGGGGGTGAAACAGCAGTGGGGGGGGGGATCTGCACACAACAAGTGGCAGTTCAGTGTGTGGTCAGGGTGGCTGCCAAGCACTGGGCCTCTGGATTGCAGGGGACTGTTGAGGAGTCTGTGGGGGAGAGGCGGAGGGGGAAGATGAGTGAAAACAGGAAGGATGGCACCAGTTAAAGGACAGCTTACAGACGGGGCCCTTACACCCACAGCGAAGGGATGTGTGTGTGCACGCAAAATGTGAACAGCACATTGAGACAGCTCCCCCACTCTTAGAAAATATACCGCATATAGGGAAGTCTTGAGGTATAAAAACTCCGACAAGGAATCCGAGATGGAAGAAATTAGTGAAAGTCTTCAAAAAATAAAACCAAGCCCCTCCACTGGTTATAAAAGGAAGCTTCCATAGCTTTTGGCGAGCCCACTGCTGTGTAAAAGTTGCAGTAAAAGCGAAACGTTCAGAGGCCCGCAATGAAATAATATTTGGCCTGCAAAAAAAGAACATTAGCAAAAGGGAGAAAACTGAAGAAGACGACGCAGCGCTAAGGCACATATCCCACTTCCACGTAAGCCAGGCTGATGATCCCCCTGATGCGCTCCCTCCATGCGCTCTGAGACACATGGCAGTAATTTAGGGCCCTATTTTCTACTTCCTAAAGCTAACATGCAGGATCAACCACTTCCAGGGCACTCCCAAGGTTAAGCCCCTCTGCCAAGTGACACAATAAACATGACAAACTAGACGCCTGGGGCCGACAGGCTACCTCTACTCATGTTCCTGATGAGACTGCTGACTGATCCGAGTCTACCCCTTAATAACACTTTGCATTCGCTCCATGTGACAGACAAATAAATTATTCCTAATTGCATTCAGTTCTCCGGTCTCGAAGCTAGTTTTGCAAGAAATATTGCAGACTTTTTTTTTTTTATTAGTGAAGTAAAGACAGACTGAGTTATTTAGCTCTTTTAGAACAGTGGGATGCCATTGGCTTTCCTCCCAGTTAACCAGAGCCTTCTTATTTATTTAATGTAATAAACCAGGAATATAAATGAGTGGCCACAATATAATATTTCCTAAGGTCAACTTTTTGCCTTCATTATGACAAATGTCCCAACATGTCAGCGGCAAAATCTGAGGCCTTTTCAGAAAGATACCTAACCCATCATCTTGAGGGCAATTTGAGCGACTCTAAGAGGAGTTTTCTAGACGCTTACCCTTTAATTTCAGTGCTCCCCTCCACCGTCCATACTGTCTTGTATTTTTAGTCTTAAGTTTGTTCTCTGTACCATTCATCTACGCATGGCTGTCTATTGTTAGTTGTCCATTTGTACTTTTGAACTTGGCTTGTCTCGTTTCTTTTGTGTTTGACTACTTTGACTATAGATAGTTTTAAATTCCTTTGTGTTCCTGGAGTGTTTCTCTCTCTTTCCCTCTTTCTGTGTTCATTCCTTGTTTCTGTTTCTTCGCCCACTGCTATCGCTCGTATCTTTAGTCTAATCAAACTCCTGTCTGTGTCTCTCTCTCTCTCTCTCCCAGCAGGCCGTGCCCCCATCGAACTACGACATGTCTGTGTCCATTCCCGTTAGCAACCAGAACAATCTCATTTACAGCCATCCTGGTGGTTCCCTAGGCAACCACAACCTGTTGCCACTGGCGCACCACGGCCTACAGAGAAACAGCATGTCTCCCGGAGTCACACACAGACCCCCCAGTGCAGGTAACACAGGTAGTTCCTCACACGCACACAAGCACCCATGCACACGCTGTCATCCCATCTGTCTGTCCTCTCAACTGTGTGTGTACATCATGCTAATAGACACACACATCAAATTATTTATTTTATGACCACCACCCGCAGTATTCCACCTAAAAGCAGTGAATGAATCTAAAGTCCCTCTCATATATATTCACATATTGCCTGCTCAGTATTTTGTCCAAAGTAAGATTTAATATCATATTAAATCCCAGCCCACAGTCTGCTTGATTTAGTGTGAGGCTGTTCACATGGGATGTCTGGCCCTATGTATAGGCTTCGAGCTGCTGGTGACATAAGCAAATCAGGCCTGTTGGTTTGTTATTGTTGTCCAAAGTCCTTTTTCTGTCCCTCTGGTCTGAAAGGCTGCTGCCCACACCCTCACCCTGTCATTACAACTGGATGCTAGAAGCGCTAGCACAAACTAAATATGAGTTTTGGCGCTCTCAGCATCCACACCAAACCGCGCGCTCTCTGGACCCTCCCTCTCTTCCACCTCGCATGGCTTAAAAATAATAATGTGTCATTTTTCTTGGCTTTAATGTAGCCACTCGCAGTGTCCAGTTGCTCAGAGTGGGACGCAGTATTACTTCTAGTATCAGTACACATATGATGCACTGACACACACACACACACACACACACACACAGTGGATTGTGATTAAATCGAGTTAGCTTCTGAAAGGCCAGCGAGGTAAGAGACAGGAGGCAGAGTGGATGTTAACGTGGGTGTCTGTGCTCTAATGGTTTTCTCTCTTTTGCTCTCTTTCATCTTTCAGGTGGCCTCATGGGTGCTGACCTCACCACTGGCGCAGGCTCCAGTGCTGGTAAGAATGGCCTCCTCTTCTCGCTCACAGTTGTCTGCGAACACACACACATACACCCACACATACACACACACATACATGGCACCCACTCACCCACTCTGGGCCATAAAATGCATGACTAATAGTAACCCAAACCCGAGTGGAGATTTTGTCCATGATGTGTTGATGTTAGTGGTCGTGGAGTTCATCTGGGAATGTTTGCCCAGTGCCGGGGCTGTGACACATCCTGCCCGCGTTCAGCTATAAAACGCTAGAACAAGTGTGGGGAAACAGAAATAAAGTCGCACTAAATACTGAAGCAGCAGATTGACTGACGGGCAGTCAGAAGAGATGCTGGATTTTTGTCTGTTTCTTGTATGATGAGCCATCTCTTTATGTCTACCGCCTCTTGGATTTGGATGTAAATTCAAAATGACAACACCCAAAGCTCCCATTTGGAGCACACACACACATACACACACACACACACTAACTGCTATCATATGTCTGCAACTAAATTAATTCAATGTTTGGAGAGGCTCACCATGCCATAATGATCCCGCGGAGAGTGGAGCAGTCTGAGGAACATGTGTAAGGAATCTTATGTGTTAGCTTCTGTGTGTCAATGGATTTGTCCCTGAGGACATGTCAGGCCCAAGTTTATGGCTCCCTTTTAAAGGGTTAAATTTTAAAGCCTTGACATACAGTGTAAAATGGAGAGTGGTGGGGCGGGGGGGGGGTCAGAGGGGTACAGCTGGGCAGCCTTGTCTGGACCCTAGGGCTACATCACAAAGGGTCAATGCCTGGTTTCTCTGTCTGGTCACTCATCTCACACACACACACACACAACAGGACCATTTGTTGTGGCGTGTGTTCCGACGACGGCGTGCTGCAGAGCATGCTTCAAATGTAGCCTTTGTGTCACCGCGGCGAAAGGAACAGAGGCGCTCTGTGAGAGCCGCGCGTCGCTCGGCAGCAGCGAAAAACACGACGTGGAGAGAGAGAGTCATGTGGGAGCTAAAAGATTCCATTCAAAAGCTCTCTTAAATCTCATCGAGAGGGGAGAGAGAAAGAGCGTATGTGTGTGTGTTGGGAGGGGGGGAACCCCAGTGATGAATATCCACTGATGGTGGAAGCATGTGTGCAAAGGAGAAACAGTGGGGGGAACACAGATGGAAGTGTTCTGTGAACTTGGTCAGCCATTTTAATGATGTTCCTCTAAGTGACTCAGTGTGAGGTGGCCCAGCCGCTGTGGCACCACAAAGACGGGTTTAATGTTCCTCTTCTGCTCACGGTGAGTTTTGATAAGCTGATTGTACAAGTAGCTGTCTGGCCCGTTCATGAGTGGCCTAAGTCACATAGGAGGTGCCTTGTGAGTGTGTGTGTGGATGTGTGTGTGGTTCAGGCATACACATAAACACAACACTTCCTTAGTACCTCAGATGTCATGGTTCCACTGTCTGTAAAGAAAGAAAATGACAGCTTCTGAAGCCCAAGTCACATGGAATTAGCATTACCTGTAGTTTAGAAGGAAGTTTGTCTTAATCCCATGAGAATCTGCCGTGTCCTCAATCTGTAAAGTTATAATTCCACCGCTGATTATTTACATTTTACCAAACAACAGTCATCTCAGTAAATTGTCTCAGTTTTATATATTTTTTCTTTTCACAAAAGATTCCTTTCTTCCTTTTCCGGGCTAACAATGATGCAGGTAAAAGTGGAAATAAGAGATTTGATAGTTTATTTAGAGGAAATTCAGTAGGCTTGTGTAGCTATATACTGTGTGGTGCCATGGAGTCATGGGTTGCCTCCGAAATTCCATACTAACATGATAATTAGTACATTAAAACAGTGTGTGAGATGTCCAAAACCTTAGTATGAAACCGATGGTACGCAAATTGCATACTATTTACTGTGAAATATTACAGTATGCAACGCTGGACACTATGGCGGCATAAATATCCCACAATGCAATGCAGTAGTGACATGCAAAGTTCATAACAGACGTTGGCGGACAGCTCTGTAACATCAATAACACTTCAGTTTAACTGTAAGTGTAAGATTTCACTTTGTTAGGCGTAATATATATTTAAAATTGGTTCAGACTTTGATTCTCACAAATAGGCGTTTTGGTCACATGAGGTTCGGATTACCATGGTTACTCGTCTCCAACCGGCAAGGAGGCTCTCAGGAAGCGACGACGTAAATTACAGTTCAGTGCGTCCGAAAAGATTTATACACACAAAAGTATGTTGAACGATAGTACGCCTGTTGGGTATGTAGTGCTTAGTATGTGATTTCCATGGTTTCCACCTTTATGAGAATAGTCCATTTGAACAGGCTGCTTCACAAGTCATGACACAAACTGACATTTTTAAAAATGTCATAGCTATAGTTGTCATAGTTACTTTCATTTTCTTCTTTTGTATATTGTTTATAATAATTAAAAAGTTGCAATAAGCATAAAATCCTTCTCTATTTTTTAAGGGAACAAGGCGAAGTCCATTTTTTGTTGTTAGTTGCCTAGCAACACTGTTGTGATGACTTTAAACTACTTGAACTGCAAGTATATCATGTACTTGACTTCCCTTGTAGAAGATACAAACTTAAGAGTTCCTGTTCTTTGCAGCATTAGCATGAAGATGTTTCAATCATATCTGGAGATAATCAGTGGGATTTGGCTTCTAAATTGAATTGAAACACAGGCTTTTTGTTCATCCTGTGCAAATGCAGCGTGAAACCCAGACATGGGGGTGAAGTCTAAATCACACGAGATCCCCAGGTAATTCTAGTCCAGTGCAAATAGGGCATGTTACAGAAAAGGCTGAGTCATCATGTCTCTTCTATGTGAAATATTGTGCGAAGTGTGTACGTGCGTGCGTACATTCGCTCATTTATAAACCGTATGTGTTCAATCTGTCAACTCCTTTGTTTGGCTAGGAGAGAGCGCGAGGTGAGGAGAGATACAGAACGTGAGTGAAGGGGTAGAAAGGGAGCTGATGGTGGGAGCTCCGGACCGAGGCCCCAGCTTGTAAAAACCTCCCACCTCCCATTTGTGCAATTATGTAGCTGTCATCTATATGCTCCGATCAGCACTTCGCTCGCTGCGAAGAATTAACGGGAAACTCTTGTCACCTCTCGCACCAATTACTCCCGCAAACGAGTTGCATACAAGCTCCATCTCGAAGACATCTCTGGTCAAAAACACACAGAAACACGAGCTAAAAAGCATACGTACAAGAACTGACAAGGAGTCAGGTTCAGCAGATCAAACAATGTGTGTCTCAATCTTGGCACCAACTGTACAAGTTGCAAGCGCGAGCGTGACACCTTGGTTCAGTTGGAGAATTCAGGGTTGAATGCACATTTGGCCAAACCGCAACGGAAGAGTGTGTGTGTATGGGGAATAGAACGGAGCGCGCCTGTTAGACCACAACAGGACATCAGAAATTTGTTCAGTAACAGTAAAATGTACATGAGTTTAACCACACCTCTCCTTTGTGTCTGTGTGTGTCTGTGTGTGTGTGTGTGTGTGTGTGTGTGTGTGTGTGACACAGAGAGAGAGAGAGAGAGAGAGAATGAAGACTCTAGGGGTGGCTTGTCAAACACATGTATCTCCAAGTACGCTAACTTGTAACCATGGCACCTACAGAGACAGATTGCAATCCTTCAGCTTTGACCTCAGCTGTCCCCTTCACACCTCAGAAATAGCAAAAAGCTGTTTATCTGCATCTCAGATCAGATGTTGTTCTCTATGAATGTGTGAGCAGCAAAACAGCCTCCTGGCTGGGCTATGTTTAATTTTGGTGCTTCCTGTAAACGGTTGACGCCAGCCTGTGCCGCAGCTCGACCGTGCAAAGTAGCATTAGAAGAAGAGAGTCGAAAATGAACTCTGGATGTCTTCGGCTGATATGATGGTCGAGCCAACGTGTCCCTATTGAATGCAACTGTCCTAAAATCAGTGTGATCGAGCTGCGGAATAGAAAGATTTGAGTCACAGCCCTGGCTTCATTAGCTTAATTAGCCAATGATTTTACTTTTGAAGTGCTTAAGGACAGGCCTGTGCCACTCATGATCATAGCCGTCTAGCAGATAATTGACTGGACTGCAGCCATCTCCACAGGGTGGCAATACACAGATGTCTGATTAACTGTCACCGAGATGAAGTCTGTGTCATCTTGACCAAAGTGTGTATTAATGTCTCTCTATAGCTCTGTTTTTTTTTTTTATTCATCTGTAGAGAAACACTGATGTACTTCCTGCTGGGTTATTTACCAAAGTGTGCATATGTGCGGCGTGTCTGCGTGTTTTATGTGTGTGTGAGGTCTCATTCATCTGTCTCCACATGCACCCACTCAATCTCACAAAGGGCCAGCCATGAGAATGAGAGAGCGGGAAAACTGAAGAGGCAGCTGCCTCTTTGCTAATGTGAGACTGACACTGGAACTAAGAGGGTCCAATACAAAACACACACGTGCATCCATATGCATGGCTCGAACGTACAAGTCGCACTGTGCTTATGTACACTGAGAGTGACAGAAAAATGGTGCTCATGCAAAATCATGCACATGCAGAATTATATACAGCAAAACATACAATAACGCACAAAGTCTACGTTGTTAACATCAACTTGTACATGCTCACACATCATGCCAGCAGAGGCACAAACACATCCACACTCCGGCAGTCTCACACACACTGTTTTTCTCATTTTCTCTCACCGCTAGCGGCCGTTTACTCTTCAGATTGTTCAAATTGAGCTTTTGAGACTTTTCATTTCCAAACAACAAAAACCTCGCTCTCAAATTAAACAAAGATCAGCGCAGGGAAATTGCCCAGGAAGACATCTGCGACTCATTTTCCCCCGGAGTATATGATTAGGAAATTCATTTATGTCTAACGTATAATTCCTGCCCGTCTTTCAAGTGGGAACGTCCACACAGTGCCCTGTGTTCTACCCCTTGGAAGAAGAAGGAAGGAGAAGTAAGGGGAAAAACAGCCTGCGGGATTGGGTTAGAAACAAAGACTATGTTGCTTGCAAGAATGCTCCACTCTCCGTTTTTTTTTTTTTTTTAATGATGTTGCTGGGATTTCGCCCCACCGTGTTTTTCGAGGAGGAAACGGGTGCCGCACTTGGCCCCTCCATATTTAGGGGACTGCAGATCTGGTGGCAATCCCAAAGCAGGGTCTTTGTCTGGAAGAACCACACATGTGTTTAGCTCTGATGGCCAAATGATGGGTCCCATCCCTCTGTGGTTTTGCTACCCGTAATTAGATGTTTTTACACGATTCGCTGGCTGTTGCAGGGCACATGTAGCCTTAACTGACAGTGACAGAGGTGGAGGGTGAGGTCCTCTCAAGTGGGTGCCTGCCTTCATTGTACGGCTGCCAAGCAAACAGTGGTGATCATCAAGGCGAAAAAACTGTGCGCTTGTTTGACTATCTGCCCCCGCCAGTGTGCATAAAACACCATTTATATATGTCTTCAGACTGGTGAAGTAATAAAATGTCTACCGCAGGAAGTAGAGATGAGAGCAAATGGATTCCTGTAGTTCTTCATTAGGCTCCACTGTCATGAACAGCAGGATTTCAGAAGCAGGTTTAATCACATATTCAAGTATATTTAATATTTCTCTGTTCCTTTTCTCTGTTCTCCCAGGAAATGGATATGGGAACCATCGCAACTCGCCAGGTCTGCTGGTCTCTCCGGGTGGCATGAACAAGAACATGCAGGCCAAGTCTCCCCCGCCCATGAACTTAGGCATGAACAACCGCAAACCTGACCTACGTGTGCTCATCCCCCCCGGCGTCAAGAACAACATGCCCTCCATCGTGAGTAATCTTTCTCTTTCCATCTCCCTACTGTATATCTTCCTATCTATGGGTGTGTGTGTGTTTGCTATTGTTGATTTCCTTTCATGTCCCATCTCCTGCTTTCATCTCTCCGTATCAGACTTGGGTTGATGAGGTTATGTTTGCGATACGCGTGACTTTTGGTACATGACATTTTTTTTGTTGTTTTCCCATGTGCCTCGGCATCTTCTTAAAAATTTACTTCTCGCCCAAGTCTGATATACTGTCAGATATATTTCCTCTGCTGTGTGTGTGTGTGTGTGTGTGTGTGTGTGTGCGTAGGTGGGCGCTTATAGGCCCTGATATTTCTTTCTCCTCTCTTTCTAAGGTGCGTTAAGTTAGTAGAGTTAAAATAGTTCTTAGCGTCCTCTTTTTTAGTTCTGTGTCCGTTGGCTCAGTCCTACAGCAGCTCCATCCCTAGATCCACCACTTCTATATTCTTACTAATTTGAATTTATTACCCTCCCCCTTTTAATGCCGTCAGTCTGAGGATGTCGATCTGCTATTGGTAAGTCAGACTGCCACTCTGATTTAGAAATCAAAACAACCTTAAAAGGGCCTTAAAATCTGAAACTTGAAAGGTTTACTAAAAAGAAACTGGTTAAGATAGTTGTCAAAATGTGCCTTGTAGAACGTCTGACGTCTTAATTTGCATTCATTTTTTCCATCACTACTGAGATTATTACAGCTCGATTTTTGAGAAAAGCGGTCCCGACTCCAGAGTAACTTTCACCTTTATTGTTGCTGACTCTGCTGAAGGCTCCAATGTCACCTCTCGTGACATTTTGTGAGGGCACGTAGTGCCATCCAGTGGTGTGTCAGAGCAAAAGCAGCCTGGCCTCTTTTTCTGCCTCAGCCCTTGTGTATCTACTCCACCCTTCCTTCCTTTTATCTTTTCTTCTCACGCCACTCACGTACAGATCGCAGTGTTTGTTACTCAGAATGTAGAAACGAAGGGCAACAAAAGAGTAGGCTACTCTTTAATTTTGCATCAAAACGGCATTATTTTTCTGCCAAACCCTCCCCTCTTCGGCTACAGTAAAGTGCCTCTCCCTTGCCGTCGCTACCCTGCGTTGCCTTGGAGACCGATGGTGTTACTATAGCGACAGTGGGCCCTCGGAAAGGGTGGTAAATGATAGGGTTGGCAGGGTTCAGCCGTGCCGCATGTCAAGTGATTAATTTCCCCAGAAGTTGGCATCACATTCATTCTCTCAGCATCTGTTGAGTGAAAGAAAGAAAATGAAAGAAAAAAAAAAAAAACTTTCTTGGTTTATTGCAGTTTTTTGTTTGTTTTGTCTGGGAGTTGATTTCATGTTCTCTCTCTTGCTCTCTGTGTCTTTCCTTTCCTCTGTCACAGAACCAGAGAATAAACAACTCCCAGTCTGCTCAGTCATTGGCCACCCCAGTGGTCTCAGTAGCAACTCCCACTCTTCCAGGACAAGGCATGGGCGGCTACCCATCTGCCATCTCTACTTCTTATGGTACCGGTACGTACTGTGTGATCTTTATACTAGGGATGAACCGATCAGACCTTTTCAGTCCCGATACCTGGTCTTTGGGTATCGAGCGATACGGAGTACCGATCCGATAGCGTTTAATTAATAAGCTGTATGCCTCACTGTGTTGAAGTGACTGGGATCATTATTTTATGTGTCAGGCAACATCAGGCTTGACTTAAGCATTGCTTTACAAACTTTGTAAAACAAAATGTTACACTGTAAATACATCGATATACATTCTTTGAATTTTTATTTATTATTAAAATACCAGCATGCTGGTAAAATCTTTAAAATTAACAGGAATTACAATTCAAGTGTAAACCTTTTTTTGCAGCAACAAATTGGTCAAAAAGTAAACAGGAATTTAAATGTCAGTATATAATGTATATAGTATATAAACATAGAATTGAATTGAATAGATCAGCCCCATTGTCACCAATACCTGATCAGTATACATCAGTATTGGCCCAATATCCGATTCACTATCAGTGCATCCCTACTTTGTACTATTCAATAACATATGCTAATTACGTTCTATATGTTTAAGATAATGTAGCGTAGTATAGTTTCAGTTACACTGCACTATACCCAAATAACACAACAAATCAAGTGTAAAAATTATTATTTGACTCGTTTGAAGTGTTTCTTTTGAAATCTACTTCCCAAATGTAAGTGTTATACAACGGTCTAACACCAGAGGGTGCTATCACCACACCAACAAACACATTCATGTAACATCACAGCAGCATTTATCCGAGCTGCCTTCTCTTTGCCACTTTGCTTCAACTTCTGTGAATGACCTCTAATCTTCATCCTCCTCTTCCTTTTCTTCCCCGTGTGTTTTGCACACAGAGTATTCCCTGAATAGTGCAGACCTGTCCTCCCTGTCTGGCTTCAACAGCGGCAGCTCCCTTCACCTCGGCTCAATGAGCGGGTGGCAGCAGCAACACCTTCAGAACATGCAGCATTCAGCCCTCGGCCAGCTAGGGTGAGTGCACTGAACTTAATTTGAGGTGTTGTGTTGTTGTGAAACGCATGATGTGGCACACGAATCACAAGAGATTATTTGTTGAGTCCTTTTTCAACTTTCACTTGCAAGGTCCGACACAAATATCACACCTCCCTGTTTTCATGAATATGAGTGTGTGTGTATGCTTGCATGCATGTTTGCGTGTGACTTTAAAATCACTTCTTGCTCTGTAACTCTGTAACCCCCTTTTTGCGTTTCCTTTCCCTCCTACAGAAATTGCTCTAGCTCTCACTTATGTCAGGGTTCAAATCTCTCCCTGCCCTCTGCTCAAAGCCTGCACATCAAGTCCGAACCTGTTTCTCCTCCTAGAGATCGCACCAGCAGCACGGGGGGCTACGGCGGAGTACCGCAACCCCAGAACCCCTCGTCCCGCCAGGACTCGGGACGCTCCCCCGTCGATAGCCTGAGCAGTTGTAGCAGCTCTCACGAGGGCAGCGACCGCGACGAGCACAGGAACGAGTTCCACTCACCTCTGGGACTGGGCCGGCCCACCCTGGACGAGCGCGAGAGCCCCTCCATCAAACGGGTGCGGCTCTCAGAAGGATGGGCGACATGATAGCTCCATCCTCTCCCCGGCAGTGCCCCCCGAGTTACCCTGAGCCCCCACCCGACAACGCAGCGTTACGATGCCCCCCACCCCCAAAGTCAGCTCCCGTCCTCCTCCTCCTCTCACTCGATATCACGAGTCCCTCACCGCCCCGACCCCATGGCCTCTCTCCTTTTATCTCTTTAACGCTGAAGGAAAGAAAAAGGGACAGCCCTTTTCAAAAATATGTTTGTAATTTCATTTTTTTTTTATTTTCTTTTTGCTGAGTGTGTGTGCTATACATATTGACATTATATAAACCAGTGGGGTGTTGTAATGGGGGGTTTGGGAGGGTGGGTGTCGGTTGGGTTCGGGATCTGGGGGTATTTTTGTTGGGGAACTATGCATAAATATGTATCGTGTGTGGATAAAAAGAATCACGTATGCATATATATTTACACGTGTGTGTATGTGTACATATATGCATATCAACAAATAAACAAAAAAAATAGTCAGGTACTCTGTTTCATAAAACGTACTTACACTTTGCCTCAGCGGTATATCAGTGACTAGAGACAAAAAAAAGAAAAAAAAAACATTAACATGAGAGTGTGTGTGTGTCCAATGGAAAACACCTTAGCACTTGAGTTGGACAAACAATACATGTGTACAGTGTCGGTTTCATTGCTATATACCTTCTCTGCAGTTCTCCCTTGCAAAAATGTGTGTTAACATTAGATGATGTCATGTTGCAGGTTCAACGTATTTATGTAAATAGAGGGTCAAGGGGGGGAGGGTCAGGGGTCAAAAGTTGCCAGACATTACAAGATTTATTTACTCACTAAATGAAAAAGCTATTATGCAACATTTGAAGGATTGTACAGGTAAAACAGGCCGACCCGATGCTATAGAGGCGTGGAACCTTTTGATGATTTTAGCGCTCAACCTTAAAGAACGGAGCTGAGCGAGGACCACCCTTTGATCTGAGAGCTGCGTTAGTGTAATCAAGAAAAACTCTGGATCTAGTATTAATATTCAAGTATTAATAAACAAAAAAAAGGAAAAATAAAAAACAATTGTACGATACACTTGCTTATATTTTCATATGAAAGGAATACAATGCAAAGCATTTTTGTGGCTTTTTGTAGTTTCTATAAGCCAGAATGTGTTTTTTGATAGCTTTGCTAATAAGAGACGGATAGTTCACCCAGAGGGGGGAAATGAAAGGGCGTCGCAGCCCTAAGCCATGAAAAACAGACTGAGATCCAATGCTTTGCTGAACTGTTTTATCTTTGTAGAGGTTTGTTTTTAAACGTGTATTTCTAATTATATATAATAATGGTAATATTAAGATTCTTTAAAAAAAAAATCTGTGAAATTAACATGCTTGTGTATAGCTTTCTAATATATAAATATATATACTAATGATTTTTTTTTTGTTGGTTTCTTAGTGGAGTTTCTATGTGCAGTTGCACATGTTGTCTGGTTTGTTTCATTTGAGCCCTGAGCGGTGCTGTTCGGGCGTGTATTTAGTCTAACCTTAAAAACCAGCTGGAAAGCATTGCCAGGTGTGTTTGTGTGTGACGGAGGAAAAGACAGGCCTGAATGCGGAAAACACATCCTGTTAGTGGGAAAATGTCATGAGACTGGAACTGGGGATGACACGGAAATAAATGTTGACACATGATGTACACGGTTGTCATACTGATGAGGAAATATGACTGTCCCTCCAATCCACATCTAGATGCATTTGAATGCATCAGATATTTCATTCTTAACCTTAATTATCTAATTTAATACTGTATAGTTAATCTCATAAAACCTGTTTTTGACATTAGCATCGTTCAGTTCCATTTCAAATCTTCACCACAATCTTAGCACAAGCCCAATCTATACAATTTTTCTTTTGAATCATATTTATGTAATGTAATTTAAGTGCATTGTGATTAATTATCCCCAATCATTTGCAAACCTAATTCGATTCGGCGTCGTCCTCATGTTCCACTCTTCAAAAACAGGGTTCCAAATCATTTAACCACATGTCACATGACAGTTTGGCGTCAGATACAAAAAGGACAAATTGATCATGCTGGTATGAAAGAAGCACAATTGTTTTATTTTCAATAAATAGCTGTTTTTGATTTACTCTTTTTTAAAACAATGAAACTAGCCACATATCTCTCTGCCTCCCACTCCCGTATCTGCTGTCACTTAAGTGTTATAATATTTCTGTGTGCATATTTCATGCAGGTTCACTATGTTGTTACTGTATACAGTCTGTGTAGTCAAACAGGGGCAGAGCCTCTATAATGGTGTTCTTCTCTTCTTCTTTTTTTTTTTTTTTTAATTCAATACAAAAAGGTTGAGAAAAAAAAAATAAACATGATGTTTCAGGCGGCATAAGTGTGGAGAAAACCAAAGCCAGTGGCATTTCTGTGTTGTAAAATTCAACTTTTATTTTCACATTCATTTTATGGTTTTTGCAAGCATTGAAACAAGACAATAAAAAGAATTTGCTCAAAAATGTACAATTGGTTTCACATTTCAATTTCAGTCAGTCAAATGTAGCTTCGGATGTCAACACCAAACCACAGTAATTCACCTGTTTTGTTGCTCATTTGTCTCCCTGTGCATTGGAAAACGTATTTGGTATTTACAATTTGTAGAATCATTCAGGCCTGATCATGTGAGACGCATTCTTGCTGTCCACTTGATCAAAGCCCACCACACACAGTAATTATCATGCTCACTGATTGAAATAATGCCAACATGTCCTGACGGTTGATTAGAGTGTAGTTTTGACAACAATTTGAACCAAAGACACAGAGAAAACTTGTCTTCATATTTGTTTTTTTTCTTCTTCTTCTTCTTCTTCTTGTGTTTGTTAAATTTGAAGGCGTTCTTTTTCATCACCTGTTGATCAGTTGTTCTTTGTCATTATTATAATAGACTAAATGTTGGTACCTCAAAATTTGACCCAAGCAGTACCTCAGCTGATGTTTTGATAACAGTGAAAAGGGGAGACCATACACCTGTACAGCCATGTGTAATAACCATGTAATACCATTGCTTAAGGTCCCTACATTCACATATGGGATTCTCTGTTGCTCCACCGTGTTTGTGGTTTATTTAAGTTGTATTCAAAAGCTGAAAAAGACATTTTTTAAAAAGAGTAATATGTTAAAAAATGCTTAAAAAGTCAGTCTGTAGTATCAAATGTAGCTTGTATAAACCTGAAAACGGGGGAAGGTTTGGAACTAATGTTTTCTGGAACGCGACAGCGGCTTTCAGCGGCATAAGCTGGCCTTTGTCGCCTCTTGAGACTAAGATGGTATTAAATTAAATCCACATCTCTGTAACTCAAGGGACTTGATTCAGCTGTATGTAGTGAAAAACGTATGAGGATGAAATAAAAAGTCTCCTCTACTGGAGGGGAAGGCTATTTGTATTTTGCAGAGATTTCAGTAAAGTTACTGGCTTTCTTAGTTATCCTGATGTGACTTGGTGTGATTTCATTGTGTTTGACTTGTTTCTGCATGCAAACTCCAAACGGTGGATACTTTCATATTGAGCAGACTTCAAAAAAGCAAAAAACAGAAACACATCAACATGAAAATCTTCCATCAGTGCATGGTGTCCATAAAGCAGCTCCACTTTAAGACAAGACATTGAAATAATGACAAAGGCATCATTTTCACATTTGCTTCTTTTCCATTTAGATTTAACAAATGTGGCATTCTGACATAAGTATTCATACTGAAGACATTTATTTGACATTTAAAGCCAAGGTTTATCTCACTTATCATTACAGTTGCATCATCTCTCTCTCAGTGATACATCATTATGCCATATAGACAATATGCATGGACCTTACATTCACAGGGGAAAAAACACATGTTCATAAACAATGCAAACACAGTGATCTGCTCATATAAGATGATGAGAAGAAGAAGGAGGAGAAGGAGGAGGAGGAGGAGAAGAAGAAGAAGAAGCTTTAACAATCTCAATCTGACGCACAGAAACTAGTGGAGCTGTTCAGAACTGCGTATTAAAGAATAATGACGGTGGATGACGCACTTCTGGCTTCTGAAAATACAATAATCAGTAACAACAGTTACACATTTATTAAGAGGTGATGGTGTGATTTAACTACGTTGTCAACACGAAAACACTGATTATAAAAATTAGACTGCATGGCTCGCGTTTAGATATTTTTTCTTCACCTAAAAATTATCAAGTGTTTCTTTTTCTTTATCATTTATAGCTGATAAAAAAAAAAATTAAAATGCAAGCAAAACAAAAATAGGCTATATGTTTGGAGCTTTTCGAGCCTGTCCTGTTTTTTTCCTCCAAAGTATCCCTATTGCAACTTATTTGTATAATATCTATGATTTTTATGGGATAATTGTTTTGTTTTTCGTTAGCATCTTTGATACGTCATATGTGTTTTGAAAAAGCAGGCTCACGTGATTAACAGGTGCGACTCAAATCAAATCTTTATTGTGTCATGTTGACTCCTCAGAAGACAAACCGAGCTTCAAGTGAAGATGCGTTCATCTTCTAAATTAATTTCAGTTTCGGACACATGTTTATGAACTCGGTGTGTGTGTGTGTGTGTGTGTGTGTGTGTCCGCTTTAATTGAATCATCAATTAGGCTACATTAAATTATTTTAAAAGAAAAAAGTGTGCTATGGTGTGTTTATGGAAAGTACCTGTAAAAGTAGGCCTATACCTGTAGGATGAAGTACATTTAAACACGTTCATGTTTCATTATCAATGATTCATTTCAATTTTAGTTGTAAAAGCAACACAGAACTGCAATTCGTTCGAAATGAATCACAATTAAACTCCAGCTTTATTTGGTGTGTTTGCGTCTCTTCCTATTAAATTATTAATTTGGGATTGAGATTTTCCATCAGAAAGAAACCTTAATAGTCCTATGTACATTTTCAGTATCTTATTATATTAATTGAATTCGATTATTTTCTTTTTAAAATCACGCAAAACAGAAAACAATGTGATATAACGTTTGTTGCCTCAAAAAAGCAGATTAAACACAATTTACATTTATTTTTTTTATCTCACATGTAATGTAACGACAGACACAAACACGCACCTTTATCATTGTAATTGTGCACAAAATCGAAGATAACGAAATCATAATTCCAGTTAAATCATTTTTACAGTTTAGAGCAGGCTGTAATGGAGAAAGTATTCTCTTAAAAACGCTTTATAATACTAGATTTACAACACTCATTTGTTAGTTTATATGACATCACTGTAACGGTGTATATTTATTTGCTGTATTACAGCAATATTCCGATAGGGATCTGTGTGTCTATGCTGCTATAAGCAGTGAGTTTTATGGTTTAGAGTTTATAGTATTTTTTTTTTTATCTCGTCAATATTCCTGCAGTATATAAATTCTTTTTAACTGTCTTGGTGGACTAGGCTACTATAATTCGTTTTTTTGCAGGTTTTTAATTAGGCCTCACTCCATGAAGTCCCTCCACTGCTTTATTATAGGCTGCATTACGATTCTAGTGAATTTGAAGGGTTAATTCCAGTCGCCTGTGGTGAAGAAGGCTGATAAAAGTCACTGGAAGGCACAAAATAATTTATTATCTGTCTGAAATAATCGATTGTGACAACAGTTCTCACAGTTTCTCAAAAGGTCAGACTGATGCAAAAAAATACGTCACCGTTTGAACTGGCAAACAGGTCGCTTAAATCTGATCAAGTTCTTGTTAATAAACGCATGTACAGATGCGAGGCAAATCAAAAACATAAGGAAGATCAGAGAATGTGAAAGAAACAAGCACAATAAAGTCTTTATCTAAATATCTCTTTTTTTTTTAAAACAAGACAGCATATTTGAATTAACTAATAATAAAAATAAAATAAATAAATAATGTTTTAACCTAAACTGTAATAGAAGTATAGCCATGCAGGAATATGTCCCAGTTTTAGTGCGGCATTCTGCAGGATCAGGTATAACATGTTATATGACTGGGCTGTGGCAATTTAGGCTTTCAGCAAAAAAAAAAAAAAACACATCTGTATTTTAAGATGCATGCACTCTTTATGGAATTTTACTCGTATTAATTTGGGTGGGGTGTGTCAGCAGGTGTACAATGTACTTCATTGAATTACTTCAGACATGAATTTACTTCAGAATTTATCTATTCTTTTGTTATTATACTGTTTAACTTGCACCAACAAAACCAAAGCAAATTCCTAGTGTTCACTTCTAACACCTGACAATAAACACCATTCTGATTCTGATTCTGATTCTGATTCTGATTCTGATTCTGATTCTGATTCTGATTCTGAACCTGCAGCCTGATGGCCACATTTCCATCATCAACAGTCTCCAAGTTCACCACTAGATGTCACCATTGAGTCGTCTAGTCGAACCCCACCTAACCTTCACCCTCCTCATCCTCACATCTCTGTTTCCATGTAGATCGAACAGACATAAATAAGCCTGTGTGTACTCTCTACTCACCAACTGATTCACAAATATTTGTGGTGTCAGTGTGCTATATATATATATAGAATATTCCTCCCTGCTCATTTAAATCTACAACATTATTGTTTAAGATCCGATTGTAAAAAGAAGGCTACTCTGTCATGTGAAGTAAAAAAAAAAACAGTGAAATAATAATAATAATAATAATAATAATAATAATAATAATAATAATAATGATCCTAAAAAGGAAAAAAAAGTGTTCATCAGTGCATGGTACAGGAGACACCTCACACCTTTACTACAGGTTGGAAAAAAATAGCATGGCTGCTTCTTTAATTTGGAGGTGTATCATTACGCCAATTTCAAAATACTATTTCCAGATTGGACAAATTGGGGGGGAAAAATTGTATTTTAACATATGTTTTTTTGCCTCACTGTGGTGATTTCTGGAAAGAAAATGACCGCCCACGCTTTATTCTGCTTGCCTCGTTTTAAATGAAATATGTAGCCGAATTATTGGCTCACATTACATCTTCATAATTAGAGCATTTTAATATAGAAATGTAAAAAAAAAAAAAAATCAGTTTTATTTGTTTGTCCAGCTGTTTTCAACTCATCTGTTTGGAATCTTTTTTTCTTGGACTCGAACACGCGGCCTGGTGGCTGTCTATTGTCACAAAACGCTTTCACAAAAGGCTACTAATTGCAACCAAGACGTTTAATCAACAGGAACACAGAGAATGTCCATAATAAATTGTGTCTCTATTCATGATTCAGATGAGGATCACTGGAAAAACAGCGCACTGCTCTCCTCTCTATAACTCCATCACAGACTCTGGACATGTCCAGTCATATGGTCAAGAGAAATATAATGGGTTTTAAAGAATAAAAGGTGAGTAAAGACCTCTGCTAATGTTGAAGGTCCACCTTTTCCCAGAATGTTAACGAATTGATTCTTTATTTAATGAGAAGATGATCGAAAGAAGAGGCTACATTAGTTTTGTTAAACATTTCCCGATCCCTTCCTATAAATAAAACTCCTCTCATCGACCTCTTAAAATACAAATATATATCTATATATCTTATTGGAAGAATTATAGTTTGATTTTATCCAAAAGTGCACACTCTTAACACATTATGAGCTTGGCTTAACTTTGAAGGTAAAAGAAGGTGTGTATTTTTTCTAAGGTGGTGATGAAAACGTGGGTGATATAACAACAGAGGATGATGCGACCTATGAGTAATATTCTAATATTTCACAACAAGTGTGCGTAAATATGACTTTTTTTTTGGAGTGAGGAGCTGCAGCATAGGTACATGGGTAACGGACTCCTGTGGCTTTTGAATATCTTTATCCAGTCTGACCACATGGTGCTGAACCACGAGCAGTTTAAGAGCAAGGTTCAATGACGATGGGAGTAGCCTATAGGGGACTTCTGCATCTGCTTTCTTGGCTGATGATGCCAGAAAGTTTACCCTCCTGGAAAAACGTCCCAGCAACTTGACAGACAACGTCGCACGTGAGTTATAGGCTATACCAATCACCGCAAGCAGCACCGGTGGATTTTTGTTAATTGGAGGTAAGTTGATTGATTGAGGACTTTCTCTGCAGATGCAGTATAAGTGCGACTTTAATTTGTCAAACAGAAAGAAAGAAAAAATATGACAAACTTGAATGGAAATTCTGTTTTTACATCATGTTGGTTATTGTAGATCTATTTCTCTGAGACGCACTGCACTTGCATGCGCACGCTCGTCCCTGTGGCGCGTGCACGGACACCACAAGGAGACAGCCTAAATGTCAGCGCTGCGTCACTGGATTTCTTACCAAACTGGGGCTGGAGACTTTTTGGTTATTAGTTTTGTGTCATTCTCTTGTTATATGAGCCAGCAGCCTCCTGTCTCCATCTTAAAGTATATCATCTCCTCCTCTTCCTCAGGGTTATACCTCTGAGTCTCCTCTATTGTTTGCACCACCAGAGAGCTCTTTGTTCATGCATGCATGCTGTAAATATGCCTATTCAGAGCCTTTACATTATTCAGATTAAGGAAAAATCTTAACAATTACGCGCCGATATCACTGCAGTCACAACATCACATTAAGCCTATAGATGCAATTTGAATATGAAGTCTGAGATTGTAGGGAATAAAATATCATCGTTATAACAGGATAAACAAGCATGTCTAAACGCAAAATCTAAAATAAAAACACTGAGCGATAATGCAAATCTATCCACTGAATATGCATCAATATTAAAAATAATACGCACACCACAGCCAACGGCGTCGGAGAGAATTGAGAGAATGGCGGAGCTGGAGTCGTCTCATTACGCATGGGCGGTTTCTTCTTCTCTTCATCTCTCTCCTCCAGTCTGTCCCGTTCACATTAACGAAGCCTCTTTGGAAAAAAAAACACAAACAAGGTTGTGTTTTGGCTTTCAAAACGGTAAAAATCAAACACCCGAGAGCCGGCTGTGCTGTGGGGGTGAATTTACTCCGACTGCAGCCGACAGGACTATGTAGTAAGCTGGATTTGCATATTTTGATGCGCTAATTGCCTTGATGTATTTAAATATGGCTGCACGTAGCCTGATATGCTTGTCTACGTCATTGAACGTGCCCTCGCTGTTAAACTAAAAAACGTGAATCCGGTTGAATCTAAATGGATACGCCTGCAATTAGGCAAAGAGAGAGAGAGAAGGAGGGGGGAGTAATAATAAGAGAGAGGATGCTTTGCAGTCACATGATGATTTTTTTTTTTTTCCTGAGACATTCTGATAAATAACATTTAATAATAAAAAAAGGGATTTTTTTTTCTAATATCTGAAAATTGTGGAAAATAACAGAGCAGGTGTATATAGCCTGATGCATTTGCTTGCACCAAAGACACAGAGAGAGAGAAGTGGTATTCTTGCAGAGTAAAGCTCTCCAACTCGTTTTGCAAAAAAAAAATCTTTATAACATATTCACAAAAACAAAAAAAAAGTACGTCATCACCAAGAGAATTAGCTGAAGACACAGCTGGCTACTGGTAGGCTATACTGACAAGTAGGTCACCTCATTCTAACTTTTTTTGTGTGTTTCTCTTATCTTTCTTTTTCCCTTCTCTCTCTCTCTCTCTATGCTGTGTGTGCGTGTGTGTGTGTGTGTGTGTGTGTGTGTGTGTGTAAGTCCACTTTGGGAGTCTTATAAGATTATTAGGCCACTGGGAGCAAGGTTAAATTCATAAGAGTCCAATATGGGCCTATATATACTGTGTACACCAATCCAAACATTTTTGAATGAAGTTTAAAAAGCGCTGTGTGTGTGTTTCCAACCTCTTTTTTCTTTTTATTATAGACCTCATTCCAGACTTAGTTTGGGAATCGCATGTAGCAAATCATTTCCCCCCTCTGTCTGAAAACCGGTAAATGCGTTCCGTTTGTCAAAGCGTGTTAGCGAAGCGCCTGCAGCAAATTCATTACCACCTCCGACTTGCTTGCGAGGCTCACTTCACGTATAACCTGGTCAGGGGGAAGAAAAAGGAGGAGGAAGAGGAGAGGAGGTCCATGCATGCACGCCAAAAAAACCTGCGAACAATGCCGCCTCAGTTCGTGCGTGCAACAAAAGAACCGAGGGAACTTGTTTGAGTTTCAGAGCACGTCCTCTCCTCACACAGAAGGATGGACTTTACATCCCCACCTCCTCCTCCTCCTCCTCATCATCATCATCATTATCACCTCCTCCCTCCTCATCCCACCCCACCACCACCAAGAAAAAAAAAACTTGCACACTCTGAGAGCTCAACTGTGCATGCACTTTTTCTATTTGGTGCTTGTATGGGAAAGTTGTCTCTCTCCCTACATCTCTCTCCTCCCTCCTCCTCCTCCTCCTCCTCTTCGTCTATCATGTGCTCGGGATATGCTCATGCTTTTTGCACAGAGCAGCCGAAAGCACGCACCCTAATGCAGAGCTACTGTGAGTGTTATAGCGGCAATTTTAAAGTGATGCTGCCTTCCCCAACCAAATAATACGGCTGGGATATTTGAGTACCACATCACGGTAACACACGGACCTCAACAACTGAACACCGCTGTTCTTCTTCTTCTTCTCCTGCTGCTTTGGGACGCTGCTCTCTGGTCTGATTTTGACTCACCTTTTAGGAAGTAAGTGCAACTTTTGTGCCTCTTTTTTAATAAGCTGCGTAAAAAGGGAATCGTGTGCGTAAAAGGTTTTTCCCATGTGCGTAAAAGTTAAAATACAATAATATCGGTAAGAAATATATATAGTGTGTTTAAGTTGTTGTATTAAGAGTTGATGAATGAGGACTGATGGCTCGTGGGGAGATTCCACGTATTTGAGAATGAAATGGGAAGTTTGTGACTGTGAATGATTAGACTTTTTGGCACCTTTTACGCGGCTGAACTTAAAATAGTCTGCCTCAGGTGTGTGTGATATATATATATAGTTATATAGGCCTACATTTATATATCTCTATAAAAAAATGATGAGCTTAATATTGTGCACTTTATGGCCGTCTTCTCTCTTTTTTATTCTGCCTTCTTCTACTATAATTAAGTTCCCTTTAGACTTTATTCGGCAGTATCCCTATAGATGCGTTTCTGGTTATCTGCTTTTGTTCCACTCGTTTAAAAAAAAAATAACGAACATATTGTTAAAACTGGTGATGCCTGAAATTATCATTATTATCAGGCCTTTATTATACCAGTGAAGACACTGTCTATGGCTTTAGTGGTGTGGACTCGATACAGTGTGAGAAATGCGATGTGTTTGAGATTGTTTCGGAGAAATGATAAAATGGACTCCGAAACACATCAGCAAAATAGTTTTTTCTTCAGAAAACGAGTTGTGCTGAAACAAAAGTAGAAAGTTACATTGAATGAATAAGGTCACCAAAATCTTCCCCACAATGTATTGAATACAAAGCGTTCATTGTATTGCTCATCCAGTGCGTTATTACGCACGAAAACCTCGTTTGTTCCAATAATACAGCTAATAATACGAATAGAATCGCGACCTTCTGGTATTTTATTTTGGCATATCAGCACTGTATCATTACCCCTGCACGGAAATACAGCTTATTATTATAATTTCAAGAGGATCAGCAGGTTGTAAGTTTTAAAAAAAATGTGTGTGCTGTGATTAAATCATGGCCTCTGTGTGGGAGGCCTATTCTGAAGCCTCCTTTACCCTAATGAGGTGTGCTTTATGATGTTGATCTTAATGATATCAAGTTGGCCTTCCAGTTTTACTGTTCATCAGCTCCACATCAGGGTGGACAGGGATGATTGTGGATGTGGATAGAAATTGGGCACACAAGAAGATTAACAATGTGTGCGTAAATTTGTGAATTTGGAGTGTTTTCTATAGTGCAAAGTGGACAAATGATTGTGTCATATGTTGCAGGTGGAATGTTATTTATAGAAAAGGATGACTGAAAGATATGAAATAAGAATGCAATAGCTCTGTGGCTGAATATGTGAGGCAACTATAAAGTGCTGTTTATAGTAAAGTACTCCCTTATTGAAATGCACAGGCCTCGTGACTCATGTTTGCTCATTAAAACACCTCTGCTTTGCTCCTCCTACCGACGACAAACGAGAGTAAACTCGAGAGCTAAAACTGTAGCAAGTGAATGGGACACCTGAAGAAGAAAAAAAAAAGATGATGATGCCATTGACAAATAATAGGGTGTTAATTTCTCACCACCTGATAGTTCACTTCCAAATCCTGTCACACACACACACACACACACATGAATTGACTGACATATGCTAACCTTTTTTTTTCCTGAATTGGGAGGAGTGTTTTATGGTCCAAAAAAAACTGAATCAAAGTTGTGCACAAGGTTACCATAAAACTGACTCCTGCAGTCCTGCATGCTCCTGCGCATGATCCATCACATGTTCCACTGCTTGTTATTGTTGACCCACTTCCAAAAGAATCCTATATATTAACCCATTTGTGCAAAAGCTATCGGTTAACTACTTACATTTCTGTGTGGAGGGAGTGGGGGAAAAGGAAAGTGAGCGTGGTTCTCACGCGTATAACACGGCGGTGAAGCAGCAGCGCTCGGGCTTTTTATTTCGTGCAGTGAGGCGACATCAGGCAGCCTATGATATACCTGCCTGAACAACCATTGTAGTCTATATACCCTTCGGATGCGACGATGACAAAAATCACAAAACACAGTAAGGACTTCGACGCGAAATCGAGAACGTGAGAAGCAATTTAACTCAAATACAGTGGTGCCTTTTATATAGGGAGGAAGAAGAAGCAGAGCAAATGATGGAGCGAGTATAGCAGCGTGTTATTGCGAATAGAAAACGCAGCCTGCATTGGAGGAGGCAGAAGAAGACGCTCAGGCAGCTCCAGGACGCTCTCTCTCTCTCTCTCTCTGCATCTCTCTCTCTTCATAGTTCATTTTTTATTGTTTAATAGATCTGATCGCATCTTCCATTTCTGTGTAAAAAAAAAACAAACATATGGTTTCCCTGCCATCCATCCATTCTCATCCCTGTGTGAGTGTGAGGCTGCTCGGTGCTCAGGCAGCTCCAGGATGCTCTCTCTCCGTCTCTCTCTCTCTTTCTCTCTCTCTCTCTCTCTCCCTCTCTTCATAGCTCATTTTTATATTTTTAATAGATGCAAAAATCTGATCGCATCTTCCATTTCTGTGTAAAAAAAAAAACATATGGTTTCCCAGCCATCCATCCATTCTCATCCCTGCTGCTCGATGCAAGGCGGACTTCTTCCAGCGCGCTCACAGTACAGTAATGGATGGAGATGGAGATGGAGACTGTGCACATGCATGGATAGCAAGGGGTTGCATTTGCGATTTTTTTTTTTCATGACATCACCGCAGTTATACTGTCGTGGTCCGAGAGGCCTTTGACCTCACCGGGGTTGGTCCATATTTTGGCCACCCCCATACCTCACCACCACCCCCCCCCCCCCCTATCGTTTGGGGATGGCCCTTATCCCCCCCACCCCACCACCACCACCCCCACCACCACTCTTCTCAGACCGACCGACCATGCAGCCTGCAGAACGGACCCCTTTGGCTCAGAGTCATCGGCTTCTTTATCTCTCCTTTTACGCACACGCTTTGGATGTGAACGGACAACTTGACACTCTTTGGCTTTAAAAAAAAAACAAAACCCCAAAACAAAACAAGCTTTATAATCCGAAACATTTTGCGTCGTAATTCCCTGTGCCGTTATATTGCACACTTTTCCACAGGAAACCGGATTTCCCCCCTTCTCTCTTCTTCTTCTGCCGTGTTTCTTCTCCTCACAGGATATCTATTGCTGCTGCCACACAACGACTTAATAGAGGCGAAAGAGCCCTTTTGTGGGATTGGAGCTTATTTGCATTGCAAATTAGGGCCCCCCTGTGCAAGGATGACTGCACCTTACACCGCGATTTTCAAGGCCTATACTTCAACTCAGTAATATTGGGTAATGTCAAGTGAATATGACATTAACATTGGGATTATATATCTTTTTTTTTTTTGAAGAATTGCTGCCTTTTTTTTTTTTTTTTTTTTTTTTTTTTTAACGCCGGGTGTGTAACAGCTCGGGCTGTGCAATAGTGTGGCCCTCAATTGGGAATATATAAGGATTATAATGCACAAATGTGACTTGAAAAAAGAACACTGATGACTTTTGCTTTTGAGCTCGGAGATGGAAACTTTGGAGACCAAAGAAGAAGGAAAAATGTACATGTGGATTATTGCTGAAGATTGTGGGAAGTGGGTTGTTATCTTTGGTTATCTAGCTGTATGAGTGTTCTGCTCGTCATAAAGCTAGATAACCGAAAGTAAAAACTACTTCCAGACTCGTCGAGGACTTGTGGAAGACATAATACTCCATTTTTCCAGAATTGACAAGAGAGATTGTACATGTTATTCATATAACTGACTTTTTTTATTTTGATATTATTTTGAATGTACATATAAGTTTATAATAAGTTAAGGGACAGCTTTGTTTTTACACTTTTCCTTAATTTGATTAATAACTTTTTTCAGAGAGCATAATGCACATTATTGTTGTACTCACTTATCCACATTTATACATGTGCACACACACTTTCTCTCTCTTTCTCTCTCTTTCTCTCTCTCTCTCTCTCTCTCTCTCTCTCTCACACACATACACACACACACACACACACACACACACACCCTCTAAACTTCCCTTCAGGCCTGATAGTGCATGTTAATATTGATAGCTTATATTTGATCCTTTAACATTTTAAATGTTATTTAATTTGAATGAAATTTGTTGTACTCACTTAAATCTACATTTAAACATGTGCACACACACTTTCTTTCTCTCTCTCTCTCTCTCTCTCTCACACACACACACACACACACACACACACACACACACTCTCTTTCTAAACTTCCCTTCAGGCCTGATATTGCATGTGAATATTGATAGCCTATATTTGATCCTATAACATTTGAAATGTTATTTTTAAATTGAATGAAATTCCAAGCTATATAGGCTCGTCTTGAGCATTTCATGGTGAACTGACTGAAAGAGTGACATTTAGGGGCTTCTGTAGAAACCCACGTGCATGTGCTTCTTATTTCAGCATGATCGAGTCCGGCCAGGAAACGGCGCTGGCATCCCAAACAGTCATAATTAGGACGTATACTGAACTGACAAAAAAATGGAGAGAGAGAGAGAGAGAGAGAGGAGAGGTGGGGGACTGGGGTTAGGAGAAGGAGGGAGGTGGCAGAAGAGGGAGGAGAGGAGGGAAGGAGGGAGGGAGTGAGGGGATTGGGGAAATGTGTGTGTGTGTGTGTGTGTGTGTGTGTGTGTGTATGGGGGGGTCTTAATTGATTCCGTTAACCGCAGTGCAGGAGATGTGAACGACTGGACGATCCCATTCCCACGCTCGGTGGGGCAAGTGGCAATGCCATGCCCGGGCCCAATATATGACAGACACAGCGCCGTGAGGGCCTGCTGGAGGGGCCGGGGGGATAGGGGGGGATAGGGGGGGGCGACAGGGGTCATGAAAAGACGTCAAGTGCACCAGACTCATCTGCATCCCAAAAAGAAAAGAGGCGACGTTTTCCCATGCAGCCCCAAGCCGACGACGCGGCGCTCCTATAATAAACTTGGAGTAGTAACGGTCGTGAATGTCTCGCCAATTGTGCTGATAATGAGGACTTTGGGGTCATTATCTTAAAACTATGCAGGGGTTTATGAATTTGAAAGGGGGATGGTTTTGCTGCTGCATGCTGCAACATTATAATCCTGCATGCATGGGATCCAGGCTGTTGTTGTATATATATATATATACACTCCTCCTGAGAATTATTATAGTAGCTATAATGTTGCATTTCAATAGGGGACGTTTATGCGCATTGTTTGCGTTTGAACTTGACCATGAAGGGATTTGAGATCAAGTTTGCTGGAAGGGAAATTAGTTATGGGCATGTATTATTTATAGACAAAATATATAATATTGGTGGATCAGAATGCACACTTATAATTACATACATTTTAATAGGGCCTTCTCAGATATTAAAACAATATATTATTTGATTAATGCTTTAATTAGTAAGTTTTATAATAATAAGAATTTTGCAGTTATAGCTGAGTTGCACTTATTTCGTCATAAATAAGTGATAGTTTCTTTCCAAAACCCCACAGACACAGTTTGGAGAGGCTTTTACGCACCTGGTTTTACCTGTCAGGTGATGTTCTGTTTCCGGAGCAGACCACGTGATTAAAACAGGCCCTGATCGTTTTAATAACATGTTTTGACAACTCGAGAATTCCCTTCGTTCAAGGTGTGTATGTTTTTTAATTCCCATGTTTGAAAATATCTGATTAAGTCATATTTTCAGGCGTCTGTTTAGAAATCTGTGACGCTGTGTTTTTTTGTTTTTTTTTGTGCCACAGAGGATTATTCAGCAGCGCCGTGTTAAACAGAGAGACACACTGGCTGAATCCAACACCGCCTTTTTTGCTGAAAAGGTCTCTCGCACGACTTTCTCACACCGTCAGAACAAAACTAGTGTCTCTTGTTCCCGACCCCTGTCAAAGACGGCACACAATACCAGGTCGTTTACCCGAAAAGAAAATTTGAGAACACAATTTGGGTTGAGCAGCGCTGAATAAAACAAGTCTTATTGTCCTCGGTTAAGTCGATTGAAATAGTCGTCTAGCTTTATGAAAGGGAACACTGTTTCCAAGTCTGGGAGGGGGGCACTAAATGTCAACCCAGAGGAGGAGAAAAAAAAAACTTAGGATCTGTAACTAAGCCACCATCTCATGTCAGATACATTTTCTACAAGAGATTCTTTTTCTTATTCTCATTTTATGAGTTCTTCACTCAAACAAGAAATTGAGACAAAATATGCTCTTGTATATTTATATTTTAAAGGTCCCATATCGTGCTCATTTTCATGTTCATACTTATATTTTGTGTTTCTACTAGAACATGTTTACCTGCTGTAATGTTAAAAAAATAACTTTATTTTCCTCATACTGTCAGCCTGAATATGCCTGTATTCACTCTCTGTCTGAAACGCTCCGTTTTAGTGCATTTTGACAAAATTGCAACAACTTGGGTCCATGTGTACTTCCTGTCAGCTGATGACATTCACATCCACTGCAACCAGGAATAAACTGGGACACATTTAGAACAATTACGTTTAAAATTGTGTCAAGGGTCTAAATATCGTATATTCGTGACATCATGAATGGGCAGAAATCCTGACAGCTTGTTTCAAATGCAGAGTTTCTGAATACGGGGCTGTGTGTATTTCCCTGTGGATTGAGTGTTTCGATACTTTCACAGTATTTATATAGGACTTAAACCTGCTTTATAATAAAAAAAAAACATGAAAAGCTCACTTTTTTATAATATGGGACCTTTAAGTAGATGTTTATCAGATGCAGTATATTTTTAAAGAGTCAGTATACATAAGTTAACTGGCTTGATTCATCCTTCGACAATACTAACCTGTAGGTGCATCCTTCAGAGCGTCAAATAAAAAAAAAGGGCCTTAGTCCACACAGTCAATAGGAAACGCAAAGCAATGCTGAGATGTACTGTTGCCAGGAGAGAGCAGCATCACATGTCTCAAACAGCTGCAAATCACACTTGCATGCATCTTCCCTCCTCAGCCACTTCCAGTAGCTGCATGGAGGAGAGGTGCACTATGGGTTGGCAGCGGTCTTTACTGCCTGTCTCTGGAGATTGAGTAAATCTCACCAGTATGGTTCACATTAGTGCTTTTTATGAACACTGACAAGCACTCCTGCCTTGAGTCCTTAAAAAATAATGAACTGTATTCTGTATGTGTGGTGATGACGTGGGTACTCTGTATCTAAATTTACCTGATATAGTATAAAGGTGCATCTTCCCTGTGTCTCTATAAATGAGGCTGAATTGTGTCTTCTAGTGTGCGAGGTGGCCAAAAGTATGCTTTTATATTATTTATAGAAGTGTTCCTGACGTACAGGCATGTTGGTGCGAAAGAAAGGCCCCCGCTGTTCATTTCACGCCCTCCATTTCCATAGATATAAATACAGCCGTGTGATTTGCGTGTAGAAATGGGTGGTGACGGTCCTCTTTTCCTTCAGTAAATGGAGGGGCCACGCGCTCGGCTGTGCCCTTCTTTCCACGCTCGCACATACAGTGTGCCGCAGCCATTGTTGTCACGTGATTTGTTGAGTAACCAAAACCATGGCGACCATGGAAGGTGTTTTCATATTCATTGGACGGGCAATCAGCATATTTTATGTGAGCGTGCCCAGGGTTTTTTATGTGCTTCCTCTGTGCCTCTGTGCTGTGCATGGCAGGTGCAGTAGCAGGTTTATAATATGTATCGGCTGCAGGGTAATTTCTGTGCCAGACAAAAGGACGTGAATATAGTCGTCACACAGGTGCCATTTGTTAATCTATGTGTTGCATGGCTTTGTTTTTTGCTACTCATTGCGGCCTACACTCCCACATTGTTTTGCAATAACAAAGTGGTTAGATATATGGCTTCTTTTTCAGTAGGAAAAGTTGTCATATTCAGAGCTACCATGAAGCGTCATCTGACATATTAGCCAGCTACAAATCGTCAAAACGATTTCATCCAGGTTTAACTGAGCAGAAACACGGACTCTATATTCACGCTGCTATGAGGCTTGTGGTGGGGCGAGAGGCTCTGTGTGCATCTACGTATGCACGTCTGCATTTGCATGTGTTTTCCTGTGTCTCTGCGATTAACCGACCCAGGCGTCTCCGGATAGCTAGTGAGGCCACTACATCATGTTGATGAAAGGGAACAATAGCTGTGTCTCAGTCAACAACGTCTGTCTGTCTGGCTTGGGCCATGTCTCTCTCTCCCCTTTTCTCTGTGTGTGTGTGTGTGTGTGTGTCTCCTGGACATGAACTTGAACTTGAGACAGGCAGCCAGACACCATCTGTGCACCAGGGGTAATGAATTCAGTGCATTCATGGCTGTGGTGGAGCAAGCCAGGCCAGCGCCACCCCATTGATGAGCAGATGACCCCTAGTCTGAGTTAGCTCTTCATCACTAATAGAATTCAACAATACCAGCTGGTAGTAAGGGGAGTTTATTTTGGCTGTTTGCCTAAAGACAAATAATAGTAGTGGTGGATGCGTGTGTGCAGTATGCGTGCTCGCCTGCATGCGTCTGTATGCGCGTCGGTGTTTGAGCACGTATTGCACGAAGCCCTGCATGTTTTTTCCTTCCTGTTTATCTTCGTCTCACTATATAGCTCATGCAAATTAATTGACACACACCCTTTCGCTTCCCATATACTGGGCCTCTCCCCATTAAAGCACTGGCCTGCTATTTTAACGACACAGCCATGCTGAATTTATGGCCTTGATAATTGAAAGGGCCGGTTCAGTATTCCCCCTGATAAAGTGTAGTAAGTGAATGAGGCATAAACCTTAAACAAGCCAGGCACAATGTGAATTCCTGCAGGCCCTCCTTCCTCCTCCTTCCTCCTCCTCCTCCTCCTCCTTCTCTTCCTCCAGCTCAGGCTTCTGTCACAATCGCACACACACGCATGCGCACACACAATAAGGCTTTTCCCTCTGGTTGGTGTCGCCACGGCAACGGTAGGTGAGATCACCGTGCGCATGGCAGCATCAGCCCCTGCCAATGCAGGACAGATTCCTGGTTTCTGTGTGTGTGTGCATGTGTGTGTGTAGAGCGCTCTATGCAAGAAACCATAATGCCATCCACCCCCCCCCTCTCTCCACGGCTCAATGTAGACACATTATAGTGTTCAAATGGTGGTTAATGGTTTAACTGATTTAGTTTATCTAGTTTTCTCCATAAATTGAAGTCATGATGTTAATTTAGCTGCTGAGTGAATTGTCTGAGGCTGTGGTTTATATATATATATAAGTCAAAACAAAATCTGAGATTGTACATTAGTCTTTTACACACAAACGGTGTCAAAAGGTGTCATCGGCTTCATTAACGGTGTCATTTACAGGGATCTGATCGGCCTCGCTCCATAACAGACCAGCCAGCCATAACTTGCCAATAATCCAGCGAGGAATGTCATGCTCGGGCCCTTTTTAATGACATCATGCATGGCCACTTGAGCGTCTTGTGGGGAGCAGCGGGCATGCTGTGCTCCGCCACGCTGTACAGCCCTCCCTATCAGCTAACTGCGTGGATATGCATGGCCGACATGCTAGACCGTAAAAGATCTGTTCCATACGTAAACGTAATGTGATTGAAAGTGATAGAGCGTCGTCTGTAATGGTGTGGGTTTGTTGTGGTCCGGCATGATGAGATTATTCAGCTCTCGTGGTGTTAAAATGATCTCTTTGATAGTTGTGTGACATACAGAATAATATGCAACTAATGCAAACTTTTACCACGAAGTGAAACTTCAGCCCTAAATGAGTCCTAGAAAATGTGTCAAACACCACTCTCATGACACAGATGCTCTGAGACTAATTTATAAATATAGTCAGCCTATTTAAAATTGAGAGGTTGTGTTTATTCCCTTTTATTGTCCATCAAGCTGACAGTTACAACAGATGTAAAGCCAAAATTTTGTTGTCCCAAAACTGACACTGTTAGTCTATATTTTCCCCAAACCTGCCCTATTAATCTAAAATCTCCATCAGTATAGTATAGCTAGTGTGCCACAGCCACTCCCTATATGTCTCTAATATTTAAGTTCTGACCACAGAACTCATCACAAAAGACTCAATAGAGGCAAGAAACAAAATAAGAGAAAAGGAGATTTTGAGATAAATCAAACCATACAGTTTTATTCTTTGAAACACATACATTTATAATCATCTGTACACATTATTAAGGTAACATAGTGGTTATCTTGCCTCAGTGTTTCTTTGAAGTATATACACATGTAACACTGTTGTCAAGAATTTGTCGAATCACAATGTGTAATGCAAGCAAAACTGTGTGAGCTGATAATGATGTTCGCAAAACCTCAAAATTTAAAATAACTAGACATTTTTGATGATACTTGCAGTCAACATACAGTTTATTATATTTATTTTAATACAAAATCTAACTGCAAAAGTTATAGGACATTAAGTAGAATATGATGCAAATGCCACATTTTACACTTTGCACCTATATTGCCAATGATAATAATGCTAACATTATACTTTCAGCTATGTAGCTGTATTATTAGACATCAATACCGTGGCAGCAGTAGTGCACAATAAGGCCGTGTGCATAAATGCTATTTTTGCTCTAAAGCCGGCTATCATCCTGTCTTCTAGGATATCTGTGCTCGGCTGGCTTTTGATTATGCAAATACTATGCACCATAAATAAATTAGTATAATTGCATCTGAAATATGCTTTGAATCTTCCTCGAAGATGAAAGGGTGTAAATAATATATTTCGTGTCACTGCATTATTCATCCTCTGTTAATTACAAACATCGGGGCGCTCGGTCTCACCATGCTATGTGCTATATACTCATGTTGTTTTTTATATACAGTGCACCGTATGTACGTCCACGATCCGTCAGTGTCAAGGTACTTTTCTCTAAATTATAATGCTAATTGTCTCTCACTGTATTCACTCTCAATTTCCCATTAGTAAACACCTAATGCTATCAGCGTAATGCGGTTTCCACACCTTAATTGGCTTTTATTGTTGAGATGGTAATTACTGTTTGAACAAGCTCTGACTCTGTAAAACCCAACGTACCTGCATTCACTGTCTGAACATCCAGATTTTTTTTTCTTTTTCATATTAGGCATAAGCACGTCTGCCTTTCATAGAAGAGGAGGGGCTTCAGAAAAGCATTAAATAAGCATAAATACTGTAGCCGTGCCGCCACTACAATTAAAATGTGCCCGTCTTTACGCTCTTTGTAAAGCATATGGTATTGAGGCCTCGATGCAATTTGAATACGGGGAACCATTTGAAAAATATATGCTGTTCGGCAATTAAATTATATGGGCACTCGGACTGGGGAGCCAGTACCAGCGCATATAGAATAGTGAGCAGTAGTTGCTACGCTCGCATTAGCATCTGGCCCTTTTATGTAAATTTGATGAGAAAGGACTCATGCATATACGCCAGGGCTGGGGTGTACTCGCCTAATATCCTTATTAGAGAGGGGTGAATTAAATATTTATTAGGGGGGCTAAGGGTTAGGAAGGGGGGCCTGTCCTGTGTTGTCGTGAGGACCCGAGGTGGAAGAAGGGGGGAAAGGGAGGAGGAGGTTGTCTTTCTCTACGAGTGTCTCTCTCTGCCTCAAGGTGCCACCATCTTAAGGCGTTTGGCAGTAGTGAGAGTGTGAGGAGGGTAGACCTAAAATGTCCGCTGGCATAGACACGCGCACGCATACACATTAACGCATACAAATTTTCTGTGTGGCACGTGGACGGGAACACGGAGCTCTTGAAAGTCGATTATTCAATTACTGTCATCGGTAGCTCTGCATGCTGAGCGTTTCATTTGCATGTATTTAATTCCCTCGATTACTGTCACCTACGAGATCGGCCTGTGTTTAGCTTCCTACTGCACGCCGCTTATTGGATACGAGCGCTAATACTAGCGCCATCATCAGAGCTAAACTGGTGTCTGCTAATATTTTAATTATTTCAATTAAGCATTTTTATACATTTTCAGCTCCAAGAAACTATTTGTAGGTTGTTGAGTTCATTATAATGGGGCACACAGCATTTCTATTTGGAAATATTTCAAGTTACATGTATTTATGTGTTATATACACACTGTTTGCAGTGTTAAACTGTTACATGAAATTATTTGATTGCAGTAATCTTCAACCAGAGCTCGGCACCTTAAAGTGCCACACATCATAGAAATAAAAGTCAACATATTGTATATATCACAAATGTATCCTCAACCTTAAAGGTGCAGCACTTATACCTTTTCTCTACAGTTACTGATAAAACTTGCTCTTTTTGTGAGAGTATTTCTTCAAACTGTTACGCCAAAAAATGACAATGCAAATGCTTCAGAGCAGAGAAAAGGAAGTCGGTGACAATATTGCCAATTTATGTAAATCAGCGCTATACTGTTCCCCCTATCATTTTCTGTCTCCTTCTCTCTTACTCACTATCGCTGTCACATACACACACCGTAGCTGACCTCCCGTATCTGTTAATTATCATAAATGTGCTTAGTGAGGCGGCGCACACACACACACACACACACGTACGGCGCACAAACACACATTGTTCAGTGAGATACAGACACAGCATTAGCATTCCCTTTCATCCTGAAGTGCTCCTGAGGCATAGCATGAGGAAGAATGTGCAGGAAATTATTCAAGATGAATTATGCCACACATCATCCCCATTTTTTCGGGCATCGACACTCACACACACACACAGACACACAGACACACACATACATGCGGTTCACCAGAAATGTGCTATCGGAGGTATTTGACTATTGTTGCAATTAGTTTTGGTTAAAATTGGTCGTCGATGTGTTTCTGTATATTCACGTATATTGCTGTGTGTATTCATCTGGAAGTCATCACGTTCATATACTAGAAGTGTGTGCGTGGATATGATGTATATGTGAGCTGTGTGTCCCCGTCACAGTCAGCCCATTGTCCCTTTTTATATGCATAAAGTATACATACAATATCAGCTGTTCCCCTGTTTCCTCTGATGAGTGGTACGCCCCGGCGTGCTGCCAAAGAAGTGAGAATAATTAAGCGGCTGCGTGTTTGAGCATGGCGTTGGCTAATGGATTGTTACCGGGAGGAAATGAGACAGGCAGCATGTGGGAGCTGGGTGGCAAAGCAGACTTCAACTTTGGATAATGAAACACTGAAAGCCACCGGGGTGGAGAGTAGACACACCTCTCGTAAAAGGAAACGCTTTTGTTCTATGACTACTTCTTTTTGTCGTATAGGTAGGTGCAATTGGCGAGGAGTCGCACAGTGTGAGAAAGGCACGGTCGGTTCTGCATCGCTTGAGTCAAGATATATGTAGTTTTTCCAATTTTAAATTCCCTACACTGTGTTTCAAATCAGTGCAGCTCACTTAAACATAATTTTTATTTTTCCTCGTCGAATCCTTCTATGAGCTATAGGCTCCTCTCCATGTTATCTTCTATTGCCTGCGTGTGATATGCAATTTGCATTAGATTTAGCATCCTCTGCATCACCACACTGCTGCTTTAGAGAAAGCAGGGGATGATTCTTGGCATTGTCGTCGCCAGTGGAGCCCACCCACCCCCCACCCACCCTACATACACACACACACACACATGTAGGCTAGAAGCAGAGTGGTGGTGGTGGTGGAGAGAGAGGGGGGGGGGGAGCGGAAGAGGGAGATAGAGGAGCAGGAGGGAGATGGGATGAGACAAGCCACACAAGCCGCAAAGGGAACGGGGTGAAGGTGGAGGGGGGAGTGCTGTATAGTTACCCTAAACCCTGCCGTAGGGCTAGAAGCACACACACACACACACACACACACACACACACACACTGGTTTGCCACATAACCGCAAAACACACTCAGAACAGTGTAGAACATTGCAATGGGGAGTATGAGATTATGCCCTGTATGAAGATATCCCAATGGTTTTTATTGGTTCTTCCCATTACTCCTGAAGTGTTAATTGAATTTAAAGAGAATGACCTTCATGTTTTTTTTTTCAGGATCCTTGATTTTAATGCATTTTTGGAGTTTGTATTTTATGAAACAAAACATTAATAAAATCAAAAACTAAATCATAAGAATCTTGTGTGGTTGTAGGCTATTGTTGATTATTGCCGTGCAACATTGTGACAGTGCAAGTGTATAGTCATGTAAGTGTGTTTTTGTGTGTGTGTGTGTGTGTGTGTGTGTGTGTGTGCTTTGATATGGAGCTCTAATAAAAGGTGGCATCTGTCAGTGTGATATTGACATGCCAGAAAAGCCTCACAATCACTTGGGAACACAGAAGCAATGAAATCCAGAAGAAATAAACTACGTACAATAAGCTATCTATATCCTCCCAATGAGTCATAACCACCACATGAAAATACAATGAACTGTTTTAGAATCTGTAATATCAAAAGTGCACTTTTTTGTGCTTCTTGTTCAACTACAGTATTTTCTACATCTGACCAGTTTCTAACCTGGTCCTCTTAAACCTTTCTTCACATGAGGAGAATGTCAGCAGTCACAGCAAATGAAAAGAAAAAACTGCAACCCACAATTGTTTAAGGATGCATTCAAGTTCATCGGCATGTTGCTGTGTGAGGTCAAACATTTGGTCTCAAACTAACCATAGGCTGTTACGAACCTCAAATGGACTTGACCTTTAGCCTTGACATTTGACCTTTGACCTCCTCACGCCAGTAGCCGCCGTGTTTCCATTCAATAGTCAAGCAAATTTTAAGCAAACTTTTGAAATATTACAAATATCATGCGTTTGCATCAACAGGTTTGAAGAAAGTAAATTCAGCTACCGTGTTGTTTGGTCAGAAGGTGGCACAATAGGCTACGCATGGCTGTAATCCAACAGTAAACAGAGAAGAAGAACTAAAGGTTGCGAACCGGAAATGAAACAAGTCGGCTTGGACAGCCATCTACGACGAATGAAAATGGAGAGAAGTCTTCAGGAATTTGTTTCAATTGTGCAACATTGAATTGTTCTTTCATATCAGCGAGTATTGACCATGTTTCATGTTGTCCAGAGATGAAAACAAGCATTCGCACGTTATGGGAATATCCGAGAAGACGCCGACAGCGGAAATTAGCGGATCAGTCATGTGAGTTCGCTACGCCAGAATTTATTCGGCATAGACGTTTCAATTTAGCGCAACAACTCTTTTTCGATAAAGGCAAAAACCACCTCAAGCGAGCGCAAAACTATAAATCACAATTCAAGAAGTTTTATAAAATTTTCCGTTTGCATACAGCTTTTCTAATGCGATACCTCAAAATGACGTTCAAATCAATGGAAATACGTCTGGTGAGGAGGCAGAGGGTGTTGGGTTCAACAACATGGCAGCATTAGCACATCCATGGTTAGCATACTCCAGAATTAGCCTGGAAGACTTCACAACTTTGACCAAAATTCTCAGTTTTAATAAAATTAAGTATCTATATACGTCAATGATACACCTTTAAACCTCTACGTTAACATTTAAACAAAGTTTCATATTAATATTTAATAAGTATGAAAAAACATACCTCCAATGACCTTCAAATGATCGGCAAACCAGCTGCTCGTATGCCATAAAAAGGCACCAAGTTTGACTTGCTATTTGTGGCTGAAGTGTAAAGGTTGAGAAGACATTTGCACAAAGTTATTGCCAATTTGAATTCCTGCAAGTCAACTTAGCGATGGTAAATGCTACCTCTGTTTCCTTCCACTACCATATACCTGTGTGTTTGCTTTCCCCTCCTTTTTTCTTAGTGGAAACATGTTAATTGTGATTTGCTCAAGAAGAATTACTCAACATGTAAAGGTTAACTCTTAGTAGCTAAACGTATTCACTCCCTGCCTGTGTGTTTGTCTTTCCTTGCTGCAGTGATGGAGAAAGAGAGCTGTGGTGAACTGCAGGCAGCAGGAAGTAGAGGTCAAGACGAGATCTCTGGGATTTTGCTCTCTACTGGACCCACGTGAGGTGAGCTTGGGTGTGTATGTGTTTGTACAGTATTAGCCTATATGGGCTAAATATGCAATACCATGACATCTTTAGTTTTTGTGTATTTGCCAAACTGTTTTTGTTTCGTATTTGTGGTTTTACTGTGACCTCTGGTAATTCAAAGATGCCTTTTTTTCAGTTCACACTCACACTAAGAATGTGTTGCAAGGCTTTTTTTAATCACTGATTAAACGCCTAGCAACATAATCATTTTTCTTTTTTTTTAAATTCACAAGTCACCTATCTCTGAATTATTTACTGGAGACGTGATTTTGATATTTATCTGACAAATGTAAAATACAGTATTGAAAATGTCAAAAAAAACAGCCAAATTTCTTTGTTGGCAGGGGTTTTGTTTTTACTGATGTGTGAGACTGTTTGCCTGCAGCAAAGTTGGCCCATGTATGTGTTGGATGAAGGCACAGATGTTAGTAGTGGTCCAGAGGACACAGTAAACAGAATAACAGGGAGCTCAGGCGATGTGGGCAATATCAAATCCCATGACCCATTCTTTGCCCTGTGGTCCATACCAAAGACAAAAAGCACAGGGGAAACAGAGGTTACTGTTCACTGTACACCACCGCAACAACACAACACACACACCAACAGTAGCTACAACCAGGAAGTGATTTCAACAATCTCGCCATCCTCTAGCCATTGAAATCCATGCGTTAGCGGTAATTGCCCTCCGTCCTGGCATTGTTTGCAATGCGTGCAGGACATTTCGCTCTATCAATTAGACCTCCAGCCATTATTACATGTGACATTTGATGTTATTGAAGAGAGACAAACATTTTAATGAGCATAACAAGGAAATATGTATCATATTAGGGTAGCTGCAGCAGCTGATTACCGTCTGTGCTGTCTTTGTTTCAACTTTGACCCCATTTCTCTGACCACTACATGTAGGTGACCTCTACAGAGGTTGAGGTGGTGCAGCGTGTTGGGATATTGCAGTAGGTGTACACACTGTGCACAACTAGCTGAAATGATTGACATCTGTCACTGTCAGCAGAAAATATACAGTAGCACTTCTTGGTACTTAATGCCATGCTCTCGATTGTAAGACAATACCACACAGTATGAAAGAATGAAACCAAATGAAAATACCCTGGTGATCCTACATGTTCTGTGTTGAGAGTTCTCAGAGTTCAAAAGTTTATTTCTTGGTGATGCTAGATAAAAAAAATAAGTGGCTGTAGAGAAGAGGTGGTATGTCAGCGCCCATGGGCCTCAGTGTGTGCGGTGGTGTTACTCGTCCTAATTACTCCCAATACTCTCGCACACATTTGGTGGACTGCTCAGAAGGGCCAATTAGAAGGGCAGGGCAAGTCACTGGGTAGGAAAAGTCAGTGCTCGAGTCTGTAGCCATCTAGGCTATACCACAGAGAGATGGAGCCTTATAGCGGATTCCGCAGCACATTTCCACAAATTACCTTTTTGTATAAAATTAACGCTTTTGCCACCGCAGCACTGCTTCAAATGGAATATCTTATAACTTCAACATTGGTATATTTCTGTATTCCAGCATGACTTCAGCACAGCATTTAGGAATGCTGCTTTTTAGGTCAAATAGAGTGTAGCCAGGAGGATCATTGTGGATAGTGTTAATCAGGTTGACCAAAAGGTGTTAAAGGGCTACAGTGAAAAGCATTAGCCCTTTGTGAAAGAGGAAGTTGTTACCTGAGACTTCAGAATTGTGTCACTGCATAATAGAGGTGGGTCAACAGCTTTAAATATCCTAAACACAGCTAAAAAGCTGACTTTTGAATTCAGTTTCAATGGGTTTCGCTATATATGATACAGTAAACATAAACATCTGTGGAGCATCTTTGCAAACATTTTCTATACATACAAAACTATCACCTTGTATAGACCTCGCTCCTTTTGCTAAAAGCCCAGCTAAAAGTTTGACCCCTATATCTGACGTTGCATTATTTAGTTAGAGAGGTAGGCTTTTTCATGAGTAACATCTAACCCCCCCATCAGCCATTACCTGTCTGCAGAATATAGCGGGGTCATGGGTTTGAAGCTGAAACGGGAAACCAGAGCAGCTTTTCATCTTTGCACACACAGATGTACTCTGACAATATCAGGAAATATTACCACCTAAAATAAGGACATGGACTCCTTCTCAATATTAAAATCTCTATGGTCATGATTTATATTTTTTTTATAGCTCAGACAATACAAAAACATTTACACTGTAAATTTAGCCTTAGTACCATTTGCTGAATATTAAGATAAGCACCCATGAAAACACTGAATGTTTACTATACAGTATAGTTTGTTTACATTGCACCGCCTCATTTCCTATGCCATACTCATAATCATCTATCAGACGTGCATATTCGGAGTACAGCTGCTTACTATTAGGGCGCCAGCGGGGGTACGTATTTATAATGTGGCGCCCGCATTCGTGGATATAAACCCTCCAGTGTTGTAGGCCAGCTTCTGTATCATCAGTGCAAGCCCACAGCGATTAATGAAGTCGTCTGCATGTGTCTGCATGATTAAGGGGTGCTAAAGCGTCAGCGTGTGTGTGTGTGAGTGTGTGTGTGCATGTTGTCTCAGATAAAAAACAGAGAACAAAAGACGCCAGAATACAGGAAGGCTTTGCAGTAGGTCCATTCACAAATGTCAAAATGAACAATTTTGCACAGTAAAGATAGCATAGTAAATGTAAAGGCTTAATTCTTTAGGATGAGGTAATACAGTAGCAAACAATTATAAATGATGACTGAAACTGGGGAGGCAACAAGGGAGAAAATAGTACATTATTTATGAAAATATTGTAAAATATGTGAAAGGTATTTTCAGTGATTTACTTTCCATCTATAATTTTCTTTTTTTTCCTATTTGACAAGTAATTCCATATTTCATGCTTGGATGCAATCCCTTCTCCGTGCTATATATTGCAGATGCTCATGCCTCTTAGCGATAGCACAATATGTCCTTTCCATGCTTGTTCAAAAATTCCACAAAACTAGAACATCTTTTTTCCCCTCATTCTGATGCACTACATTATCCTCGGTGTACCGCGGGATGAGTCTGGAAATCTCATCTTATCAATTTATAATTAAAACAGATAAAACCACAGTTTTCTTTTTTCATTTAATATCCAAGTAGCTTTCAGCGGGCTGTGTAATAGCGCTGCGTAGGGAGGGTTTCTTCTGCATCATCATACAGTCAGAACAAAGGATATGCACATCGTAAAAATCATGCAAATGAATGCAAATCGCTGGCAGCAAGGAATAGCGAGGTGGCAGGAGGGGAGTTTGTATAAGCAGAGGGATGCCAAGGACTTTGTATACAACACTTGCCGGACCATCTTCCTTTAAGTTGTGGCAGATAACTAAAAATATATTGGTTTGAATCTGAATTCTGCACAATAAAACAAGACTTTGTAGAGTTTCCAATTCTTATAAATAAATCAGTTTTACTCCCAGTGCCTAAACAATATGTAGCTTTGTATTGTTTCTGTTCTGCTGGAAATTGTTCTTTATTTTTCATGATGCAACAAAACACATTGAATGCAAATGCGATACAATGGCTGCAAACAGCATTGCAGTACATGTGTGTGTGTTGGGATGATGCAATATTTCAACCGTAGTGCCTGAGAGAAATGCAGAGCAGATATTAGTAACACCGGCGCTAATGAAAGCCCTCCTCGTCGCCTCCTTGCCCGTCCAGTAAAAACTTTATCAAACATGTGACATTTTCATGAGTGTGTTCAGTAACTGGGGGGATTAAGTAATGATGAACTGGGTCAGTCTCCATTTTCCTTTAGCCACGAAAATATGCTTGTATTTATTTCCCTGGATATTTGATTTGGTTCTGAGCATGAATATTTAAAACACTAGTAGGGTTACCTATATACTACATCAGGACAATATCGCAGATGCATCAGCACAGAAAGTGCAAAAAACATTTATTTGTGTACTCAAAAGCTAAAAGTCCATTTGCTTTCTTCCTAAATTACACATCATATTTTTTTATAATTCATAATACAACACAGCTTTACAGCGTGTTCAAAGTGTGTGTATGTAGTGTAAAATATGAGTGTGTCATCACAAATTAATTCCGAATTTTATTTAATCCTAATTTAGAAATCCTAGAATTATGTAATGAGATTCAAAAATGTGATAATTTTGCAAAGCGTGTATTCTTCCGTCACATTAATTCCTACAGCATGACTTCCCTCGACAAAATGCTGATATTAATGTAGACGTGGTTTAACAATATCGCATTCAGAGGCTCTCATAGCCGCACAACAATCGGTAATTTGTTTCAACTTGCATACAAAAAAAAAATCATATTTAAATAATGCCGCCCCTTTCAGACACCACACACACACACACACACACACACACACACACACACGGACCAACCCGCAGACACAATATGGTAGGGGAGTAAAAGGGGGGGAGGGCACAGACAGACATTCACAATTGTGCATAATGATGTTAACATTCCTGCATGTCTAATGCAGGGGATATTGAGACAGGCACTAGCTGGTCGGCGGTCTTGCTGTGTGTTGTGTGTTCACGGGTATAAACTGTAGCAGTGCATAATGATGTATTAATTGTGGCCTGTTCTCGCTCGTGGTGTTTGGGCTCCTTGCCGAGGTTACTACGCGGCCTTTGATGCGATCGTTAATCTTATCAAACATATGCAAGATCACACCGCAATTTATATTCTGGTCTGGTCGCATGAAATCGTAGGTGCACTGTAATCTGAGTAACAGGAGCGACTGCCGTTATTGCTTTGTGCAAATTTGCAACCAGTGGACGTATGTTTATTGTTTATTTCCTCAAATGGTGGTTAATTTTGGAGGGATTAACCCAGATTTGCAAAGCTGTTTAAATACAACAACTCGGCAAAGGGATATAAGCATGAATCAGGGGCAGGATTCTAGAAGATAAATTGAAATAAATGGCATGGAAACAACAATTTAAAAACCTCCTCGTCCTAACTTAATGAATATTTGTATTCACAAGGAGTGGCTTAAAGGGTGTGCCTTATTTTCAAACGCATACTCCATCAAGTGATCCTCCAATACTGTTTTTTTTTTTTTTTTTTCAACTTCCTCCTAAATAGAAAGACACACTCTCAAAGGGAGGGGAAGTGGATATGAAAATGGAGCGGCGGCATCATAAAAGATGGAAACAAAGAGGGACAGACAGAATACACCGAGAAGGACAGGCAAAAGATGAAGCTCATTTTTTTCCGTGGGCACCCAGTGGCGTCTGCATTGCAGATCGCTGAAATCCCCTTCGAATGCATCCCTGGGCTTAAGGGGGGATGGGGTGGGGAAGGGTGAACAAGGGATGGGTTTATGCTATCTCTGCTTTAGTACACTTTGTTTTTTTTTTTCTCCCACCCCCCCACACCGAAATATATTTTTTCTGTCTGCATCAAATGTCAAGTTAATTTCCTGGGTGCTATGAGGGATGTGTCCTCCCCTCCGGTATGTGTGGCAGGGCGGTGGATTGTGGCAGGGTGCTGTGCGTTCCAGTGTGTGTGTGTCTGTATGGGTGAATGGGGAAAGGGAAAGGGGCATGGCAAGGCAAAGAGAGAGACGAGAGGTGGAGGTGGTGATGGGGGGGGGGGGGGGGGGGGGGGGGTTCAGTACAGTATCTATAAATTGGCTCTCTCTGAAGAGCCAGAGAGGTGTGTTGAAAGTGTGCATGCATATGTGTGTGTGTGAGTGAGTGGTTGTGTAAGAATATGATCCAATTATTAATAGATGCTTTTGTCAGTGTACCTATGCCCAATGTGTCTGTCCTTATTTGCGCATTCACATGTTCAGTTCTTTTGAAGGTCCGTCTAAATTGAATACTAATGCAGAAAAAAAAACATACCGCATAATAGATGCTCGGTAATTCAATGTCGTTGTAAAAAGAAAAGCAGAAAATCCTCCTAGATTTTCAGGTATTTTCTCAACAATATAGTGTATACATAAGAGAGGACATTTGCTTGGACTCTCTCATCAGCTGTGCTGCATTTCCTGGTCGCTAACAACAACAACGTCTAAAGCTCATTACCAACTGATATCTAGTAGCATATTATGTTAAACATCCATGCGTATCAGTCCTCTTTTAACCTTGTTGCTTGGCAATAGCAGTCTTTGTGCGCTGCCTTCCAAGGCTAGGCCATATTTTATTTTTCTTTTTTCTTTATTTCTCCATCATCATTGAATAATTGTATCCCTCTGATATCCTCATGTCTCCTGCTTTTAGACACAATGCAACCTTTATTTTCTCCTTTTTTTACTATAGTAAACACAGATGTACTCTGGCTATCTGTCTCTCTGTTGTGTTGCTTGTACTTATAAAAAATTGGACTGTGATCCAGAGTTTATATTTGTGTTCAGACGCACAGATATTTCTTTTAGTGCCATATGCACATTGCTTTTTCCAGTTTCTTTACTGCATATGTGTCTAACCGTGCATGCGTGAGTGTTCAGATGCGTGCCCGTGTGTGTATGTTTATCTGAATGACTTTGTGCATTTTTTGCAGGCGGGCTGTTAAGTGTATGAAGGCAAACTGTATATTTTGTATTGCAAAGTGTAAAATGCCTTATTGCAGAGAAAGGGATTATGCATTTGTCAGTCGTGCTTACGCTGATGTATGCTCCTGCCCCACAAATGTCACATCCCATAACCCAGAAAAATTACACCAGTCCCACCTAATTACGCATATTCATGATGCTGTTTTGCATAGTGCTGGTAGCATACTTCTGTTACAAGCCACAGAGCTGAGGGATGTGGTTGAGTGAAAAGGCTTTCAATCCACTGATTCAGTGCGTCTCCGCCACAAGCATCAGCTTGATAACGCTACCTTCCATGCCAATTTTTTTATGATCTGAGACCATTATGGAAAGAGAGTTTTCTCTTATTTCTCGCAGTCAGTCATATTACCACTGCCTGCAGCATGTTCAAACCTAGTGGGAATTTTTAATAAAGAAATTAGCTTTGTCCTAGATTATGAAGGTCATTTTGAAAATAGATCAGATCTAATGGTTTTTGAAATACTTTGCCATTTATCCACCATCTCGGCTCTGTTTCTTTTTTTTCTCTGTGTGTTTATTTTTACTCCTCCTATGGCCACTGGTAATGAACAGTATGTAAATCAGGCGACATACAGCGGTACACAGAGTGAGGATATCCAAATAAAGTTGTGGCTGTAGAAGAAAGACAGGGGAGGAAGTGTCAGAGAGAAAGAGATGGAGGGGAGAGCGAGAAGACGGAGGAGAGTGGATGAGTCGTAGTGGCTGGCTCAGTGGCTTATTGTAGCACTTGCGGAACAGACTTAATCAGACTTGGCCCGGCTGTAATGAAGGAGAGGGTCCGGGCTGTGCCACTGCTTGGGTAAACAGCGATTGTTTCAGTCCAGGGTTCCCAAACACGGGCAACAATGGTACTATTGTCCCGCCAGCTCTTATTAAGAGGCGAGCCAGAGATGGGGTGAGGAGCAGAAGCGGGGAAGGGAGGTGGGTGTAAAAGGGGCAAGAGGGGAGAGGAGGGGAGGGGTAAAAAGAAGAGGTGTGAGGGGGGAGAGCAGGAGCGAGTGGGAACCTGACAGGAACAGAGGATGGGGAGGGGAGAAAGAGAGAGGGATAGAGGGAGAGCTGCTTCTCTGATCTTGTTTTTTTTTTTCACACTTGCATTGTGTCTTCGTTTCCCACCATCCTCCCCTTCTATCTTCTCAGCCATCATATCTCTCGTCCTTGTCTTTTTCTCTCATCCTTTCATCCATACTTCCTTCCTGCATCACCTCTATACCAGCCACCTACTCTATTCCTTCCATCTGTCCTTTGTTCCTCTTCGTTTTTGCATTTGGGATGGCGAGGGATGCTTTGCCTGTCATACCACCTTTGCATCACCTTTCCCATCCGGCGCGGGAGAGCGAGAGAGAGAGAGAGAGGGAGGGGCAGAGAGAAGAGGAGCGAGAAAGAAAAAGAGGATTGGGAGGAGGGGGGGGTGGATGAGAGGAGAGCTAGGGGAGAGAAGCGAGACAAAAAGAAAAGATCACGCTGCTTCCTGGCTTAATGAACATGGGCAAAGGATGATCACAATAGAATACATTATGCTCTTGTTAGTAGAGGCAATCAATTAGCAGAGAGCACACCACTGGCACACCATCTTTCCGCGCTCGGGCACCGGCTCATTCACAGCCCAAACGAGTGGCCCGAGGAACCCCCTCGCCTCGCCGTATTTTCCCACCCTCAATGCCCAGCGGTCACAAAAGATTTGATTTCATTCCTCAATGTGAAAGGGGGGACAGCATCGAATTTGCATTTCCGCCACATTCACTCCACATTAGTTGAAATATTAGTCGGGTCTCGCTCCAGTCAAAGGTCCTGGCTCAGTGGAAAATGTGTGTATGTAAAAGCATATATATTAACCACAATTAATTCCCAAACCCTATTTAGAGCCAGCTATACCAATAAAAGCTTTAAGTTGCTGATTGGACTTCCTCAATGGAAAACTGTCCTCTGACAACACACACTAAAGCTTGGCTCCACAAGATGGGAATCAGACATGACAATGTCTCTGTGACTGACACTGACAATTGCATACCAAATTGTCACTCAGGTCCCATCAGCAATTCATGCAGCGGTTGGGTGAAATTCCTTCATCCTTTCCCCCCCCATGTTTTCTTCTTCTTCTTCTTTTTTTGTGTCAGCTAGAGGAATAGCTCCAGATAATGGCAGCAATCTATACTGTGAAAGAGGCAAGGAGTAGTTCTGCCTTAACACAGGCACAAATCACCACTGTCTGGCGGGGGGATCTGTAAAAGTGTCGGTGATGAGTAGAACACACTGCTTTCACTGAGCAACTTTGCTGTGATTCCAGGCCGAGGTTGCAAATGGAGGAAACAAAAGGAAATGAAGGAAAAGGGGAAAGAGGAAAAATTTTACTTCATGTCGGGATGTAGGTCTTTTCTTTTCCTTTTTTTTTCCAAAGACAGTGTGTGTGGAGAGGAAGATGGCCTCAGGTTTGGGTTCAGGGAATCTGTTGTTGCTGTGTTTGCCAGGGCGTTTACACTCGGTGGCCATCTGGAGATTGTGTGTCTGTGTGTGTTCAGTCACATTTCCCTTTTTGCTATTCTATTTAAAGGAGTATCATGTGATCTGATCACCAATATAACAATGTTGTAGTCTTGAAAAAACAATTCTGTATTTATTTCCAATAATGAAGCACGTGCACAATACACATGGTGACACTTTATTTTGAAATTCAAGCAAGCTAACAAGAAAAGCAGCATGGCTGTCAGTAAATAAAAAATCTATCATTTACTAGTTTTGCAGTGCCACTCAGTGTCCTAACTTTAACCCATACATCAATGTGTATTTTCCATGAGTAGCTTCCTTCAACAGTTAACTTCAGATGCCAATCACATGATCAGACGCGAGGTGGGAGCAAAATGCACAAGGACCAAAAGATTGTTTGTTTCTAGACAAGTGATTGCATTTGGTTGTGTTGATTTGTTATGGATAGGATTGCATTTTTGGTGTTGGGAAAAAAAGTGGAATTTTAGGTCAACAGAAAAGTGATGAAGGTTTTTTACGCATGTATTTACCTTGACAACAAGACAAATACTATGAGCACAATGTGGTGTATCTTTTGGATGCATTGTGTGTAGGTCATGGTTCTAATAGTTTTAAACTTTCAATTGGTTTTCATTTTATTTTAGTACTGATATTTTCATTTAGTTTTACTTTTTGAGAAAGGTTTTGTTCAAGTTTTTATATATTTAGTTTTAGTTTGTTGTTGTTAGGGCCAGGTATAATGTCTCAGTAGTATGTAGCTACATATACATACAAAATACATGGTTGGAGAACTGTGTAGGAATGGCCATAATGTTAAGTTAAGCCCACCCAATTTCTGTGATTGACGGAAATTCATGCTGTCCTGTCCTGTTTTCGGTAGTGCGATATTATAGCTTAAAACTGAAATTAATTTACGTTCATTTCAATTTTATTTGTATTACTTTTTAACCAGTTCAGTTCAGTGTTAGATTTTCTTAAGGATATTTTTTAGTTTCAGTCTAATAACAATATTTTTCTCTTGCTTATTTTTGTTTTAGTTTCAGTTTTAGTTTACTTTAATAACACTGTTTAGGTAATAATTAATATAATATTTACAGTATGAATAGAAAACAAGAATTCTATACATACCACTATGGTTTCTCTTCGTCTGCAAGAGATATCTTCTTTGCCCCTAATCTTGTATGTAAGACCTTTGTCTTCATAAGAACCTAAGAACATAAATGCCTTCATTATATGTTATAATATAGCTTCTTCACTAATGCATGATTGAATAGAGGATGCATCCCAATGTACATACTTTCTGTTGTTACCTGAGGAGCTGTAAAGTGAATTTTATCTCTTTTACCGTTGAGTGCGTACGTAGAGGTGTTTTGTTGGTCTTCAAAGTGCTACAGGATGGTGCAGGCTTGTGTTTTGACCTTTAGAAAGAGAGGAAAAAATACATTGCATTTCCCTCAGTGTATACTGTATGCGTGCTTTTGTGTTTGTACCTGTTGGAATATTCAAGAGCAAAATGCTTGTAATGTATTCAGTGTTTCAAGGCTGCAGAGGGCATTGTGTTCTCTCTCCACTTTGAAAGTTGAAATGTTCAACATCTAATGAATGGGGAGCAGGAATGGTAACATAGGGCAGGAGAGGGAGGGATGCACACTGTATTGCATCTGACTGTAGGGTGAGGTTTTGGAAAAATAAGCCTTATTTGTTGCGGTTTATTTAGTCATTTTTATTGTTAACTTATTTGAGCACTTTGTTTCATAGCAGTTGCATGGAAAGAGTATGCCTTTGTCATGTTTTGACAACTCCTTCTCCCTTGCTGAAATCATTTAGAAACCAGACAAAACATGAAAGATAAAAAGACACGACTTGTGTTCTGCACTGTGTTACATCTTTCAGTTCAGCTTTCTTTAAATTAAACATTTGGGGTTTAAGGTAAAACACTTTTCTTAAAGATACAGTGTGTAGAAATGGAATGTACTATTCATAACTATGTTTTCATTAGTGTAAAATCACCTGAAAGTAGGAATCGTTGTGTTTTCGTTAGCTTAGAATGAGTCCTTCATATCTACATAGGGAGCAGGTCCTCTTCATGGAGTCTGCCATAATGCTCCGCCATAATACCTGGTCTCAAAATCTGATCTTTATATTGTTGAGCTTTCATCTCTACCTTATTTACCCCCGTTTGTTCTGGGCAGTAATGTCTCTTCCTCTCCTCTTTATCCGTTTCTTCTTGATTATCTCCTGTGCTCTCTCCCTGCTGGGTCTCCATGTACAGGTAGTCATGCTGCTGACATTTGTGTCCAAGCAGGGCCCGGTGACATGGCCTTTACCACCCCTCGCTGGGTCTCCCTTCGCCATCCTTACCCCCTACCGCCATTCTTAACCCACCAAGTCCTCTTCATCGGCGTGCACGCGAATGTGTGTCTGTTTGTGTGTGTATTTGTGTACTTTGGGACCATCCTGTGTGTACAGTGTCTGTGTGTTTAAGCCATGTCCAGATCAGCCACGTTAGTGCTTGCCTGTAGCCTGTGTGCACAGTAGGGGACATGGTATGGAGCAAGCCTCTTTCTCTGCTGGATGCAGGGTGAGCAAATACAGTCACTGCAGTCAGGGAGGTAGCGGGGCACACGTGAAAACGGATAGCTCGCTCTGATGTGACAAGATAGTACAAACACATAAGGCCTATCCTAATGAGGACAACCTGAACATCTCAAGATGTCTAAAATGTCCATGTTTTTTAGAGAGCAACACAAACTTTTACATACATTTCTCACCTACATTATACACTATAGATTCTTTGGGTTTATTTTGACCCTGACTGTGATACAGACATTTTTTTGGAAGAGCTATTATGTGCATACACGCGAAGTGCAAAGCCTCATTATTCCTCTTCTCAAACACACACACACTCACAAACATACAGACATGCTCACCGTCCCTGCAGCCATGGGAATGGAGAATGCTGAGGTTCAAGGTCATTTCAAGTATTCAGCAGCCCGGGGCTCTCCATTGTCAGTGCATCCCATCCTTTTGCACATACACACATGCACTCAAATGCACACGCAAAAACACATTGTTGGCAGGCGTGCATTCTACACACACCGCATCTCACTAACACTCGCATCCGAGACGGCAAAGTGTCTGTCAGGTGAGAACATGACACTCCGTGGGTCCGCTCACAACAGTCACAGGTGTGAATCTTCAATAAGGAGACACAATTATCCTGTTTTGTTTCCGTACCATAGACACAAAAGAATGAAAGGTACGACTACTGGACAATTGCTATTTTCTGTCATCATTTAGCTATTCTGCTGTGATTGTTTATTCTTCATGCTCTACAGTCTACATATTGTGCTGTATTGTCTACATTTCGGTTGCCATTATTTGACCAACTGATTATTTATATTTGGTTTCTATTTAGTTACGGAGTGAGAATTTGTGGAAATGGCGGAGTTTTTAAAGACGGAGCGAAGGTGATGGAGAGAGAGCGCGGCAGCGGGTGTGATTAGCTCCTTTGTTGGAGGTCTGTTGAGCTTCATTGGCTCCAGAGAATAGCTTCCTAATGAACCCAGCCAAGCTTGGACCAAACTTTGTGCTGAAGACAAACTAAGTTATGGTGGTCTGGCAGAGTGCTGAGGGCGAGCCGACTGATATACAACGCCTGGACATATGGTCCCCCCCCATCAGGGCCTCTCCCAGCCACTTTCTCATGTCCTGGCTTCTGTGTGTGTGCTTTTGTGTGTGTGTGTGTGTATGTGTCAGAGGGGATACACACACAAGAAGGATATTTATAGTGTGAATTTTTATACTTGTTTGATAACTCATTGGAACAGAGAAACAGGGAGCTGGAAAAGAAACACAGGGAGTAAAGAGTGGGGGGCAGATGGGAGGTGGAGAGAGAGGCTGGTTGATGCTTACTGAAAGCGACAGAGGAGAGAGGGCTGCAGGCTTTGTCTTTCCAGCTGACCCCAATACAGAATCCTTTCTGACACGTCCTACAAGACATAGAGTAACTGAGTAAATCAGGCCAACCTGGCTGTGGTGTAGCAGCGACTGCAACCATAGCAGATGCAATATGGAAGAGAACCACATCTTGAAGAACTCATAACATAGACAGGAATATGAAAGAAAGAAGTTACACTTTCAAAAGTGCTGTTTTATTTGCTGAGAGGATGTGGAGGATGGGATAGTAAAGTATGTAAAAGAGGAGGCGCTGAGTGCGGTTTGAGGCTAATTGTTTGGGTCAGGGTGGGAGCGTGGGGACGGATGGCTTCCGTGTCTCACCAACAAGGCTCTCGGTAACTGAGCCGGCGAGGGGGAGAATGGGCCCACTACAGGGCCACACAGCAGGCTCAAACAACACTTATTCTACTGGCCAAACTGTCAGCCAGAACAACTTCATTGTGCCCAAAATTGGAGTTGAAAGCAAGGCAGAGACTTGGGAGAGGATTGGGGGGGTGGGGGGGGGGGGCAGTGGGAAGGTAGGGAGGATGCAAAGAGAGAGAGAGAGGGAGAGAGGAGAGAGGGGGTCTGTGGGAAACCGGGGGACTGGAAAAGGGGGAGTCCCAGAGAAAGTGCAGTCTTGGGGATGAATAGGGTCAGACGGTGTGAGTTCATTTCAGCGAGGAGAATTCCCACAGATCCTACACGAGGGGCAGACGGCCAGGAGCAAGGCAGTGACTCGAATGGAAATTTATTAAAATGCATTCTGGGTAGAGGGGATGAACTGTAGCAGTTTTGTACTCTAGTGTCTGTATTGCCAACACATTTGTTCACACTATTCAGCCATGATAAACACAACGGCGACATAACTATAGCTACTAATGTGCATCTAGTGTGCACTCACTCGACTGCTGCCTTTTTTACTTTTTTTGTAGACCTGAGTACAATTGCAATTTCTCCTCATGTGTTACTGTTCCTTGCAGCCCCCTCCCCCAATATATCATGCCAATTTTAGATCATATATTTGAGAAAAGCCTATGTAATAAATAACTGTGCCACACACACAGGCTACCCACAAGTATTAGACACCTCTCCTTGCAGGATCTCCCTGCCTCGGACCCCAGGAGGGAGCCCAGTCACAGGCTTTGAACTGTGATTTGTATATAGTACAACAGAAAGCCCCTTTTAGACTGACACTAAACCAGTCTAAATCAGTCCAACACTGATTCACGTCACCATTCTCCTCTTTGTCTCTCCTCTCTTCTCCTGCTGGCTATTTCAAATTCATCTTCCTGCCCTCAGTAACTACTGCAAAAGGGCGAAAAAGTTTACTTAGTCACACTGAGTTTAGGGAGATGAGGAAAGTCTGTGGTTCCGTGTGTGTGTGTGTGTGTGGGCGAAGGTGTATGTGTGTTCACTCTCGCGTGTCAGTGTGGTTTGCTCTTGTGTGTGTGAGCGTGTGCAAAATGCAGAAATGTACACACACACACACCCTGTTTGATCCAGAGCTAGCCCTGCAGCTCCCAGAGACTCAACAAAAGGCCTCCTCTATCCATTGTATGAGCGGTGTGTTTCCCAGGAGAGCGCGGGCTCAGAGAGAGAAGGGCCCCAGATCGCTTTCTCCTGACATGGATGTTTATTCGCTCTATGGTCCAGCAGAACACCCTCAAAAAGGACCGGGCCTTTGCAGCATTTTGACATGCATGACACACAGTTTTGGGAAAAGAGAAGAGGGGCTGGAGGGTGTGAGGAAGGAAAAAGAGAGAGTGACAGATGAACAGACATGCGAGACAGACAGACAGATAGAGAAAGGGCCTGTCTGTTGAAGGTGTTCTCAGTGCACTCATATGAAAAAGAATATTCATGGCGTTCTCCGCCATTTTATTTGCTCCTTGTCTTTACACTAGTCAGCTTTCTTGTCAACCTTGTTCATGAATGTAGATCCACCCGGTGGGTGGGTAGAGATTTCCCCCTGATCTTGACAAGCTCTCCCATCCCTGACTGCATACTAATTCCCCCCCAGAACTACTGAACCAATGTAAAACAAATACAAATTGCTTGAGAGGCAGGGTCTTGGGAGGTTAGCAGAAAGTAGCTGTCTATTGTGTGTCTGTAATTAATCAGATTGTCTGCTGTGGACAGAGAAGCTTACAGGGGGACGGCTATATGATATCTTTAGGAAGCCGTCAATATGAGTTTAAAATCCTGAGCTAATGAAGGGAAGTGTAGAGAAGCCGACCCATTCATTCAGCAGTCAATTAAAAGTCCATCAAATGTTCAATGCGATCAGTCGGACAATAACTGATTTTGACAAAGACGTCTCCGTATTTCACTTCATAGGCGATGATCTCTTCTCAGCGGGCTCAGTTGTCTTTATCTAAGAGTTTTAAACGCCACCTATCAGAGTACTTCACGTTCTCCGGCAATATCTAAAAGTTTTCTCTGAGACTGAGAGTGCCTGCGGGGTTGGCCATAGATCTCGGTAGAGCTGCAGAAGCCGACAGTTGAAAACAAACATGGTAGGCTGATACCATCTAATCTGTTGAACACCATTATCGTCTAAGATATCGCTATACTGCCCCCCCTCTCCAGTCCATACCCGCACGCACCCGCCCTCCAAACCAGACTTACTCTCTCCCTCTACACCCTTTGAGGTAAAAGCTTGTGTGTTGAGGCTGAGAGTGAATGTAAGCCATTGTTACGGTGTAACCGGACTCCACAGCAGGTTGTTTGATCCTGTTTTGGGCCTGAAAAGCCTTCTTTTTTTTTTGTTCTTGAACCACCACATCAGCTGAGAGGTTCAGACAACAGACTCTATTTGTAGAGTCCTCTGTCTGTCTGCTTCTTTTTCTCCTTTTTTTCATCCTCACTTTGTCTCTCTTTGTCAGTCTAAATCTCTCATCCAGATTCAGGTTCGAGTCCGAAGCTTTAATTACCATAAAGAGGAGCGTGCACTCATTCACATACTGTACTTAAGACACGAACGTATGCTTTTAGACACACTCTGTCGCTCTTGATTTCTCCCTCGCTCTCTCTCCTTTTTTCTTTAAACAGGATCTTCTTGTACCTCTCTCTCTGTACAGCCACTGGGATTATATTTCTCTCTTGCACCTCTGGTACGGCAACAGAATCTTACTGGAAAGTGTAAATGGCAAAAAGCTGTAGTAAATTGTTTTGTTCGACCACAATACTTTTCCAAGCCTCTTGTTGTGTTCCTGTTTACCCAACATCATCTCATTATTTACATTACAACGTATTACCACGCCGCCGTATTGTCGAACGTTTTGGGGCGCTTACTTGCACTTCTACGCCTTTTGTTACTGTTTTGACCCATTGTGTTCTCAATTTATGATCTGTTTGGCGTTCAGTGTGGACAATGCGCATGCAAATACCCTCGTCCCATTATGCTGGCTGTCTTTGTACGTCAGCTTTCTTCCCTAAGAGGTATAGATGAAGAGTTGGAAGGGGGGTGGAATGGCGCTGTATGTTTTTTGGAGGGAGATTTGTGTGGGCACACACACACACACACACACACACACACACGCACCCATCTGTGCCCCCTCAACCCATTTCAGACGTGAGAAACTGTACCTTCATTTGCATAAGAATAATTGACACTTCAAATTAGCCTTCCAATCAAAGAGGATTCTTTTTTTTCAGCATATGTGCAGACGTTGAGCGCTGCCATGCTGGAGAATATGAAAGGGAGGGCAAAAAGAGAGCGCGGATGGGAGGGGACGCGTCATAAAAGATTAACCCTTTCATTTCCTCATCTCAGAGTAGAGGATTTGATGTGCCTTTTTATTGCAAATATATCTTTGATATACAGTAAAACAGACTTTTGTAGGGAAATAATAAATGATTTCTTCTCTAAATCAAGAGATCGTATGACTGCCTGGTGGGGCTTTTTTTCCTGATTGATATAGGTATTTACCTTTGAAAGCTTTAGGTGCACTGACTGTGTTATGTGCACGTTTACACGTCTATATTCACCTCAGTGGCATTGGGCGCAGGCCAAGAGAGTGAGTGCTATTAAGTAGAGTGTGTGTCAGTGTGGATGTGTGAGGGTTTGCCCACATTAAACCATTAAAGCAAGTGCAATGTTGAATTATTGATAATGGCTAATGAAAAGGATAAGGATAAACTACAGGCTTAACCATAGCCCTGAGGGCTAACACACACACATGCACACAGACGCCATTCATTTCCCCTGTTCAACATCTATTTTTAAGTTTTGTCAGACCAGATTTAAACTGGTACTAACATATTCTCTGTCTATATCTCATTGTTCCCTCCATTCCAGTTACATTACAACCCACTCCAGTTAAGAGCACTGAAGGCCCCGACACTGGGACAAGATAGCAGCTGTGTGTTTCCAGGCCTCCCCAGCTGACAAGCAGAGAGATTTTTTTTTTTTTTAGGCTGAGCCGGTTTTCGGGGAGAATAAGGGACGGGGATTCAGTTTTGGGGGAAGGGGATAGAGAATGGGGGTTGAGGGTTTTGGGGGTTGAGGGATGAGGGTGGGGGGGGGGATCCTCGGCGCCAGCCCCTCTGAAGCGCTCAGCATCCCCCCGCTTATGGGATGGCGGATGTGTCTGGGGTATCCATGACAACACTGCTGCATGCCAGCGACATACCACGGCAACAACATGGCCATGTAGAGTTGGTGTTGGTGTGTATGCAGATCCATTAAGGCCCACATATCTTGGTGACATTAATATTCACTCAGTCAGACAGGCAAAGCTGTCTGCTGTTAGACAGACATCTTTTATCTCAGCCTTCGACTCAGAGGCTCAATGTGACTATCTCCACTGTATACATACTATAAGTGAATGTAAGCCAGTCTCTATACAGTCTGACACAGTTGTCATGGAAAGCACCTTCTTGCTAATGATTAAGCGTGGCACAGTTTTATGCTTGTACTATATATTTTATATTTTCACAGACACAGAGAGGGGCACCCTCACATTCACTCAGGTCATGAAGCACAGGTCACTTACTCTCTAACAAACATGCACACACACTCACACACGCACACACACAGGCTCACGCAGTCACACTCGTAGCTCTTGCACAGATCCAGCTGTGTTATAATAATCCCATCTGGGACGGCCTGGATTCTCACTATACCACATAATGATGCTCTGATGACTTCCTGTGTGTGTGAGTGTGTGTCTGTAAAAGAGAGAATGTAAGGTGGTGTATGTGTCATGGGTTATATACTGTTTTATTTTTTTTTAAAACCCACATCCCTGCCCACACACACGCTCACATACACATGCATGTAGAGTCAAACTTGGATCCTGTGGGAGGGTATTTTTAACCCTGACTGCCTGCGCATTTGCTGAGGGGTTAAAGGGCCGAATGGTGAATCAAGTAAATAATTCACAATAGCTGAAACTCTTTCGATGTAACGTCGGAATGAAGGGGGGAGGGAGACCAAAGAGAGTTACGTAGTGGGACCCAGTAGTCCTGACCAATCCTGTTTAGTGTTTAGAGTTAACTGCACAAAGTAGAGAGAAGCAAGTAGGTCAAAAATAAATATATACCCAATAAGTCATATAGGACTCATCATCTGATTCCATGCAGCGTCTCTAAAATTATATGTATACCTTGCATGTATGTGTGCTTGTTTCATATCTAATGCACTAAACATTACTCCTATCCTGTGTTTCTAGGTTGGATGGAGACCTTGTAGATCATGACCCAGAAACAAATGGCATAATGGCTGGAGTCTCCAGGCTAAAGACGTCAAGGATATTCAGCTGATCTCAGAGGTGACTGCGCTCTCTCCTTTCAAGCATTACGGTTTCTGCCATCTTGTTATATGGGCTATATTTTACGAATTCCCTGCTATGGATCAGCAGTCGCTGCATCCTCTTTTTTTTTCTCAGTGAATTCTTTATGAAAGTGTCTGCATTTCTGAGTGACATTGCTTCTGTCAAACGGCTGATTGAAGGAGACACTGAGAGAAATGCTGTGCTAATGAAATCGCCTGACCCACATCCTTTAGTGCGATCCATTTCTCCAAAGACACAGAAAGGGCATTTATACAGGTAAACCATGACTGGTCCCCGAAGTGAAAAAGGTTTTTTTCAGAAGGAAGAGGAGCATCCATTATTTACTATACTGGGGTTGCTAGACACTTAGGAGATAATGCAGTGCTTCAAGCATACAAAACATAGAGCCTCCTTGGTGCTGGCGAGGCCATTGTTGTGTGTTTTGAACATGTCTGTTTCCATCCATACTGACAGATGAAAAAGAATATGTCTCCCTAAGGTTCAAAAGCATGGACAGAGATATAAGATGGAGAGGGATGGAATAGGATGGTGGAGAGATGTGTTTGTGTGTGTCAGCGACGTCTTCTCATGCAACGGTTTGTATGATATCTTACGAAAACGTTAATGCTCCTTTTTAGTTTGTTTTCCTACAAAATGATGTCCAGCAACACCTGACAATGTACACTCGTTACATGCATGCAGTCTTTTCAAAATAAACTTCCATCTTCACAGGAAACAACTTCCTTTGGTTTAGGCAAGAAAGCTACTTAGTTAGGTTTAGGAAAAGATTGCGGTTTGGGTTAAAATACGGGAAGTGGCGTTACTTAAGTTCATAACTTACGAGACAAATAATTCAACGCTGACTTCTGGTTTCACACGGGACATGGACGCCGGTCTCCTGGGCGAAAGTCTGGTGTTTTTTGACCCAACAAACCACCCCGACCTCCTCCCTACGCGGCATTTGCCGCTATTTATATCTCCTGGTTCATGATTATGATAATTATACATGAATTGATTTTGTGGGATATACACGAATTACAGTGCATTACTTTTCGTATGTATAGCCACGAACAGTGTATGAGACCAGTCTGGTGTCAGTCATATCTTTTTGGTGTGCATTTGTGTCCATGTGTGTCTATTTATTGCCCCCACTCTGTTTGTTGGCATCTGTATGTATAGCAGCCAGACCCAGCCCGGTCCTAGATTATAGAATGTAAATGAAGTAGTCATACACATAGTGCAAGCACGTTTACCTGTATGCATCATGTTACTCCTGCACTGAGTCTGTATCAGTAGTCTCTTCCAGCTCTGATAGGCTTCAGTCGAGTCGTATCCTCTGCAGATCAGCAGCAGCATCAGTTGCCTCCTCCTGGAGAGTGGAGGCATCTGACTGCAGTCTACTGGGAGTAGTTAGCAGAAGGAGAGCAAGGCATACAACTCCTCCACCCTGTTATCAGACTTGGGGCAACACCAGGCACTACTTTCTGCTTTTGTCGATTTCCCAAGGGACCCTTTGACACAAAATCCTTTTTTGTGGATGAGGGAAGACCACTCCCAAAAAAATCCTGTATTTTTCCGCATAAATGCGCATTGTGATGGAGAGCATGACAGCTATCCATGTTTGTGGATCTGGTATGGGAAAATCTTGGTCTACTGGCATTGAAGAATCCCCAAAATTAGAATGACTATACATATTTATTTTTTGAATTCTAGATATGTTGCTTAGTGTATTACAACATGTGTTGAAAATCATTACACTTTAAAGGGGACATATCATGAAAACTCATACATTTGGGTATCTGGAGTGCTTATCAACCCACAAAATGTGAAATAAGACAACCTAGTCAGTTTTTTGTGGGCTGCTTAGATCAGAAAACACATGATTCAACAAGCCAATTAGACTACCTATGTCACATGGAAGCTCATAAGAATATATCGCCCACAACTTGAGAACTACCTTTGCAAAAGTGCACAACATTTTTCACGCAAGCCAATCGGAGCAGACTGGGCTTTTTCAGGAGGGAGCTTAAAGAGACAGGCGCTAAAACAGAGCGTTTCAGACAGATGGTAAATACAGGTCAGACAGACAGTATGCGGAAAATATGTTTTTGAACATTAAAGCATGTAAACATGTTCTAGGAGAAACCCAAAATACAAGTATGAACCTGGAAATGAGCATGATATATCCCTTTTAAGGATTATCTTTTTTTTTTACATCTTGTGTTTCATATTCCATGTTTTGGCTATTGTTCCTTGTGGCTAAGACATTAGCATAAATCTTCACCAGTTTCATTGCAAAGGCCCCAGGATAATGACATTGCTAGACACAGAGTGTGTGGAGCAATGCAAAAAAATGGATGATCACACAATTTTTACCACCACCACCAATAACGCCCAGTTTGATTCAGTTAAACTGGGTCAATCTGGCAATTAAGGAGAGAAAAGCAAGATAAACTTAAAACAGACATGTTGCAATGCCCCGTGGATCTACTGTCTCTATGGCTACGTTCCAAATCATATACATTTTCTTTTTACTTTTAGTGCATACTGCAGCTGTCCCTACAAAGTACACACTGTTGAATGCATACTACTTCGTCATAACATCGCGCCTTGAGCTTTGACCCTCTTGCTCATATATCCGCTGCACAGAGGATTGTGGGTCAGAATAGCCAGAAAAGCATGTTGGCTTGCATACTGCAAAATGCAACGGATGTAGTAGGACATCCTGGTAATTTTTGGCATACTGCATTTGACATACTATATATTGGGACATACTAGATCTTTTTCTGGCATTTTAAATAGTATGGTAGTATGGGTATTGGAACGCACAGTATCTAGAGCTGTCTCAAAATGTCTATCTCTACAGTTAACGTATGAAATGTTATCACAACTGATTTAAAAAAATATGCCCAAGTTTGTAAAAGATGACTTTACTTTTACTTCTCACCCATTATCCTGGTTTGAGAAGATGGCTTGCATAAGGCATTTTGTTTATACTAACAAGCCTTTGTATCTTCCTTAAATACTGTATGTAAGACAGAATGAGTGTGTTACATTTCAGGCTTTTTACATGTCCACATTTCTAGGTGAGGAGCTAGGTGGGCATGTTTAGGAAACATGTAAAGGCAACAAAGGGTCTGAGAGCAAAAATAATGATTCTATATCGTGATTAATTTTGTGAAAGTACCCACTTTTACAACTGTTGTTTATCATGTATAGTGTTGTTTGTGCAGCATTGTTGCAGCTGTTTTCAGTTCACCTTATAAACACCAAGCACTCATCTACCTGCTGGTGATTGTTAAAGGCGCTATTGATAACAATGATAACATTCAGCCACTCGATGCTGCATTCTCTCTCACCCGTTCCATTGCATTTACTTCACAACAAGTCGTTGCCAGGCAGTTACCGTCAAGCCTTAGACGTGGGAACCAAACGTCAGATATCTTCCACAGAGATAAACAAAACATTCCTTTTGGACATAATAATTCACAATCATGATCATTGTTTTTCAGGAAAAACAATACTTTCATTGGGAACCTTCCTAAAAGCTACTGTATGTGGATGTATAATATATATTATATTATATTTGTCTGCATAAAAATATTATCAATAAGACCTTTAATGTTTTGTTTTGATGCAACCCAAATATCAGAGGTACTGAGAACCATCAGCAAAGTCCTGGACCCATGCACATACACACACACACACTGCGGACATCATCCTTCTATATAGGCATTAAACTGCAGTGTCAGCAGAGAAGATGAGGAGGATGCGGAGAGAGGCACATGTAGCTTTGACGAAGATCAGCTGACAGGCAGGCCAGGAAGGCAGTGTGTGCCCTTGAGGTGCAGGCAGGGTGGTGTGCTTGACTTGTCTGAATCCACCTCCCTTCATCTTTTACAGTTGGGCTGAGTTTGGGTGTTGATGGCCCAGGGACCCCCTGCCAACCCCGAACTGTTTTTTACTGTCAGCCAAACATCAGAGAAATTTGTTGAAGGAGACAGCGTGGCCAAAACAGTACTTTTGTACTTTGCTGACTTATAGCAACTTTCAAGAGATTTCAAGCATCTGACAAGATAAATCATTTAGAATAAACCTTTAGGAACACCTCCGTTGAAGACATGGGATCCTAAAGTGACGTGTCGCTCTTTGTTGTCTGATGCAGACAACGCCACCACACACTGAAGATTTAACCGAGCCAGTCACACATCCTCGCAGTCTCAAATGACCCCAGCTGTTCTATACGGCCCATACATTCATGTTGGGCCCCAGAATACCTTTCATGCTTGTCAACAAGCTCTATAGTTTCGGGGAAATGTAATACCATAATGTCTTTCTGGAGGAAGGGAGTGTCAGGTATGGCAAAGGGTAATGGAGGAAGGGCTGGAGGTGCAGGTAACCCAGGTTAGGCCGGGTGTAAAGGGGATCCGATAAGGCGTTCCCCAGACCCTACAGTCTCCCAGTCTCTTCTATGGGAGAATAATAAGCAGCTGTAACCCTGAGACACTCCCAGGCCTGTGTCCTCAGCTACAAAAACCTTCACCGGGGCGTCTTATCGGGTTCTAAGGATATCACGTAAGACAATACATGTGAGAAGTGCAGTCAGGACAATGGGAGGAAAGTGCAGCGTGATATGAGGGGGACTAATGTCAGCGGCTATTGTCGAGGCCTTTGTCACCGTCAAGTACACCGGGAACTCGCAGCTCACTGAGCTCCTTTCATTCAAGGATCTTGCTTTGGGATGTGATGAAACTCTACAACAAGTGCTGTCCCTCATGCTTCAACTGCACACACAGAGGTTATGTGTTTGTTGAGGATAAACTATAACCAACAGGTTGCTGTAAGATCCCCTCTGGCTGGGAATGAAAAATCTGTAAACTTGCTGTTGAAAGTGTTGTGATACACATGAGTTCACGCTTTGGTGCTTTGATTTAATGATATCTAATATAAGATAAATGGTCAACTGAGATTTCTGGAATATCTTTGAGGTGTTTTAATCATTTTCATATTTCTCTTTTTTAAGGTATACCTCCTGATCGACTAGAGAGGAGCCTGAATACCATCAAGATGGGAGCTTAAAGATGTCCATAAATCTCACAAGCTTCACATTACTCTTCAACACCTGGACCTGCAGTGTGCTCTTTATATCTGTCAACTGGTTATAAAAGATTATTTGGCCAAACTGACAAATACTGTGAACTTGCACTAATAAACCAATTTATTTATATATATATATATTTTATTTTTATATGTGAGACTAGAAAATAAGATGAAAATATTCTTCACATTGAAACTTGTATTCATTTCATGTAATTGATTGAGTCTAACAAGTATATTTTTGACAGCTAAATAAAAGCATTTTTTTCCCTTTAAGTGATGTTTTAGTGCGAGTTATTTCCTCCTCTCTGTGTAGTGCTTTGGCACTCCAGGTAAAGAACAATGTGCTTGACATAATTGGGTCCTATTTGGTTATGAAAAGAGCACGCGTGCTGATAAAAGCTGGCAGGGTGATCAAAGCGCCACGCGTCCCGATCAAAATCCTACACCTGACACAGTTGTAGTTTATCCTGACAGACTAACGAAATGTGGGGAAACAGGTTCAGACGGTACCAAGAAGCCTCCCTGTTTAAAATCGGCTGTGCTGTTTTTGGTGTACTACTGTATGTCTGTCAAATCAAACGTACCTGTACGTGCAAAATCTGGAACAACAATTAAATACTAGAATAATCCTATGCTTCTTTCTTACTTGTGTTGCCTTTTACTCTCCGTGCTGCATGTCAGGTTTATGTTTTTGAAAGAAATCTGACTTTTGTATCCCTGTCAAAGTTGCCCTAAAATTCCATTCACACTACAACAAGACGGATCAAAAGTAGGATCCATAACATCTTTGACAAATTGTTTCTTATGGGAAAGAAGCCTCATTTTTCTCCCTTTTTATACTCTCCATCTTTATGAGCCTCTCCATTTTCCCTTCTCCTTCCTAATCATATTAATTCTCTCCGTCCCTCCCTACTTAACATTCATTCTCGCTATTTTTCTCACGCTTACGCCATCTTCATTTCCTTTACCAGCATCACTCTTCCCTTCTTTCCTACAACCGTCTTTCAGTCCCGTTTCCCCCCTCCCCCTCTCCACTTCCCCCACCCTTACCCATTCTCTTGCTACCTTTTTCTCTCTCCCTTGTCTTTCTCTCCCTCTCAGATGTCAGATCACAGTCTACTCTTCCGCTTGCCCTGTCATCACATTTTTCACACAACCCCATCCCTTAATTGGGCCTGTATCATCATATCATATCATGTAGAATATCTGATCACAGCAAGAGATGAAAGATGGCCTCCACCTATCCCCTCACAGACAGACAGACACACACACATATACTGTAGACTCACACGAACACAAACACACACGTGTCAGTGGTCGTATGGGACAGGAATCCAAGCTGATGGCTGTGTACTTTTTTTACACCCCATGTTTGCACCAAGTTGTCGATGTGATTGTTACAGTGTGACAGGTGAGATGGTGTGTATTCCAGGAGTGTCCACTGATGTTTGTATCAACCGCTAGTGGCTTTTGTGATGAGACAAAGGATGCCCTGGAGCCAGCCGTGTCACATCTACAGGTAACTAGCGAAATAAAGGAAACATCAACAAAAAAAAGTGTCTCAGGAGTGTTAAAATAGCTCCAACATGTCTCGGCATGAACTTGAAGGATGCAACATGAAATCTTGTGCAAGATATCCAGACATTCCTGCTGCTGGCAGAAAATGCTTCAAAAATATGCTGTGACAATTAGCCATATAATGAAATAAACTGACACGGGTTACTGGTTGATGTTGTGTTCATGTTCTCCAATGGCTACTTCTATCCAGATGGATAAAAGTGGCAGTGACACAGAGGCCACACCTACAAAGTGCAGCATTAAACTGAACCCCCTGACAAGCATATGGCGTCACACAGCTGCACCATCTTAATTTACTTTTCCTTAAGTCTCAAATTCCAGACAAATCTGATTAAAGTTGTATTAGCATTTTGTCATTTCCATCTCATTAAATCTTATCATGATCATGTAATTTTGGACAGTCATGAAGTGTCAAAGGGCAAATGTTTGCACTTGAATACTGAAGTTCCTCTACATTGGTTGTTGTACCACAGTTTAGGGCTGCAGCTAATGATTATTTTCATCGTCGATCAATCTGTCGATTATTTTCTCGATTAATCGATTAGTTGTTTCATCTATAGGAAAATGATGAAAAATGTCGATCAGTGTTTCCCACAGCTCAAGATGACGTCCTCAAATGTCTTGTTTTATCCATAACTCAAATATATTCAGTTTACTGTCATAGAGGAGTAGAGAAACCAGAAAATATTCACATTTAAGAAGCTGGAATCAGAGAATTTTGACTTTTTTTCTTAAAAAAATACTCAAACCGATTATTCGATTATCAAAATACTTGGTTATTAATTTAATAGTTGAGAACTAATCGATTAATCGTTGCAGCTCTACCACAGTTTGCGGGTGTGGCCTGTCTCAAACATATAATGGGCAATTTCTAGCTACGGAAATGCTAAACCATAAGATGAAGGTGATCATACAGCTTATCAAGCCGCTATGTAATAGTAGAGCTGTTTTTTCCAACATTTTTTACTTGAAACAGGTTGTATGTGGTGAGCAGTTTAACCAAAGAGTGATCATTTGAATCCTTTTGGAGGCCTAAATATGTAAAACTATCCACCATTTCCCACAAAATCATGTGTGTGTGTATATAGCACAGAGTAGATTTTGATTCGTGGTTCATCCCAGTGGAGCCTGACGTTTATGGAGAAACAGTTGTCCATATAATTATTGTTTTGTATACAGTGCATACAGTATCTTGTGTCACTAAGTGGGTCTGAAGTCCTAAAACAGGTCAAAGGTCAAACGTCAACCATCTTGTGTGCATGTAGTTTTATTTAGTATGGATTCAATTTTTCAAAAACAGAATGCATTGGTCTGATTATTACTTCTCTCTAAATGTGATCTACACCATAAAGCTGCTTTGAATAAACATGTTTTTTCTCAAAAATGCTTAAATGCTTCTTACACTGTATATCCACAGGAACGGCGGACTAAAAATATTTCCATCTGTTGGTTAACAGAAGGACTGTAGCTTGAATCAGGACACAATATAGGTCACATGCCTGTTTTCTGTGGGTTTTCTCTGATTAAACAAATATCCACACATTACAAGCTATTTGTAGAGTTTTAGGCCAACATTATGATTAATTAATATAATTAATTCAACTACTTTGGGTTTCCTAAGCAGCTAGAAATTGTTAAGATCATGGTTTGTTTAATTCTTAGAGCGCAGGGCCCAAAATAAGTTGCAAGCCTGTTTCTGTTTTCTCCTGACATGACGAGAATACTAATATGTTTTAATGAGCGTGCTGGGTTCTAGCATGGGAATACATTTCTCATTTAGATCCCGGGCTGGGAAACCATTCAGAGGGTGTTGCATATACTGTACATACACGCAACATGATTCTGTATCTTGATGAACACTTCATCAATAATGTTCACCACAGATCATATTGTATCACACTGGCTGGTGGATGAATGTGCAGTGAAATCCAATAGAGACAGATTCAAACACGTGAAGACATGGATCCTGCTTTAAACAGGTCTTCCTGGAATCATAATGCAGCTGTCTACATCTTTCAGTACAATTGAATTGAGCCAAGAGCATTTGGGAACCACAAAGATCTCAGATGACACTTACTCAGGATTGATCTCCTGAAGGCAGTAAAAAATAAATGCATGAATTCTACTATTGATGCAGAGCTTTGAAAAAAAAAAAAATTATTTTTTACATTAAGGTGTTTTTTGGCCCGGGAACATGACCTTGGAAGCTGCTGGCGAGGAAAAGTAAAGAATAAAACTTCTAAACTCCATTATGTGATAGAACTTTTCTCCTCCTTTCTTTGTCTCCCTCTCTTTTTTTTTCCACGAGACGGCACAGTATTTCACTTTTATCTACAGATAGCAGGACTTTGTTATCTTATTTTGTTTGGGAGAAGATTCACAAGTACTATCCGCCACATGATCCCAACAGACGACAAGATACAGAACTCTAAGTCTGGAAACTTCACAGTGAGAAAAATGAGGTCTTACTGAAACTACCTTTGGTGTGTGTTTAACTCTCTGGTTAAAGAAGATCTGGAAACCAAAGAGGCTGCCGGCTGCGTAGTGTTACAGAGCTATAAAATGCAATACAGGGATGTGTGCAGATTTTAAAACGCAGCTTGTTTAAGATCACAACTGAAATCTGGTGCTGGAAACTGGCGTTTGATTTGGATTATTCAAGGTTGTTGGGGGTTAAAGGGGCTTTACTCAACTGTTTTCAAATGAAAACAATGTCACAAGTTAACTGTGTTTGATCGACTTTCAGATACATCAATCTTTTCTGCAGATCAGCGGTTATCCACCTTTTTTTGTCTGATGTACCTCCACAGCCAGGCACCTGGTGGGCCTCAATGCCGCCAACAGCAATCTGTGAAAAAAACATTTTTTTTCCTTTTTCTTCAGTATTAGAATAATATACATAACCTGATGTTTTTTCTGTCTGCACCAGTTGGTGTCAATTCAAATTTCCAATTATTTATCATTCTCGTTGTCTTACACATACCGTAATGAAGACTCAAATCTGGCACAGCCTATTAGATATTTCTTTATTTGTATTGTAAGTTTGGTTCATGCATGGAATAAAAAAAAAGAAGGCATATTTTCTTTAGTATTAGTGAGTAGTTAGAATCCTGGTCCACACTCCAGACCAGGGGTCGGCAACCTTTACTATCAAAAGAGCCATTTTAGACAAAAAAAAAAAAAAAAAAATCTGTCTTGAGCTGCAAAACATTTGAGCATTGTGATGAAGGTAACACAGTTTATAGTCTAATTATGTAGTATATAAGTCTAATGCAGTGAGGGCCCAAGTGCAAATGTACTACGGAGTATTAGGGCCACATTGAGAGAAAAAAAATCAGAGATTTACAGATTAAAGTCAGAACTTTACGCGGAAAAAGTCGTAATATTACGAGAATAAAGTCATAACTTTAAAAGAAAAAACGTCGTAATATTACAAGAATAAAGTCAGAACTTTACGCGGAAAAAGTCGTAATATTACGAGAATAAAGTCAGAACTTTATGAGAAAAAACGTCGGAATATAACAAGAATAAAGTCATAACTTTACGAGAAAAAAAGTCGTATTATGATGAGAATAAAGCCATCACTTTACGAGAAAAAAAAGTCGTAATATTACAAGAATAAAGTCATAACTTACCGTGAAAAAAATTAAATAACACGGAAAATTACTACTTTATAATATTATTCTCATAATACTACGTTTTTTTTTTTCTCGCAAACCTATGACTTTATTCTCGTAATATTACGACTTTATTCTTGAAATCTCAGATTTATCTTTTTCCCTCAATGTGGCCCTAATACTCTGTCGTACCATAGACCTACAACAATAATAAATAAAAATGAAAATGTAAACAAAAAAAAGTTATTCATTTCCACTAATTTTTTTTATAAATCCACAGGGAGCCACTGGAGAGGAGCTGAAGAGCATCATGAGGCTCCAGAGCCACAGGTTGCAGACCCCTGAGTTAAAGTGATAAACACCTTATATTGTCCTCTTTTAGCTTATGTGTAGTAACTTATTGTTTTGATACCACTGGTTACAGGTTTTAGTTTTCTCATTATTTGGTCTTTATATTTTGTTCTTTTATTGTTGTTTTTATTTTGTCTGTATTTCATTGTATCTGTGCAAGCACTTTGAAACTATGTTTAGAAAGGTGCTATACAAATAGAGATTATTAATATTATTATTATTATTATTAGATATTTGTTTATTTGTATTGTAAGTTTGGTTCATGCATGGAATAAAAAAAAAAGACTACTGTGAAAAAAAGGCATATTTTCTTTAGTATTAGTGAGTAGTTAGAATCCTGGTCCACACTCCAGACCAGCTGGTGGCGGTAATGCGCCATAAAGTTGTTTGCAAACCAGTATTAAAACACCAACGCAGAAGAAGAAGATTTGAGAGGTCAAGCTGGGAAATATTAAATGAAATCAAGACAGAAAGAGTGGAGTTGAATGAGAAAAGACAAATAGAATGGATAATGAAAGGGCCAAAAAAGGTGGAACTTAAAAAGGTTAGCAGAGAGAAAAAGAACAACATTCCCGATGCTGATACTGCAAAATGTTTAAAGATATCAAATTTATTACTAATCAAAATTAACGTGGATGATGCCAGAGCCACGCACAATCATGCTGGCTAGCTGTAGCAGTGATAAGAGAGTCTGTCGACACCAAATGAAGAGGAGGAAAGAGGAAGGAGGACAGACAAGCTGGCAAGAAGAGGCCACTGCAGAGGACCTCCATGAGGACTTCCCAGCAGGTGGGTGATTAGCAGCAGCAGTAGGCTGCTGCCAATGCTGTAAGTTACCAATGGCTTTAATTGATTTCTTAATTGTGTTTCAGAGCATTGTATTTTGTTAATTGGCTTTAACTGATTGTACCTACAGCTGTAAATCCTGTGTTGTTGAAATACAGGTGAATGTATTTCTAGTGCAGGGGTCAGCAACCTTTACTATCAAAAGAGCCATTTTAATCAAAATAATAAAAAAAAATCTGTCTGGAGCTGCAAAACATTTGAGCATTGTGATGAAGGCAACACAGTTCAAGTATATAGTATATAAGTCTAATGCAGTGAGGGCCCAAAGTGTAAATGTACTATGGAGTATTAGGGACATATTAAGGGAAAAAAATCGGAGATTTCCAGAATAAAGTCATAATTTTACGAGAAAAAAGTGGTAATATTACGAGAATCAAGCCATAACTTTACGAGAAAAAAAGTCGTAATATTACAAGAATAAAGCAATAACTTTACGAGAAAAAAAGTCATATTACGAGAATCAAGCCATAACTTTACGAGAATAAAGTCGTAATATTACGAGAATAAAGTCATAACTTTACGAGAAAAAAAGAAAATAACTCTTAAAATTACTACTTTATAATATTGACTTTATTCTCATAATACTGTGACTTTTTTTCCCGTAAACTTGTGACTTTATTCTCGTAATATTATGACTTTTTTCTCAAAAACTCAGTTTTATTTTTTCCCTCAATGTGGCCCTAATACTCCGTCGTACTGTCGTACCATAGACCTACAACAATGATATATAAAAATGAAAATGTTAACAAAAAACAGTTATTCATTTCTATTTTTTTGAAAATAAAAATAAATAAAAACAGATACAAAACAAGAGTAATAGTGTCTGAAAAGGAGTAGGTAGAAGTAAAACTTATATATCTCTACACCTTTCTCACTTCTCCTCTATTAACTCATATATCATAGAATGATAATATAATATATAAACTATCCCAGATTTATTTACATCCCAAATTAAATATATGAACAGCATCCCAAGTTTATTTACAACCCACATATTCATCTGGAGTTAAAAAGTAGATATAAACCAACCCTTAACACAACTGTGTTCCTATAAATGGTACTGTAGATCATGTTGAGATGCAGGTGCATGTTTGTCTTAGTATGCTGTTGGCGTTAATTGTCCATCCATCTTCAACCACTTTAATTGTGTGTGCTGTAAATCCTGTTTAGGTACAGCAGGTGAATTTAATTATTGTGCCGTTGGCTGCAGGTCAGTGTACTACTGCTGGCAACAAATACCATTTTCCGTGTTATTCTAATCGACAGGGATGAAGACCGACTACAACACAAGCTGCCATATTTTCCTCAAACTTACCTTTATTATTTACTAATATTGTACAAGGGGATACACCGATCCAACTTTTTCAGTCCTGATACTGATATCGATACCTGGGTACCGAGTACCGATCTGATACCAGTGTTTAGTTAATGAGCTGTGCAGTATGCCTCACTGTGTGGAAGTGATGGGTTCATTATTTTATGTGTAAGACAACATCAGACTTGACTTATACATTGCTTTCTTAACTTTTGTAAAACAAAATGTAACAAATAATTACATAGACATAAATTTACTTAATTGTTATTTATTATTAAGATAATAAATCGTACACCAGGAACTTGGTAAAAAAAATCTTAAACTTTAACAGAAATTACAATTCAAGTATAATCCTTTTTAATTCAGCTACAAATTTGTCAAAACTTAAAGAGGAATTAAAATTCCAGTGAATAATGTATATAGTGTATAAACATAGAATTGAATAGATCGGCCCCATTGTCACCGATACCCGATCCAGCTATTTGAGTCAGTCAGCCCGATATCCGATCCGGTATCAGTTCATCACTATATTACACTTTAATTTACTATCATTGTCTAATGGGAGATGAGGACAGAATTAAGAAGATTTTCCTTTTTTGTTTAAATGAAAACGGCTACAAAATAAACAATAATCTCATAAAATAAATTACAGTTATAGATCATGAAGGCGAGTGGGACCAGTGTTATGTTGAAGTCTGTTCCCACGTCGATTAGTGTTTCCCTCCTGTTAAAATGACAGCGCCCCCCTTGATGGTTAGGGTTAGGGATAAGGTTCAGGTTTAGGTAGGTGGGAAACGCATATCGACGGAGAAACAGTATTTGACACAACACCAATCAAGACAAAAAATGCCAGTGCCAAATTTCTTCCAGTCTGACCTTGTCCACAGTCCTGTCAGATGAACTCAAACACTCCTTCATCGTCAAGTTCCAACAAAGAGTGGTCATTTGAATTGATTTAAAACTGAATGTTACACAACACTATTAACTATATAAAGGTGGATGTTGTAACAATATTTTTTTGATACAACTGAAAGGTCAACATCAGGGCAGTTGGGTCAGTTAGGTCAAATTTGCATTTGTACCACTACCATTTGGAGTTATATAGCAATTTCAACTATTTATCCATCGTTCACTAACTATAGTTTTCATGCACCCTCAATTGTAACGCATAGTGTTCAAACGTTACAGCTGACTCAATATTTGGATCTTGTTTTTTTTATTGTAATTAAATTTTTTTCTAATTAGTTTGATTGCTACTCCATAATCTTTCCATGAACCCCCCTAGCAACTGCAGTAATACCCCCTGAGGTACCCGTACCCCTGGTTGGGAATCACGTACTGTAGATGATCTCTGGATGAGAAAGTTGGTGATCTGACATCCTCTCTTCACAACGGCCTGCTATCACACACTGCCGTGACATGCACAGGCTGCCTTGTCGAAGCTGGACAGAAGACATTTCTCTGTAAAACACGTTGTGCGAATGTACATTTTGTTTGCGTGTGCGAGCATGCACATGCGTGCGAATGTGTGCATCTTTCTCTTTGTGCTCGGGCCGAGAGTGATTGATTCTGAAGTGTAGAATCTTGACAGAGTGTTCGGCTATCCCAGGAGGCACGAGACCACAGGGCCGAAACAGACGAGCAGCCATCACTTTCTTCTCCTCTCTTTCTTCTTACTCTTTCTCTCTCTCTGTCCCCGTTCTCCTCTGCCCTCTCTCTCATTCCCCACATCCATCCACCCCGCCTTTCAATCTAACCCCTTTTCCTCCCTGCTATTTCTCCCCACCTCTCTGATGGGTTTATTGATATGTAATATTGATATTTATTGCTGGCTAAAATGAGCCGCCGTCTTGCAGGTGGTGGGTGGGGATTCCTGATGTGGGTCAATAAGAGACAGACATGCCTGGTGATTTGCTTTGAGGGAATTCACAGCTGCTGTAGCTTCATACTGCTGAGATATAGCCCGTGTCAAACTCTCATCCATAGGAAGGAAAAAAAAAACAACAGAGATGTGAAATGGAAAGGTCTCAGGGAACATTGCAGATTTTCAATATTGTTTAAATAGAATAGCTTATTCGCACTCTACAATCTGTTCACTCACCCATCACTTATTGTCCACAGCTATTTACAGTATATAGGTACTGTACATGGAAGGCAGTGAGGAAATAAAGAGGTTCTGGTATACGTGCGGTAACAAATGAATCCATAAGTGCTCCTTCTGTCCGTATATCATGTATTTGTGGCAGGCTGAAAACTATATTGAAGGTGAAAATATGGAATTCAATTTACACCAACACTTATGAAGCCATCATGGCTGCAAAATACAAATTAATTTTGTTAAATTACACTGATGATTGACAACATATTTCAGCAACAAAAAAGAAAATAACTCTGGAAACCAGCACCCAGGAGAGCTCTGTTAGATCCTGGTGAGCCCACACAATATAGCTGTGCAAACTTCAGATTTGAATTTGTGAATTGCAGCCTTACTGTGTAGTATCTTCAACCTGCTGGTTGTCACAAGGACTAAGGGTAACAAAACAGAGGCAGTGTTCCTCTCTGCTCCGCCATTAGTGATGTCGTGTCACCCACTCCTGGGGCTCCGGCTTTGTTTTCCCATCATGCCCTCGCTGCCTGCTGGTTGGTTTAAACAAGCAGTGTTCTTCTTCAGCCTTTCAATTATACCATGCCCCGCAGCAGCACCCTGCACCCTCCACATACACCGAGACGGGAGCTAAGAGAGTAGGAGGGATTGATATGAATTTGGCGTTTCCAGTAATGGGGGGTGTTTTTTGGTGTTTCTGCGTATTAGTATTGTCATTGGTTGGTTTTAACTCCTTATGAAAATATATTTCCAGTGTTAAGTATTGTTTGGATTGATGCACCCACTCAGAGGAATTGGAAAAATTTAGAAGTTAAGCCTTGAAAGGATGACCTGAAGTCAGCCAGGTCCGTTTTGTGGTGAAACAATGAGGGTTCAAAAGTCAAAATATATATATTTTCACATAGTTTTATCACCCTAAAATATTTAAAAAGTCAGACTCTCCACTACTTAATTGCCAAAAACTTCCTTCACTGCTGTCCCACTGTCTCGTCAATCCATCTCTCCTTGTCTCCGAGTCCCACGGCAGCTAGACACGGGTCAAGTTCTCCTATTGAAAGGGTGAGATAGAGGCTGAAACCCTGCAACCACAAAAGCAGGCCGTCTAGACAAGGCCCCACAGTCCTGACCCCGTTTAGACCCTGTCCCCCTGGGGGCCTATAATACCTTTGTTTCCATGTTGATAAATTCTATTTCCTGTCGTACTAGCCGCACAACAAACACTGTGACATCTAAACTTCTAAACTTGGGACTACAGGCATGTACGTCGCAGAAAGTGACTTTCAGAGCAGGGAAAAAAATGGGAGGATGTATTTTGGGATGGCCAAAGGATAGTTTGAGAATATTATTTATTTACATAAATTAATGAACAAAATAAAACCACGTAGTAAATGCTGCTTATTTAGTGTACAAATAATTTGGAGACATTTGCGACAATAAGTGTTGATATTAAAGAATAAAGCTATCTTTGGTTAAATTAATGCTTCTTTTTACTTTGGTTAACTGATTTGTCTCGGCGTGGGTGACGTGAATATGTCTGGTGTTATGTTGACTTAGGGGTCCTTTGGTTCCCATAGACACATGTCTGGATTTTTTGGGGTTCGAGGGGGTGCAGTCTGGTGATTTAGGCATGAATTATTATCATCCAGTCACACAGCGTAAATTAACATACAGCCTTAGACAGAGTACACAAGAGCCGGCCACTTCTATTCAATGGCCCACAAGGGAACATGGTCTGCTGGCCTGAGACTCCTCATAGTCTGTTTTAGCACACGGGCCGGCTCATGGCGAGGTGTTATGCTAATTAGCCAGTGTTTGCACATACATGTGTGCACTCTGCCACCAATATGTGTTGTTGCATGCCAATACTGATTATCTGACCAGGAACAACGAGTTTTAAAAGACAAGGTTGTGAGCAAAAATGATCATCACTAACAGAAAATTTTGAAAAAAAATTTGCTTCATATGCAACATTTGTTTTTTTTCTGTCATTTATCTGTAAGTGCCACAAAAGTGTCATCCAGTATTCCAAGACGGTACGTGAAACCCTACTTCCTGTTCTTTGTCTTCCATTTTCTGCCACCATGCCAGCGCGGAGCTTCGCTCGCCTTGGAGCTAAAATGTACACAGAGATAACGGCAACACCGGGTCCTGCTAGCTTTCTTTCATTGTTCCTGCAGACTCCTTGTCCTCCCCACTCCATCTTCTGCCTCCCCACAGAGAGCCATTCAAGTGTCTGAGTCATTCTCGATTACAGTATGTATTTATAGACAGTAGAGTCAGGACCCAGCAGGCCCTGTGTGCGTGCATGTGCGAGAGTGTGTGTGTGTGTGTGGGTGGACGGGTGTCTCTAAACTCGCACTGCCTAAAACTAGGGCCCGGAGTCCGATGACTCACCTCAGCTCCTGGACGCTTCCACCGGGAGCGCTGACGTCACCTGTCCTGAGATCGAGAGTTACTGCTCGCGGTGACCTCACTCTGATCCAGGTTAGAGAGGGAAAAATGCCGGAGATTGTCTGTCATGTCGAAGCTTAAAGACACTGCCTCATTTTCTGAGCACAGGTCAAAGTAAATATGTGGCATTGCACTTTGTGAAAAGCGAAGGTGGTGAGGCCCCGCAGTTGTTTCAGAAGGCGGCGGGAACAGTTCAGTTAAATTGCGCATTACAGTTATCTCTCTTTTTTTTCTTCTCCGTCACCCACACTGGCGTTCACAAACTCTGTGCATTTCTGTATGTGCGTGTGTCCAGATTTACACACGCATGAATCGTCTTTTAAGTTTGGAAGAACCAGACCAGTGCACACAGATACAAACACACATGCACAAAACACAGCGCTGAGGCCTTCGTGTTGTTGATGTTTGAACATTTCAATTGAGAAGGCTATAAGACCTGCAGCTGCCCGTCTCGCCTGGTTGAATAGGGGGGCCTTTTTTTTTGGGCGGGAAGGCGAGAAGGCGGTGAATGCTTTCCCGATGAGAGATGAGGCATATTGAAAACTATATTAAATTACCCTGATTAACAATTTAGCCACGATCAGGCTAGCCATGGGGGTGCTCTATGGGGAGGCCCAGAGACTATTCATTCCCACAGCGCCAGGGTCGAAAGGTGCCCCAAGTTCACAGGCTCAGGCCCTTTGTTATGCTAACACCCTATCCCAAATCAGCTGCCTGCTCCACGGCCAGACACAAGCACTTCCCTGAGAACTTTCAGGGAGTCGTCATTCCACTTCATCTTAACACCCCCCCCTCTTCCCAACACACACGTAGACAATCCCTATTGCCAAATTCCATGCACAATTCAACATTCTTTTGCAAAGTGGAAAATGGGTGGGAGATGTGGGGTGTTTGGTCCGTGTCCTCAAGACGGACATTCAAGATGTCTTTATATCTGTAATATTTTGTCATTTCAAGCACAAAATGCTGCAAAAAATGTCAGTGTTTATTTTGTTGTAATGCCAGGACTTTTTAAATTATAAAGGAATGGGGGAAAATCTTATTTCAATATCTTTGCAAGTGCCTGTTTAAAATGAGCAAAAAACAACTATTTTATAAAAAAAAAAGACTGAAAACAATATGTTTCTGTCTCTAGGGAGGGATGATCAATACATATTAACAGGCCAGTTGATAAGACATGTAGTAGAGGTCAAGAGTCAAATGCAGGTCAAACCCCCTTGACCTAAGGTCAAAGTCTTTAGCGTGAACATGCCGTTGGTGCACAATCACATATGTGTCAAATCTTGACTCAATAATGACGAGTACATTTATTTGGATTTAAGAATTTCCACAAACAGATGTACGTAGGAGTGAGACTTTTATTGTATTTTTTTTACACAGTTAATCATTTGATAAAAATCAGTCATATCACAATATTTGTACAATATTTCTTAGCTGAAATAAAAAAATGTTGTATTCAAAATTGTGTTTGTCTTTAATTCATTCTAATTTATAATGAAAATGTATTCCAGTTTTAAGGATAAAGCATATGACGCACTCACACACACCCTCTCTTACACACACACACCCTTTGTCACTGACATTAACAACATCAACAGCAGCAGCAATGCACATACCATACCACATGAAATTGAATAAAATGTCTCAAAAAAACATGCAATATAATTATATACCACTGTTTGGAAGGCACTGATTGTGTACAGCCATGGTCCTGAGTTGTAGGCGTGTATAACTGCCCTCGTCTCTCACTCACTACCGCTGAGCCAAAACCTCAACCAGGAGAGAAAGAAAAAAAAAATCCTCATCAATGCAAATTAGAGCCCAGAACCTGGGGAGCCTCGCTTGAGTCACCGGTTTTCCAAAAAAGCCAAAATCACAGGCTTTCACCTCCAAATCTTGTTGTCATACACGACTACAGATGCTCCGTATTAGCACAGGATAGTCAGTCATATCCGTGGATTAGTCTGCAGTCACTTAAAAAACCGTCTCCACACTCAGGCTGCCACAAGAGAAAATAAGGACGCTTCTAATTCTGCCAGCATAATTGCCTGATTATAATGAGCTTCTCTCTCTCTCCCTCTAGCTCTGCCTTTATTTCTCAGTGTGTCTGTTGCTACATGCACACACACACACACACTCACACACACACACACACATTCACTGTAGCCTAATTCTGATATAAATCAGTCTTCAATTGAATAGGGGGGGAAAAAAATCTGCATTAATATTTTCTGGTGCTGCAATGGCGCTCTGCAGTGTTTTCCTGCGTTTGCAACAGACAATAGAGTTTGAGAACAGGAAATGAAATATACAGTAAAACGAGCCATGACGACACCCAACCTTACACTCAGACAATTAATAGATTTTGTGGATTTCAGACAGGGGGTAACTCTGCTGGTAACGGTAAGCTAATGAGATGCCAAGTATATGCCACTGTGCCTTATGTTGCATTGTTACGTTTGTTGACTTTCTATGTGTGAGACATAGAGGAAGAAAACAAAACTGTGGTGTACATAGTTAATCTGACCTAATGGGCAACCACAGAACCCATTTCAATTAAAAAAAAGATAGTTATTGCAAATTTTGGTACATTTTAAAATCAACTCTGTCAGTGTATTCCACTGTCATACGTAGCAAAAGTGAAATTTATATATTTTTATTGTTAAATCAGGCCTAGGTAGCTTAGGATACTATGAGTGTGAAATATCAAAATCCTGAAACAATTAAGGAGAGGCCCAAACAGATGAGCAGATTAATTTCACGGTTTACAAAAAGAAAACCCCAGACCATAATTATGATTTAATATTGAGATTTTATTACCGAGTCAGCATCACCAAGCATCAAATTAATTGCATTTCCGTGACCATTTTATATTCAAATGAGAATAGAACGGCGTCATTATGTAAAATTGTAGTGTAACATTCAGTATTTTTTTTAAACCTAATACGTTTTTTGTTTTTATAAAAAAGCACTAATGTCAGCAATGTTGTTTATTATTGTTATGATTATTAGTATGCATCCAAAGCAACTGTTTCACCTGTCCAACTTCCATGCACCCAAATTTACATTTTTAACCCCAGTAATCACAATAAGGCTTTTAGGTATGAAAGTATGCATATAAAAGAGACTCCTGAAATAAAAGGATCTTGGTGCTTTTCTACTATTTATACACAAGCAAATATATTAGAATAATTCAGAATATATGTTCACAAAAACATTTTTCAGTCCCATGTAAGTATATTACAATGTAAAGTATTTGCAAAGTAGCTTAAAGCACATCATGACATATACACTTCATGACAAAATACTGATATGTTGCAGAATGTTACTAAAAAAAAAAAAGAAAGATGCATTTAAGTTTTGGATTAGTTGTTATTCTGTCTGCGATGTTTTCACTTTAGCTATAGCATACATTGCCTTGTTCCACCAGGATTTGTTCTTTCATCCTTCTAAAGCTGTCTAAGCCCAGACGCAGGCTAAATGAGCATGCCCACTCATGAATGCTGTTGCTTAATTACAATCCTTGATGGAAAAAACCGCCGAGGGAGAAGCCTGAACGCGCCGCACGTTAGGATAGAAACTGAAGCTTTTTTTTTTTTCTTAAATAAGCCAAAATGTATGTGTTCAAGTGTATATGAACGTCATTAATTGTAATAGGTGCCATTTTTTTTCCCAGCCTCCACACCAAATACAAAAGACGTTCTGCATGTGCTTCAATTTGATTTAGAGAAATTAGATTGATGTATTGAACGGGGACCTTGAAAGGCCCTGTTAAGGGTGTTGGATACAAAGGCAATGTAGTATCTGAAAATGGAATCTAATGTCAACAGTGGTTTGTATTGACATTTACATACAGTATGTTTGAGGTATTTAACTATCAGCTGCAGTGAACACAGGAATAAATGAAAAATAATTAGACTACCGTTGGATATAACCTCACTTCAAGTCAAATTTGCTATTGCCGTTTCGTCAGATGAGTGGGCCAAATTACTCAACGCCAAAGACGAATCAAGGATGTACAAATGTAATGTTTAACCAGTAAGACAAAGACATGTCTGTTGTTTCATGTATACAGAGCTTGTCTTTGTCCAGCATTCAACAATATAGTGAACACACAGTAGAGTACTACAATTGAGATAATATAATTCATAAATAGAGATTATGCATCCTAGATATGTAATCCTGATACCTTCAAAACAGTCACTAAATAGTTTAGCTGAATTTTACACAGTGAATTTCTATGGTATATTTCTGCGGTTAACCAAATGTGTGCTCCGAATGCCACATTACTCTATTTAAGCAAAAAGCTCCCCGGTTTCTGTAAAGGAACTCTTCTACGCTACACATAAATTATTCAGTAGTATTTGCATTTGCATTGTAATTTGCATTCTTGTAGATTACAGAGAATGGAGAAGGAGGCGCTGCACCAAAGAGAATTACATTCTGAGCCATTTTCAGTCTTACTGGTGACGAGTTGACATGGATTTTTGTTCCACTTTCCTCCTCTGCTTCGAGGTATACTGCTGAGATCAGTGACACACATTTCAAACTGTTGTTTGATTAATAAAAGAAGGAAACGATGTATAATGCTCACCAGCACTCGCGCACAAAAAAGCGCTGCCATTAAAAATGAATCGTGACATCGAACAATGAGTCTATTTGATTGACTAGGCTGAGATTTTTTTTACTGTAATATTCTCATCATCTTTATTTATATTGGAAGGCTTGTGAGTTGAAACTCAAAGGAACCAGTAGGCACGGAGGAGATGTCATATGGATTAAACACTAGGAAGGGGTGTGAAACTCTCACAGTACACTGAAGATCCTGGCTATTATGTTTCATCTAAAAATAACAAGCCTGACTAAAAAGAACAGACAACACTGAATAAGAAAAGGAGAAAAAAAACACACAAGCTCCAGAGAGAATAGAGTTCAAACAGCAGCAGTAATAGTGCTGAGTGTGATACGGAATACAACGAGGAGAATGTACAGTACGAGACTCCCTTCAATTATAAATGAAAAGGAAATCAGTGCGAATGTATGGAATAACCCAGATACTGAAATAAAGCATTGTCAGTGTCTCTCTAGAGCCACTTTTGGGAAACGACATCCTGTTTTCAGAATCGTAGAGATTTCATGTCTTGATGTAAAAAAAAAAATCTCGTGAATTACTGCATCACTTTAACTTAATTGCATTCATTGCTGACATCATCATTAGTAAACAACAATCTTAAGAAAGATACCTCCTTGGCATCAGGGCTGAATTATTATTTTTTTTTTCTTACAGGGGAAATGTGCAAGAGAGTAGATTGAGACAGCGTGGAAACACACTCCTGCAGTGTGTGTGCGTGTCTACATGCCACGAGGGGCTGGTACGATGCATCAAGGGGGTGGGGTGAGTATCGCTGCAATAAGAGAGGAGGGCTTAGCCAAACGTATGCGCATGTGCAAATGCAGCCCAGCCCTTTTCTACCCACATGTTGATGTACATGCCACTCTGTGTCTACAGTTGCAAATACAAATGCGCATATGGGTACTCTGTGTTTGAGTGTTCAGCATTTGATTGTGTCTGAATCATGCTCTAAACGGAATGCACACTGTTATTCTTACACTTCTTTGATTACTGTAATTAAGTTTCAGTTTTGACACTTGATGTGTCTCATTTTTCTAAATATGTGAAGAACTCACATCCAATGCTAAAAGAAAAAAGTGAAAAGTCCCCTTTTACTGAATGCATCAGGAGACTCACTATAAGTACTGTAAGTGCCAATGACAGTAAATTGTTGGTGAACTTTACAGATAATTTCTCACTCAGGGATATTTTATTGGGATCTCCACTCATTTACGACCTCAGTGCATTATGAAACAGACAAAATGTCATTTGAAATGGTGGAAAAAGTACTCAAATGTTTACTTAATAGTAACATACTCCATATGAAGTATACTGTGAATACATTTGAATCTTTCTGAAAGGTTCACTTAGTTAGTTAAGCCTACATTGCTGTAGCCTGTTTTTTTATTATCTGTAGATTTGCCTTAAGGTTAATGCCTTTATATCAGGCTACTTTAATTAATGTCACAGTAGCAAATACTCTGAGGGTCCTGCCTCCAGTCACCTTGATTAAAAGGGTAGAGACAGCCTACTGTGCTTGATTAATTTACCAATCGATACAGCCACAAAGATGCTGTCAATAACTCAAGATTCAAGAATTTCATTTGCCATTTGCACCTCAGTACATTGGAATTCTGAGCAGTTTACCCCGAGTCAGCTTTAAGAAAAGAAAAAAGGTAGAAAAGGCACAAGGTAATTACAGTACAAAATAAGTAGCACAATTCAGCTCAACACAATAAATAAATAAATTATTCAAATAAACGGCCTCAGTGTAGTCAATAAATAAACTGAACTACCCTCTGCATAGGAACGATACCCCCAAAATACAAATATACAGTACATATGCTCCATGACCATGTTAAAAGAACTTGTAGCTCTCATAAACATATTTAAAAAAATAAATAATTAATATATTTCAGACAATTACACAGTGGAAGGCAGCATATTGCACAGCATTACAGTCCATTCAGTTCAGGTGTACTGTGTGTCAATAATGGTCACATGCCAAGTGGCAGATCAACAGAAGCAGAAACTGGGAGACTGTTATTTGCCTAACGTTACTCGGCGAAGTCCTCACTGTGTCAGTAGCTGCGTAGTAATACATTTCTGATCTTCTGCTATGTTATGAACCATGCAGACCTCTCAGGTCATCAGGATCAGGTCTGCTTAGTGTCCCCAGAGTCAGAACTAAACATGCAGAAGAAGCAGCTTTCAGTTTTTATGCACCAAATATTTGGAACAAGCTCCCAGAAAACTGCAGGACCAACTCCAACTCTGAGTTCTTTTAAAGGTCCCATATTATAAAAAAGTGAGATTTTCATGTTTTTTTATTATAAAGCAGGCTTAAGTCCGATATAAATACTGTGAAAGTATCGAAACACTCAATCCACAGGGAAATACACACAGCCCGTATTCATTTTGAAACAAGCTGTCAGGATTTCTGCCCATTCGTGATGTCACAAATATACAATATTTAGACCCTTGACACAATTTTAAACGTAAAAATTCTAAATGTGTCCCAGTTTATTTCCTGTTGCAGTGTATATGAATGACATCAGCTGACAGGAAGTACACATAGACCCAAGCTGTTGTCTAGCAACGCAATTCTGTTGCAATTCCGTCAAAATGCGCTAAAACGGAGCGTTTCAGACAGAGCTGTAAATACAGGCTTATACAGGCAGACAGTACGAGGAAAATAAAGGTTTTTTTGAACATTACAGCATGTAAACATGTTCTAGTAGAAACACAAAATACAAGTATGAACCTGAAAATGAGCATATTGTGGGACCTTTAAATCAAAGCTTAAAACGTTCCTGTTTGCTGCTGCCTTTTATTAAACCAGATAATGATCTTATACTGCACTAGAGCTTTTATTCTTGTGTGTTATATTCTATCATAGCTTTTATTTTTATTTTTCTAATATTTAATGTTTTTATAACTTTTTTTAATTATGTCTTAATGTCCTTGAATGTTTCTGTAAAGCACTGTTGCTGAAATGTGCTATACAGATACAGCTGCCTTGCCTTTGCCAGACATCTCATTCAGGTGCTGATCTGTCATGTGTGCTGCTATCTCCTTAGCTCTCTTCCGGTTTCGGCGCTCCTCATGCATACTTTATAGTGGTCTTGTATAATCCTGTACAAAATCAAAACATCTATGTAATTTTTTTCAACAAATTTATAACTACAAAGCACACGTGTACGTGTCAGTATGTTTTATAAGTACAAATCGATTTTAATGTGTGAGAGTGCGACTATGTAAATCCTCGTATTTTACTCTTTGTGCACAGGCACATGTGAAGACAGCTTCTTTACCCAGAGTTTTAGCGTGACCTCTACTGCAGTTGCAAAAATACTTGCTGGCGCTTTTGGGAGGTTGAATTCATTGATTGTTGTTTTTGACGATGTAACCCATCTCTGCAAAGGATCTCTGACAATCTGAATGAGAAACACACCTCCAGTTTGTGCATAACCATCGCTAAGAAGGGCTTATGTGCTCCTCGCCGCTTGATTTCCGACTCTGGGTGCTCAGTGTTGTCGTCGGAGTAGAGTGTGTTTCTGCAGCTGCACTGCATCACCATGGTGAGTATGACAGACACACAGCAGCCTGATTGTGTTGCACTGCATTGATAGATGAGTAGTTGCATCGGTTTCACATCTAGTTCTGACCGATGCTAGTTTGCAGCCAATGTAGTGTAACGATGGTGGCTTAGCTTGTTAGCCCAGAGCAGGTGCTTGTAGCCGGCTAGTCTGTGTAGCTCTGAAGCTAGTGTTAGCTTAAATACACCTCTGACTGTCTGGTGATGTTAATACTACATCATGATTACTGTTTTAAGTGATGTTCACCCACATATTATTGAAAAAAACATCTCCAACATCAAATCATAAAAGGTTTAATGTTGGATACATGGGTGAAAGAAGTTGTTGCTTGTTCTGTTTTTGTATTTTGACTTAATATGCTATGGTGTAACCTCTATACTCTGTGATTAGTATTACTATTTGGTCATTGTTGGTAAAGATTGTAATGTGATTGTGTACTGAAATGTAGCCTAAAACAGTTCAAAGTGATTTTAAGTGGACTCCAGGTAGAATAGCTGGGCTTCAGCCACAGCTAATTGAGATCTGAATTAAAGATACAGTGTTTGGGATTACTGACATTAGCTAGAGTTGCCATGGTAACGTTAGATTAGTTGAAGGTATGAATCATAACCAACAAGCATGGTGTTAGCATGGTGTTAGCATTCAGCTGGTATAGCAGGGTACCTTTGGGAGGAGTCAAGAAGGTGTGTTCACCTAACTCACCTGCACAGTTTGACCTCAGGATGCCCTCAGAGGTAGTGTGAAGCTCATTTTGGTGTAACTTATTTGTAATTTCACACAGGCGCGCTCTGATAGTTTAATCTTATTTCATGTCAAGGGTTTTTATAATACCTGTCAGGGAAATGTTTGCATCGTGAACTCACTGAGGGGAATTGATTTAGCTTAAATCGACCCGCTGACTGCTGACTGTCTGGTGATCCATTCCTAAGTGCCTTAACATGATTAACACCTTGATTCACGTGAATCATGTAAATGGCATCATGGTAAAACTTTCAGTGACCATGGCCCCTGACTTTTCCTATAGCTCAACCATCAGCCTAAAATGTTCCCATTGTAAACCAAATCGATTTATGCAGTGCCATGAAATGTGCTACGCGTGTTCATAGTTCCAAGATGATAAATGCTTTTGATTGGCAAGACTGCAATCGTTTTATGTGTGGTGTTTGATTAAGAACACAGCCGATAACAAAGCATAAGCTAGATGGTCAACCCTTCTACATGAAACACCTTTGTAAATAATGGAGGAGGGAAAGTTGTTGAAAGATTTGGCTCCACAACCTTGATCGAGATCCAGAGCTCAAACACAGAATGACCTTCATTTCACTATAAACAGAAAGGGAGTGCACTCTGTAGAAGCCAGGAGTTACACACACCTTCAGTCAAACCAAAAACATGAATTCAACCATGCTAGTTTCCTCAAAGCACTTCTTCTTCTCCTGTTTTACTTGAAGCCATTATGTGTAATATGGCAATTTCCAACTTAAAGGGAGTTGTAGAACCAAAACAGACACTGTGGAAATCTTTTAGGCTACCAACATACTATGGCTATATCACCATCCTGACATCCATTCCTAAGTGACTTAACATGATTCACACCTTGATTCATGGGAATCATGTGATTGACTGACTACCAAATGTCCCTTACAACTCTCATGTGACATCATGGTATGTCCAAGTGCCTGGAACTCCACACCAATTTGCAGAGCTGAAGACACATCTTGCATGATTAGTCAAACAAGTCTTTGCAGCTACGGTTTGATGTGATGACCTAGTATTGGCTGACATGACGATCTACACCTTGAGGTGATTGAGATTTGGCTACCAGAAGAGATTTTTTAATTTCATGTCAAAGGTTTTTATAATACCTGTCAGGGAAATGTTTGCATCGTGAACTCACTGAGGGGAACTGATGGATGCACGTTTGTCCTTATCTTTGTAATTACAATACTAGTCAAAGAATTGGCAGTTATGAATGCATTCATGATGGTGTGCATTTGTTATAGCACCCAATAATCCCCAAATGTCCCTCAAAAACACAGTTGGTGTCTTGAATCTCAACACAACCAGCTCTAAATCTGACAAAATCAACAGTAAGATGGGACGGGGTGCAACTTAACAATTTGGGGGAGCTCCAACACAATCGTCATAGATGCATTTTTTTTATGTTGTTTGGAATTGTGTCATGACTATTTAGGTGTGTTGATTTGTATTATTATTCATATCATAGAATCAAATCAGAATGTCCACAATCTGCTGAATGCTAACCTCTTTTACATCAGCTTGGACAGTCACAGGACAATAGTTGTCAGGCAGGTAGAGTCATTCATTCTTCAAATCATGCAGGTAGAACAATCAGATAAGGTCTGAACATTTCCAGTTTATTATAGCACCACCAGGGTATACTGTAATACTAGTGGAGGGGGGGGGACGAAAAAAAACTGAAGTTACAGTACATCATAGAAATGACAAACATCCAGGATGTCATTATTCTTTTACTACAATATTAATTAGACCCATTCCGAAATACAGTGTGTCTTATATCTAACCACAGTGGCAATATTTCTGTAAAGCCACATTTCCACTGTTTGGTACGGCTCGGTTCGACTCACTTTTGGTACCAGGTCCTTTTCTCTAGCTGTGTTTCCACTGCAGATAGTGCTCACTCAATGTAGGCAGGATTCTTAGCTGATCAGCTTAGCGACGGCGCGCGAAACTGCTGTGACATAGTTTGAAACAGGACACTGGCTGAATCATTTCAACAGCAACCAAACCGTGGAATGTCTGCACTTTGTCAATTGTACAGCGTAGTGTACAGTGTAGTTGTGTGAGCTGCCATTTTAAAAAAATCTGGGTAGAGTAAATTAAAAATTGCCGTCGCTATTGCTGGTTGCTTGGCTATTTAAAAATCACGGGTTTGTGCAGGATGTCGCGCTAGTGACGATTCTCTTTGACCAATCAGTGGTCTGCATTGTTTAACTCCACCTTGTAGTATCAGCTCAGCTCACTTGGAACCTTGACCGAGGAGGTACCAAAAATGGAGTGGTGCTGTTGCTACCATCCACAACTTTTGTTAATGGAAATGCAAAAAATAACCGTTCTAATGTGTAACAAACTGAACTGGACTGCTTGGTGGAAACGTGCCATTAGAAAGTGTAGTTCTAGATTTCCAACACTCAATAGTTGAACAATTTACAGAGAAGGATTAAACACACCCAAGAGTAGTCGAGATGAATGACATTGGGGAAACATTGGTCAATGAGGGGTTTCACTGCTTCAAAGTTAGTTTCATGGGCAAAATAGTAGTGATGTAGTTTGAGCTCTTATCACTGCAGCCCCCACTCTCTACCCCCAACAGATTTCATTTGGTCGTTGTGTGGAGGGGGTCAAGCGGACTGGGAAAGATAAGAGAGTCCATGCTGGCTCAATTTCCCCCAGGCCTGAGTTCCTTACAGGGCCCCCACAGAGAATGGTCAGCATCCACCAAACTAAGGCTGTTTGCTTTTGACCTATATATCATGACCATTACTCACATGGTGAATGTCTTGTGTCAGAGAGGTTGTGTATGGTCACGCATCACATCTTAGCCAGTGTAATTGTCAAATTATTGGCACCCACTCTCCACTCTGTGACTCTAGAAGAAGTATTGACTTTTCGCATTTGGAGCTTACCCCATGCTGGGTGACACTGGGGATCCCATGACCAATCCAAAATCTAGGTCTAGTAGTGTACAGGTCTGGCCCCTCATCACTTGTCCTGTCTTGGTTTCATTCAATTCCTCCTCCTACACCTACAGCAGTCTGACCATAGGTTTAACCATCACTCAGAAATACATTTACTAGTATTAATGCGCAGAGTCGCTCATTATAATGATTGTCCAGCCTTACGCTAGAAGCAGGATGTGTGTGAGGTTAGGTTAGCATGTTAATTGCAGTGAAGCCCAAAACCCAATTTATTCTAAAATATTCAAATAAAGGGAGTGTTATTGTAGAAATTCAGACTACATGTTTAGTCCGTTTTTGGATTAGGCAATTATAAGAATGAGCTGAAAGCTTAAGTAAAGATGCTGAAGGCTCTACTAACAAAAAAAAAGGGAACTCGACAGTGCAAAAATCAATTAAAGTGAAAGATTAGCAAAAACCAGAGAATTGTGAGCTGGGGCATTGTTTTAATCAGTGTTCCTTGCTGGAAGGAGAGAATATTGTGTGGCTCAGTAAAAAAAAAAAATAGACACTATAAACACTACCAATAACTAAAAGGAAAAGGGTTCATGCTATCAAGGATAGGCCAAGCACCCGCTAGATGACTGTCTGACCCAGAGGACGTATTTGCAGAATCTGTATGTCAGCAGTCTGTATTTTACTTTTTTAAAAGATTGGAAAACTCATTCTATGAAAAACTTATTTCTTAATGGACCAATTATTTCTCAAATTGCCACCAAAGCGCACATTAAGCAAAGTGAAATTATAACTCTGAATTGCCCTTTTAGGGTGAATGTAGGCTCTGTTGTGTAGACTTGAGTTAGGGCAGGGAGTTGTGTTTAGCCTGCTGTTGACGTGTAAACATCATGTTGAAAACAAAGAAGGCTACAAGATTTATTGCTTTATATTTATATGATGCGTTTGCATGTTTGGATTCACTGGTACATTCTTAGGTACCAGTACAGATATAAGACTGTTGTTGGATAATATTTGATTGGGGGATTAGTTAGCTAATTGGTTCTCTTTGCGTGTGTGCAGGCACAGATATCAATGATTCCTACTGATTACCAAAAAAAAAATAGGCCAACCCGTTGCAGCCCTTACCTAGAGTGAAAGGATAAAAGCGTAGCATGATGGAATTATTCTGGCCTCTTAAGCCTAAGTGAATATTGATCTAAGTATGCTGGGTTGATATTGAGCCCCTCATGTTGCTAAATCTTTGGGTACCTACCACAGGAGTGCTGGCTGTTCATTCTCCTGGGCACATTGAAAGCTGACATTGTGTGACAGATGTCGCAGACAGAGTGTAATTTAGTGAACATTGTATTTATACCACTACATTTACTCAAATTACAGTAGTTGGTTAGTTAGAATTAAATTCCTTTATAATAAAGAAATACGTTTGTATCAAGGTAAATGCGGCCATATATTGAATCTATATCACTCTAGAAGTAAAATTATTTTAATAATACCTATTATGGCATGTAGTGGAACACTTCATAGATAAAAAAAACAAATGTTATTGTTTGGCTAATCCAGGAGCCTAAATTAAATACCTGGCAAAATACTGTAAATCCAGTAGTGCCATGAAACAGTCTTAATCGTTGACATTGCCCGCAATGTCCTAATACAACCATGGATATTAAAGGGACAACTGCTTTGAGATAAAACGGTATAAAAATGTTTTGTTCTGGTTGCCAAATCTCAATCACCTCAAGGTGTAGATCGTCATGTCAACCAATACTAGGTCATCACATCAAACCCTAGCTGCAAAGACTTGTTTGACTAATCATGCAAGATATGTCTTCAGTTCTGCAAATTGGTGTGGAGTTCCAGGCACTTGGACATACCGTGATGTCACATGAGAGTTGTAAGGGACATTTGGTAGTCAGTCAATCACATGATTCCCATGAATCAAGGTGTGAATCATGTTAAGGCACTTATGTATGGATGTCAGGATGGTGATATAGCCATCGTATGTTGGTAGCCTAAAAGATTGCCACAGTGTCTGTTTTGGTTCTACAATTCCCTTTTAAGATGGAAATTGCCATATTACACACAATGGCTTCAAGTAAAATAGGAAAAGAAGAAGTGCTTTGTGGAAACTAGCATGGTTGAATTCATGTTTTTGGTTTGACTGAATATGTGTGTAACTCCTGGCTTCTACAGAGTGCACTCCCTTTCTGTTTATAGTGAAATGAAGGTCATTCTGTGTTTTGAGCTCTGGATCTCGATCAAGGTTGTGGAGCCAAATCTTTCAACAACTTTCCCTCCTCCATTATTTACAAAGGTGTTTCATGTAGAAGGGTTGACCATGTAGCTTATGCTTTGTTATCGGCTGCGTTCTTAATCAAACACCACACATTGAGGATTGCAGTCTTGCCAGTCAAAAGCATTTATCATCTTGGGATTATGAACACGCTTAGCACATTTCATGGCAATGCATAAATCGATTTGGTTTACAATGGGAAATTTTAGGCTGATCAAGCTATAGGAAAGATTAGGGGGTTATGGTCACTGAAAGTATTACAATATCCTTTTTCTGGGGAAAATCAAATGCCAAATTTCATGGTGAAAACACCACCAGTATAACCAAGTTAATCTACAATTAAGGTCAAATTCACTCATTGTACTGCCAACAAATTGTCCTCAGAAACACTAGAGGGAAGCTTGTTTTATAATATCACAAATATATGTACAGTTTGTTTATGTTGCTAGATTGTATATCAGAGATGTCTTTCGATCTGAGATTGCTATAGACTTCAAATCGCATTTGAGACACTTTATGAGGTACAGATGGAATATATGCCTCAGCCTTTATGTCTATATAAAACTGTACTTCATATGTGTAACTGCTTTATGGCATGTATAATTACTATTTAAATGGGATTTTAAACCCCCATCCTATTTCCACAGGGTGTGATCGGTGTGCAACTGGTGGTTACCATGGTAATGGCCAGTGTAATTCAGAAAATCATACCTCATTATTCCTTCGCAAGATGGCTACTGTGCAGTGGCAGGTAAGGCAAAATCCTGTACATGCTGTTTCCCATAGTTTCTCTAAATGCTACAGTTTCATTTCTTCAGTTTCCTTGCCGTGTGAGAAGTTTATTTCAGAAAGAATCCAGAACAATGGGGATCAAAATTACTCAGATGGCAGAGTTTGAAAAAGGGGGTTTGGATAGAAGAAGAAAAAGAATCATTAAATCACACTGGAAAGACCAAAGGGCATCAAAATATTTGGGATGACCCCGAGAGGATGGTGCATAAAAATAAAAGTGCCCGCCTCGTTTCCTCTAATTAGTGCCACATATGCTTTTCAGTAAACAACTTCTGGGAACACGTTTAATAATTAATTAACTTTTTCTTTTTCAGGGCACTGTTGAAATATATTTTTTTGAAAAACTTTTGCCCTAAGCAGACGGCCCAGAGTGTCCCTCCAGAATATTTTGTAATTAATTTTCCATAATAAATAAATGTACAAGGGGAAAAAACAAGCTGTGCTCCTTCTATCCCCCTCTACCATGCAGAGTGCCTCTCAATATGCTCTGACAAGAGGGTTTCTAAACAAAGTTAAGGAAGTCTCTGTGCCTGAAATGTTCAAATGGATGCTGTTAAATTAGCTTCTATTTCAAGCCACATAACCTTGCTGTTGTAAAGCTTCTCACAAGTGCTGTTGAGATGTGTATTAGAGTCGCTGATATAAAGTAAAGCTCTGAGAAATGTCTCTGTGTGTGTGTGTGTTGTTGGAGTTAATCATAAAGCTGTTACAAATTTAGTCTTTGGGTCATGTTCATAGAATAAAGACTTAATATCACTGCTTTCAAAGGCATTTTTCAGTGACGTTTTTTATATTATTGCTTTAACGTGTGATGTAAAGGCAATTTAAGTAAGTGAATTCCCCAAGTGATTATATAATATGTCTCTTGTTTAAGTTGAAATCACTTGTATCTACTATTTCCTTACTTCAGACATTGTACATTGTATGTTCTAATAATTGCATAGTAGGACAAATCTAGCTTAACTATTTTTTTTTCCTCCTAAATATCTGCTTTATTGTGTCCTCTTTTCACGCTTTCCTTCTCTGTCCATGTCTGAGCCTGATTCCACATCTCTCTCCTTTTTCTTTGTTCACAGTCTGCGGTGGTATCAGCACCCTACGGAAGATGAGTTGAGGAGCTTAGCTGGGAAACAAAAAGGACAGAAGAAGAAAGACAGGTAGGTAGGAAGGGGGGGGGGCGGCATGAAGAAGGGCTATTGTTTGGGGGGTTGGAGAAATGCAGTGGCAAGAGGAGGTACGAAAGGCACCCCTTTCATCAGAGAGGAAAAGAAAAGATGAGAAGCAGACATTGGAGATGGATGGAGACCACAGGCATGTCGGCAAACAGATGAAGCTGATGTGTTTATGTGGCTCATTTAAGGCCTGTTTGAAGTAAGGAGACAGAAGTCTGTTTTTGTTGTTTTGTTCCTTTATGCCTCTGCATTGAGGCTCAGAGCAGCTGGGCTTAGAAGTGGCCCTGTCTAGTGGATGTGAGGGAAAAGTTGGTTCTGTTTTTTGGAGCCATTACTATTAGGCTATTTTAGGGGATGACACTTTAAAGGGATTGCATCTTCTCTGAAATCAAAGTTTTCCAAAGAGTATTATGTCTTCAAAGTGGTCAGATGTCAAGCTTTGATTCTGGAAGATGAGTTTCCATCAAGACTACTTTGCAATTCCAAAAAAAAACTATTAGATTTTTTTTTTAGGGCTGCAGGTGGAAGTTGAACCATATGTTGAACACGTGAATTAAGTGCCATTTCCTTTGTACCCTCCTTTTTTAAATGTGAATTTTAAATTGCAGTCGCCACTGAAAGTTAATCCTCGCTGTTCCTCGCAGTGTCCAGCTTCTAACTTAAGGCGGTTTGGTAGCGCAGTCCTTTCTCTGACCCTGTGTGAGGCAGGTCAAGGCTCTCTAGCACCACATGTTCAGTAATCCCTTGGAAGAAAAAGATGGACCACTGTCCTTTTGCCAGCTCGTGCCATGCAGCTCCGTTCCCTTTGTTAACCGCCTGACTCCCTCAGTCAGGGGTGAAGCTGAGCCCCTTTTTTTTCCTGTCAGGTGCCTCACAGATGAAATCTGTCCGGGGCATGTTTGGCCCTAGAGTCTTACAGTGGTATTGTCCTGTGAATTCAGCGCACACACAGGGCTGAACAAACAAAAGACCAGAACTGAGGAGGCCCACCAGACAGCTCTTCAAGCCTAAAGAACAGCTCTCCATTCGCCTGCTGTTAGCGATTTAGCGCTGCTGCCTATGTATTGCCCCCCTTGATCATGGAAGAGTCCAGTAGTATTAATAGTAATAAAAGTAACCTCTGCCAACTATTAACATTGGATGCCAGAGCTGCATTGAGTACAGAAATATGTGGAACGGCTCCCTCTTTTCAATTGTATGAAAAGTAGGATGAGATAAAAACCTAAACAAAAACATCTACTAGAACACACCCCAATAAAAGAATATTTTTTCAGCATCATTATGTATTTTACAGTTTGTATTTCTTTATAGGATAAAATAACATTGAAATTGATCAAATTCTTGCATTTTGGAATTGCTTGTTTGTGTTCTCCTGACCCTAGTTGTTGTTTTGCTTCTTTCCTCTTTGCCCTAGGAAGTACAACGGTCACATAGACAATAAGCCGCTAACGGTTCCCAAGGACATAGATTTACAGCTGGAGACAAAATACATCGCAGAAGTCGACACATTAGGTACAAATCTGAGGACAAATGTCTAACAAACACATTTTGGTTGTAACTTTTCAATCACATACACTCTTAATGTTTGCATATTTTGTATATTTTGTTATTGAATATTTAGATTAAATGATACTCTCTGTGCCCCCCACAGCATTGCACTACTTCCCAGAGTTCCAGTGGCTGGTGGATTTCACAGTAGCGGCAACTGTGGTCTATCTGATAACAGAACTCTACTACAGTGTGGCTCAGCCCTCGGGAGAGATGAACATCAGCGTGGTCTGGAGCCTGCTAGTACTCGCATTTGTTCTGTATCCTTTCATCAGTTACTCTTTACATCTTGGTTAGCCTTTTTTTGATGTGATGAGATTTAACAACGACTGATAAAGTTGTTGTTAAATCTCATCACAGTTTTGGTGTAAACTCTTCTTTAAATTGGTAACATGTTTCTGCTGTACATTATGTAGCTTGGTTTGGCCACATTTGAGGTTTCAGCAGAACAAATATATTTTTCTATGGACTCTCCTCTGCACTCTCACATTATCATTATTTTCACTTTGCACTCTTCACCACCGTCCTATGTATATATATATATATGTCATAGGTTAACATCTCTTTGTCTATAAGAGAGCAAATCATTCCGGCTTGATTGCGTGGATGCAGCAGTGGCAGAAGGAGACTATAAAGTGACTGCTCGAGCTCCTACTGGCTTGACTGCAATCACCTTTATCCTCCGCAGCTACCTGCTATTTTGCTACGCTGAATGATGGTTAAATGATATGCATTAGCCTTGCCACCAACCACAGGGATCAATCTTTCCAGTGCTCCCGGTCGGGCCCGGCTCACCGCGGTCAGATGGTGTGTCATTTCCTGCCTACGTCGGAGATTGGAGGCCCAATTTTCACAGCCCAACAGACTGATATGCTTGGGTGGGGGGAGGAAAAGGACAGACTGGGGAACAGATGAAATGGCACTATGAAGATGAGGGAATATGTTGGCTCAATATAAGTGTTAATGGGGGGACACTTGATTTCAGTTTTTCCTGTTTCAGCTCTGATGATATGTTTAAGACTCTTGTCATCTCTACCGCCTTAACCTTCACTGGTAACCCTGGAGCAGCACTCTCCTCACCTATCTGCATCTAATGGTACCTTGTTTCCTCGAAATGTATAAATGTGACTCGGTATACTCACCTTTGGCCAATGTTGACAGGCTCTGTGGTATATTAATTGTAGCCCACCACACGATGGCTCAAACACCTCTTTTCAACCTCATGCTGGCTTGAACTTGTCTTGTGAGTGTTTATACAGCTGTCTTCTCTTCACTGTACTGAAAAGAAGGGGAAGGGGGGGAGAAAAATAAGACTCCACTAGATTGAATACCATTCTTAAGATGGAATAAAAAGGAGTGAAAAATTGGCATCCTGTCACCTGAAATGTTGCAGAAACTGAGACTTTCATCTCCGTGGCAATCTAGAGTTTGCTTTAGAAACGTGCTTTGTCCTTACAGCTTTCTGATCAAGGTTGACGGGGGCAGAGAAAAATACTATTACATCCTCAGTGGCGCGCATTGGTGCCAAAGTACCCTCACATTCTGTACCCACACCTGCCGGGGAGCAGGGTTTGTGTGGCATTACGGGGTTGACAGTTTGCACAGGGCCCGTAAGAATGCACAAACTGTGTGTTTGTGTAAAGATGAAACACATTTTGTGCGGTGAGTAGCTGAGTGCTACTGTGTTCTAAATGTTTTGTATTGGTTGATTGCGGAGACATATTTCTGTTTCCCCTTGAACCTGTAAAAAGGTATTGAAAATCTATCTGCATGGGATTTGCTTTGTATGCCAGTGGGCATCTGGAGATGTTTTTCCTTGACTCTGTCCACACAGTAAGACCCTTTTCTCTCTAACGGCCCACTACTTCAAGCTGGAGGAAGGAGGGGAGCGTTCACTCTGCATCACTTTTGCTTTCTTCTTTTTTGTCAAAGCCATGGCCATTCTCATTGTCACTGAAAACTACCTGGAGTTTGGTCTGGAGACAGGTGGGTGCTCCACTATGCTTTTTCTCACAAAATACCCTGCTGGTAACATCCAAATGTTGTTGCTTTTGGCACCCAGTGAGCGAGTCTCTCTCAAACATTTCTTCATTTTTTTTTTTAGGTTTTGCAAACTTCTCTGACAGTGCTCTACAGTTTCTGGAGCATCAGGGCTTAGACTCCCAGTAAGTACAAAATCAGTATTCTCATAGTATCATTTTTGCCTTCATGAATTCTTTATGACTCATGAAACTACAGTGGTATCTCACCTATGTTTTCTCTTTTACAGGGGTCCCATATCTAAACTCACCTTCAAGCTGATCCTGGCCCTGCTTTGCTCCCTGATTGGAGCATTTCTAACTTTCCCTGGTCTACGATTGGCCCAGATGCACCTAGATGCACTCAATCTGACCACAGGCAAATTTACACAGTGAGTCCACTACAGTAATTGTCTTCACTCATGTATTTTTTTCATTGAATACATTTGATGTCTTCCTTATCCTTAATAATAAGGATGTAAACGGCAGAATCTTTGTTGAAATGTGACCTTTTTAAAGGTGCTAAATGTGAGATTGGGAGCATTTCTATTGCCTCCGCATGGCTCTCAACATGGTGACGTCTGAACCAGTGGCCTGTAGCTAATGATGTTAACAGCGCTAACAACAGCTACAGTGCTGACAGAGCTATCAGTGTTAATCTTGCGCTACTCTTGCACAACGGCGCTGTTGATCGGGACGGCGTTATCAGCCGTAACCGCCACATGAGCGCAGTGCAGAGCGGTGGCCGTGAGCTAGCCAGTGGGGCACGCTTGCATGCACTAAAAGGCATGCGCGGCCGGTCTGGCTGTCAACAAAGCACGGAGAAGCTTGAATTACAACACACACAGAGGGAGAGCGACTTCATCTCTGCTCAGGTAGACATTACTACAGTATATCTTTATATTGCAAATAGCTGTTTGATGCTATATTAATGCTCTTGATGTCGTATAGAGCACCTTTTAAGAACTACCTGATCAGGAAAAATTTGTAATGTGCTTTATTGTTTACTTTAGTCGCCCTATTTCAAGACTCAGCCTTCAGTGTGCGGTCCAAATGTTTATCTTCACTCATTTCCAGTGGTCTTCTAGGTGAAAGCATATAACTTTCATTTCTCATGTAAATGAATGAATTGTTCATTGGAAAACACACGTCTCTGATCATAATAGAAAAAGCTTTAGGATAGCCTGCTGTGTCTTTGGTTTCTAAATTTAATCAATACACAATGTGCTCAAATTGGCCACAAACTGTGCTCAAGCACCAAACTGTCCTATCTCGGAGTACCAAATATAGTGCAGTTGCACTTGTCTCCTACTATTCGGAGTGTGTCAGATACGAGAGAGCACCCTGCGAGTCAGATGAAGACTTCCTCCGTTGGGGCAGATTTCTATTTCAGAACTCACTGGGTGGCATGTCTATGACCATGATATAGGGGGTGCAGGAGCAGGGAGCATGTTGCATCTAGATAATCCACTTTGGCATAGCAGACTCTCCAAAATGTTCTCCTCTTCCATTCCTCCCTCTTAACTGTCACAAGCTTACATCCTCAGACGCTGTCACTAGCAAGGATTATCTCCAAGCCCTTCAAAATCTGTGCCTTGGTTATCTTCTCACCCCTTCTCATGGAAAGTTGCGTTGATATCATGGACTTCATTTCTCATTATGACAACTTCAAATTGAGATTAGAAAGCGAAGATTTCAGTTAGCTAGTTATGTTTTTCCTCAAATACATGGGAGTCATTGATGATGATTCTCAGCAAGTGTAATTATCAGAGGTCTTCTGGGATGCTTGCTGTAATGGAAGACAAGTTGTCGGATGTATTTCAGCTTGTAGCATTATTATTGGTTTACCTGGGCATCTTCTCCTTCACCTCCCCTTTTCTATAGGACTCTGCTGCATATCAACTTCCTGTCCCCTCTTATCATGGTCCTGCTGTGGGTGAAGCCCCTTACCAAGGACTACATAATGAACCCCACTCTGGAAAAGGAGAGTGTGCCTTTGTAAGTAATTAATCTGGTTTCAACAATCCTTTTAAATGTCTGATCCGGATGTACACGACACTGCAAGTTCTGTCGCCGTTCTGGCACGTCACTTGTACTCACAACAATTGTTTTCTCCTACTTATGAATATAATATGACTAGACAAATTCTTGTGTATACACGTAGCTAAAGTCGGTGAGCTCAAAAGCAAAATAATTTATTAAGAAGAGATTAAACCTTTTTGTTGTTGAGTTATTTGTAACTAACTACAGTGGAAACCGCTTATAGTGATCATGGTTATAGTGATTAACTGCTTATATGGATCAAAAAGCTTGGGAAAGAATCATTCCTATACAAACGAAGTGTAAATAATAAGCTTATAGTTATCAGATAATCCGCTTACAGTGTTCATTTTGGGTCTTTTCATACATGACAACAAATGAAAAAACATTTTAAAATATGTTAGACTAATGTTAATTGAATTTTTGTTTTTACTTTATTCCCGTGATACTTTACCTCTTGGATCATCTGCTTTCCGGCTGGAAACCTGTGCTGCGTGCACATTGATATCATAATGGGAAAGTCATTTTCTCTGAATAAAAAACGAATGTGCACAGAGAAACACCTGTGGTTAAAGCTGCCCTCATCAAGTGGATTGATAATGCCTGGTCACATAATGCCCCCATAGTGAAACTTTGCCGATCCTCAACCGGCTCTGCTGCACACATGCACAACGGTGCCCATTTCCCTCCATGCCGCTATACCGGGTGAGAGAACGAGGAGCCCCGATGAGGGAAAAGGCAGAAGAATTGGCAGCGAGCCAGTAAATAGTGACGCGGTCCAATCATCACTTTCATGTAATAAATATTCAAATGGTAATTAGATTGTAATCTGCATAAGAAATTATGCACAACAAAGATTTTGTTATAATAATCATCCACTTATAGGGATCAATTTGACCCGGACAGACGTGATCACTATAAGTGGTTTCCACTGTATTTGTAAACTTGTATTCCAAAGTTTACAATCATATTATTTAGTTATAGTTGTAATAATTGAGCATGGATAATGAGCTCAGTGGTTAAAATGCTTTGTAGCTCATGTATGAGATTGCCTAAACATTTCTTGCACACTTGCTGAAGGTGTGCCTGTTGATTGATCTGTACTTGGTAGGCAAGCCAGTTGGACTCCCTTGATATCTAGCAAGCTAATTACCTGCCATTCAAACAAGAGGGATGGGACAACATTGGTGAGCTGTGAAAATAAAAGTAATTGGTGGCTTTTGTGCTGGAAAATGGATGTAAACAATGCAACAGCGGTTACGAAAATGGAATTTACAACGGTTCAATGAGATAAGGGATGTATTCAGCTTGTAGATGAAGTGACAATACACACATTGTCTACTTGGGTTCAAATTAGACTGTAAACAAATGTAGTCGTACCTCGGGGAAAACTCTTTATTGTATCTCTAGCTGCTGTCATTTGTTAGCTGGCTAGTCATTCTAAGATAACCTCTTTCATTTGTTGCGAGTTTGAATTCTGTCATGTGTCAACTTTTTTTTTCTGCTGCTAATGTTGATAACATCAAGGTCAAATGTGATAAAGGCCGATTTCATGTTACAATATACCCCCCTTTTCACCTTTTCAACTCTCAATTTCACCCTCCTTTTACTTTCTCCTCTGAGTTGTTTACGAGTCCTTTTGCTTTTACCATCTTTCCTTCTCATTGTCTCTGCCTAACATCCATATGATGGAGCAGATACATGATGTGTTGAGTTTGCAGGGCAAAAAAAAGCTGTCATCCCTTCATCATGTGTCTTCTCTTGTCTTTCTATTAATACCAGGATGACTGAGGATACGTATGATACATTGCGGTTATGGGCCATCATACTGATGTGTATGCTCCGGCTGGCTATGATGAGACATCATTTGCAAGCCTACCTCAACCTGGCCCAGAAGGGTGTGGACCAGATGAAGAAGGAGGCGGGACGGATAAGTACCGTTGACCTGCAGAAGATGGTGAATAAGATAATAGATATAATAGTCCTTTATTATGCCCCTCTGCAATCCTGCATCAATTTAGAAATACAAAATGATATCCCATTTAACACATGACATACTGTTGGAAGGGATTAAGAAGCAGAGCAGTGTTATGATCCATAGTAACCGCTTAGATGGAAGCCACCTTGCTGGTTTTGCAGAGGTGGAGAAATTTAGGAGTAAGCCAATTTCCCTTTATTAAAAGCAAATATAGACGCATTTAGGTGCCTTGTCTTGTGAATTAAGGAACAGAGCACAAAACTCAGTCGTCCGTCCACAGGACATGCATTATGCAGGAGGCATGCAGCCCACCTGTGGTGCATTTGGAAATTTTGGATACAGTATCAGTGAGTGTGTTGTGGCCAAACACATCGGCTCCTCCTATCATTTCCTTTAAAAGCCCTCCCCAAAACAAAGTACTGACAGTTTAGTCTGGTGCAGACCAACCTATCCTATCTTACAACTCATATTCTTGATCATTATGTGCACAGAGTCAGATATTATCACATTTATACCATGGTCTGGGTGAATATTCGATTCTGACAGTACACATAGATCAGGTGTTCGTGAAACTCTTTATTGATTTTTGGACAATGACATGGCTGGATAGCTAGCTTGTCTCGTTGTTAAACATACTGTCAATTTATATTTACTGTTAATCAACCGTACGTAATGTTATTGACGTTGAATCTCGCTAGCGTAACGTTAGCTTTCTGGCTCACAGCTGAGCCAAAGGCTTCTATGAGCTGAGCGGACTAGAAATATCTCCTGTTGCCAAGTCGTAACTAAGCTCCGTCCTATTTACTTGAGCAGTGAATGTTTCCATTGCATAAGAACCTTATGGGATGGTAGGGATTTTTTCCAGGTATTTGCAAACCCTCAGGGTTATCAGGGAAATGGAGTGAGTAGATTGCGATCAAAATCTAGAGTTTTTCACAAAATGCATGAAAATATAAATTAATTAGTGACCAAAAAGTGACCATGGTATAAGCGGGATAATGCCCTTCAAAGTGTCCATAATCAGGAATTAATGGACTTTTTGCACAGAGGACAGTTCTGGCCTCCACTTCATCCATTGATTTCTGATAATGGACGTCATCGAGCATTATCCCTTACTTAATGTCCAAATTAGAATATATGGCGTTGAAAATACAGGTAGGCTGTCAGGAGTCTGTTTTTAGTTGAATTTAATTTCTAGATTTAGTGAAAGAGTTATGGTCTATAACAGACTGATTGTGAAAGCAAATGCCTGGAAAAGTTTCTGTCATTTTAAAAATGCCTTAAGATACAACATTATTCAAACTGATATTGGCCTTAGATGATGTTTGAGGAGAAACAAAAAGCAGCTATGTGTTCGGTGTTAAACCTCTCAAGTCTTGCACGATGCACAGTTTATGTAAAATCCCATCATAATAGAATTCTTCTTCTTCCTCTTCCAGGTTGCACGTGTTTTTTACTACTTGTGTGTAATCGCACTACAGTATGTGGCACCACTGGTGATGCTGCTGCATACAACTTTGCTGCTAAAAACCTTAGGTGAGTCATGCACATGCTCGAGGATTTTCCAGTTTACAAATAACTCTTTGCCTTCCCATAAATTCAAGCGCTTTTTCATCCTTTGTCTTATTTATTACAGGTGGACACTCCTGGTGGGTTTATCCTGAAGAAGACCTGCCTTGCATCTATGAAATGAACTCTGACTCTGTGATGGGGGCGGCACCTATAGCAGCCCCAACACCAGCTTCAGTGGTAGAAACGGGAGCCCGGGCATCAGTAGCCCAGCTGTCGGTGGCCCTGGGAGGCCTGCGGACTGTCTTCAGCCCCTTGCTCTTCCGGGGCCTCTTCTCCTTCTTTACTTGGTGGATTGCTGCCTGCCTCTTCTCCACCTCCCTCTTTGGCCTCTTCTACCACCAGTATCTCATGGCAGCATAGCATCCCCAACCCAGCAGTGGCAGCCAGACCCCCCCCCACAGGGCTCCCGTGTGTCGGGCCCGATCAGAAAGGACCGAGTTGAGGCAACAGAGGCCTGTTGATGACTCTGCTCCACAACTCCTCCCTCCTCTCTGACCACCTCACAACAATGACTGACCATATCATCAGAGCTCCTGGTTCAAACTTCCAGTGCTTCCTCCACAGATGACTCTGTGAACTCTTGTCATTGTTTTTACTTCAACGACCACTACCTTTTTGTTTTTTATTATTATTTGGAGAGCAAGATTTTTTAACCTTAATAACAGACAGACTAAAAGTGTGAGTTAGAAGAATATTAATATGTGTCAGTGGTGTATTGGCATAGTAATGATAAATCGGTCCAGTTTGCTGTGTGAAATTTTAATAATATGAGGTAAAATAATGTATCTCAGATGCTGATTCTAATTAATTTTACGTGTTGAAATGTGGTGTGGCAGTTCTCTTCAGCTCCAGAGTTTTATTCATGTTGTTATAATTTTCAATTGATCTCATGTAATGAGTTTAATTCATCAACATCTTCAGAATCATGATGTCTTTTACTCTAAATGCAGCCTCTTACAGCTTCACGCGTGTCAGCAGGAGTCCGATTTCAGACTGTTATATTGGAATCCCTTCTTTATCCAGTGGTCACTAAGGCTTCTTTCAACTAGTATTGGCAATACATTACATCACAGACTTATTCAGGAAACACCTCTGGAGTTACTCGGCATGACTGGGTACATGCTGTTAGGTTAAAGTTGTATTGGTTGGTACTTACTGTAACATTAAGTCATGCAACCATGTATATTCCAGTGTGAATCACAGCCCACGAAGGGGCTGATTTCCCACAGTGAGACATTGTAAATAAGCTACATTTAGGTCACAGAATATCATTGAATCTGGAGATGTTCATGGAGGCTAATGTGTGACTTCATATTAGCCTAAAATCACCATATTTTTTTATATTTTTGTAAGTTTTGGGGAGATTGATAACTGCCATACTTGTGTCCCGTGTTTTGTCTTTTGATCAAAAGTTTAAAAATATGTGTGTTGAAACAAAATAGTCTGTTTTACTCAAATGTCTAAATTCCGTTGCCACGGACCACAAAAGTGTCTGAAATAGTCTTAAAATATTGCAGCAAGGACCAAGAGGAGGAGGAGGAGGAGGAGGAGGAGGAGGAAGAGGAGGAGGGAGGGGCAGCCTGTGTGATATTCCCAGAATGGCTGTCAGCTAAACAGGGTCAGAGAGTGGACAACCGATGAAGAGCTGTACCTGCAGAGGAGGGGAAGAGGAGATGTTAAACTCGTGGGGAGACATCTCATTGACTTGAAGCTGATGTATTTAAATGTTTAATCTGAGTCGTAACCTCCCTGGTTTTAACTGAGCCATTTTAGAAGCTAGGAGAGAATTGTAAGCTCTTTTTTGGAGCAGCAGAGATGATTTAAAGGGAGGACAGCACTGAGGGGCTCAGTCGAGATATGTGTCTCTGTGTCTGTCTGCATGTCTAGGATCTCTGCTGTAGGTCAGCTGAAAGGGCATTGTGATCAAGAGGAGAGTGATGTCAACTACTGTTGATAAGCTACCGCCTTCATGTTCTGCTTTCCTTTTTTTTTTTTTTTTTACTTTGAACCCCTCCATTTGCTTTTAAACTTATTTGAGAACAATCGTTTATTTGTTTTTGTTCTTTTTCTAATGGATCAAAGTGTGAATTTGTAAAAGTTTTGATTTTTAAAAATGGTGCCAAGTGAGTGTGTCCCCCTGTCCCCAATGGCTATAGATTTTGGTGTCTGCTAGTGTTTTGAAACTATAACTGGACTACAACTCTGCGGCCTTCTGTGTTTTCTGTAGATCCATCTTAATAAAGAGGGAAATCGCAAGCCCTGGTTCACAACAAGACGTAACGGTATTTACAGTGTTTGCCTACTGTAATTCTTCGGTGGGTAAATGTGCGCACAAGCAGTCAAAAAAGGCCAATATGATTGTCCAGTCCATTCAGGAATGTAGGGTACGTGACGCCAGATTAATCACAGATTACACAGTCTTGTGGTTCTCTGGTGTTTTCATTTTGTCATGATTTCATCATAGAGGTGTAATTTATGAATTGCAGCTCTATGAGTTTTGTACAGAATTTTACAAAATCCAGCAGCACCATATCACATTTTAGCTCCTGATGTCGAAAGTCTTAGCTTCCGTTTTGTCTGTTTTAAATGATGGGGAATATGCACATAATGAATGTATCAATCCTGCCTAATTTCTAGATTGTTTTCATGAAGATGATTTGTATGGTGAGTTGATTTATTCCCCACCACCCCCCCCACCCTCCTGCACTTCCTGAACTCTTTAATTGTCTACTACAAACTGTTAAATCTACCTTTCAAACTAAATCTAATTTGTCCTAATGACTATTTTTGTTGATTGATTTATCTTTGTTTTTGTATTTATTACACATGCCGAGGCCTGTAAAACATTTCTAATTTTAACAGCAAACATTTTATTTTGTTATTGGGAGTGCATGATGGCTTAAATCAGTTTTGAAAACGTGTTTGACAAATCAGTTACAGATTAACCATTTTTTTTTAACGGTCTGGTCTGGTCCGTAGCAGGGATACTTTCAGAATTCAGTGGCCTGATGAGGCAGTGTTTCTTCTGTTTGTTACCACTGAAAGTGTTTATTATTCATCATTGTTGAGTTCACAAAGTAAATTACACACATTGTTCTTTCATGTATTTATTTCTGCTTTAGATTTTGTTTTAAATAAATTATGTTCTTCACTATGTCCTTTTTTTTTTTATTTTATCTTTATGCTCTACTGGCTTCATAGATGGCCTTAGCAGGATCACAACGCGGAGATTGGTTCATTTACAAAGCTGTATTTGTAATAGTTGTGAAATACTGGTAAATTCAAAGCAAGGATGTACAGTATAAGCGTTTTTTTTTTCGTAGAAAGAGCAGCTCATAATTGGGTCAGCTTACAGTCCTAAGAAGTAGAAATCTCGGATGATTTTATCGGTCAGTCATTAAATGCTGCAGAGAAACCCGGTTTGGATATTTAATATATCCATATTCACTTTGATGAATTGTATAAATTACCAAAATGACAGCAAGTCAGTATTCGCATTGAAGTTTGATGATCCTCTGGCCGATTCAAGAGAATTACTAACAACTTCAGAAATGATGCTTCACCAAAGACTCGTTGTAAAGTAGTTTCTCTCTTGTTGTCTCTCTCATTCTCTCATTTCCTATAAATCATGCCAACAGGAGTAGAAGTCCTTAAAAGGTGGTTGAGAACATAATTATTTGGCATGTGTTTTGCAAATGTTCACTTGTTCTAGCTCCTGTGATTTAAAAAAAAAAAAGACGGCAAATAATCGGGAATGAAGAAAATGTGATTTTTCTTTCTTTCTTTTTTTTAACAGTCAGAATGTAGAGAGCTGTTCAATAACTTGAATAAAGTGGTGTGGTTTTATATATCTGTTTGGGCTTTTACTGCAGAGCTGCTTTTTGTGGTATGGCCTTGAATTCATGCTTGAATGTGCATGAAGGAAATGATATGCCATTCTCAAACTGGCATGTTAGTGCTTTATTCTGTACTCGGGAGTCTACGAGCACATAAGGTCCTCTCTGCATTTACAGTGGCTCGTTTTTTGGGGGTTTTTCAAGGTCTCGGGCAAGATTTTAAAAAATTGTGTCTTTGTTAATAGTGTTTGAATAATGGTTCCCAATAATTGTGTTTGGGCATCAGTCTATTTATGAAATATGTCCTTGTGCAAACTGGCATTGATTTAGGCATTCAGTGGCCATAGATTTGCTTTTCCTTAGTTTGGCTTCTCTATTCTTGTGGGAAAGGTTAGAGTAGATAGAGGGATGAAACGACAAACGCTCCCAAACTCCTCCTAATGCACGCCATTCTCTGGGAATAACGTCGGGCAAGTTAACACAGGCCTCGAGTGCCATTGTCCACGCGAGCGGGAAAACTGGGCCAATGCATTCATTCATAGGTAGACAGATCAATAAGACAGCTTCCAAAACAAACCAGTGGAGAGGTTCCTTTATTCCTCTTGAGTGGGGCCCATTCACCAAGGTCCCTTCTCCATAGAGTGGCGTTGGAGCTCCGCTTCAGGCAAGGGAGCACAGACCCCCACCCTTCCACCATCCCAAACACAGCCAGAAGAACTGAGAAACTTCTGGAGGGGTGACGCTATAATAGTGTGCTTTCTGTGTGACACAGAGGTGATCCCACCCTCACGTCGATTGTGAGAAACTGCAGCCATACTTCATGACTGACCTGACCTTGTATCGTGAATGGCCTAAAAGAGAACACTTTACATTGCTTGAACTCCTCTCACATGTTTTGTTTTTTTTACTTTCTTTACAATGATACCTCCAAATTATGACAAAGATTAAGAAAAACAGAAAGTCCCCTGCTGTATTGAGTGCCGATTTACAGATTGGTCGACTGAGATTAGCATTTAGCAATCACTTTAAATGTAATACATGCAATTATCATCTTTTCATTACCATGACAACAGCTGAGAAGTTAGCACAAAACATTCAAACATCTTTAATAAGCAAGTGGGATTTTGGAAAACTGACATTTCTGGGGGAAAAAAAATCATAATTATAAAGTTTATTTTGCACAAAGCTGCATAAAACATTTAAAAAGGAGAGAGATGCGATGACACATTTAAAAATTTAAAAAACATTTTATTTTGAAAATTGCATACAGGAACAATTCACAATGTTTTCAAGCTGTGTTTGAAATTGTATTGAGACATGGCAGTGAGAAGGTTTTATTTAGTAATGAACAATACAGAATTATACTGTAGAAAATACAAGTTGGGATTTTATTTGAATCACATTAGACACAGGGTCAAGTGTATCATCCATGCAACAAAATACACAGAAACCCAGGCGACATTTAAGATGACGTAGCATTGTGGAGGACCAATTTTATTTTTTTACTTTGTTATCCCACTGACACATGCACACTGCTTCTGACTCATTCATCATTCACATCCACACATATGGGAAATATTGTTCATCTATAAAGCTGTCTGTGTATTACGACCTAATTGAGTTAAACGTGCGCCAGTTATCAGTGCAAAGCAGGGGGAAAAGAAACAGAGATTCTCGCCAAGTAAAGTACATTTAAATGGTTAAAATTTGAGGTCCACTGCCTCGTGCTAGAAATATGAAATGGCTGACTGCCCTCGTGGTAATCACCACTGCTCTTACATTAATTCATCTCCAGATGAACATTGTTCCTTTGGGGGTTTCCATGCTTCATCAGCAGCCCTCTGATATACTATACACACTTCTAAAGTAAGTGTGTGTGTGTATTTAAGCACTAAAATGAATTGCTTCTATTTTGACGCTTAATGTAAACCAACAGTGACATTTCCTCCCTTGTTTTATATTTAATATATATTATATTGAGTTTTATTATTCCTAATACATCTTGGCCCCTTTTTTTAATATTATTGTGAATTAAAGTGAAATGTATTTTGATGCAGCTTATCATACAGTAATAAAAAGGTGCATCCAGAAACACTGGCCTTTCCACTAACAGTTTTGGATCAGCCTTTTTTTTTTTTATATATAGGGAGCTACTAGATACGTTAGTAGCAATTTGCCTCGTATTGTATCATTAATATGTGTTTAACTTTAGCTTTATACTCTCCTCTAGAGAGGAATATTCACCCGCCAAGACAAGTGAATTTCATGTTCTGTGTCTTTTTATACGTAATCCGTGATTTACTAGAAAAACTGTGCTTAACTGTTCAGCAAATTAATGGTACGTTCCAAATTAATTAGCCAAAGCAGTACCACAAGCTTAATGTCTTTCATGGTAAAAAAAAAAAAAAAAGCAGGACATTAAGCTCACAGAAGCCTAATAGATTTCTTCAAGGAATCAACATGAATGAATAAATTAATTATATATTTATATATTTTTAAACTCTTGCCGTGTCCTATTTCTCTTGATGAAAATCCTACTGTAGATGCCTCCTTCACAATAACAACCAACAGAGTGGACTGCCCCCTAGTGCCACCAGCTTAGTGTGACAGTGTATGGAGGGGGATGGGGGGGGGGGGGGGGGGGGGGGGGGGGGGGGGGGGGGGGGGGGGGGGGGACAGCCTGCTTTTGCTTTGAGCATTAGCAGAATGCCAGCTTTTTCAGTGCCATCCAATCAGAGAGCACCTTGGTAACGCGTTCATACATCCCGTGGAACTAGGTGGCGAATGCAAATGCTCCAAAGATCAAGGTTTCTCCTTGGCAATGGTGCAGCACTTGTTTCTTTCCTTTCATGTCCGAATGATGATGGTGATAATAAGAGGTGAGGACAGGCCTCAGATTGAGCCAAAGGGGGAACGAGCATCGATGAGATCTTTGATATGGAATGCTGCATCATGTGATATTAGTGTCATTCATGGAGCAGCTCTGATTGACAGTTTATTAGAAAAAAATTGTGAGAAATGCACCATTGTGCTCATCCATTTTTCATGTTTGAATTGCTGACACTTTGATGCACTTTGGTGAATGTGGTGCTCGAACTGGGGGACAAAGGAGCTGCAGCCTACATCTCGTATTTCTTTGCGGGGCTTTTGTCATTTCTATTCCAAAAGAAAGAATTAATATAGTAAGAAACATCTTTCTATAATTGCTTCTTTTGTGGTTCTACGCTCGAGCAAATGCACCTATATAAACACACACACACACACTCTCGCAACTGAAACGTGCATCAGTTTTTTGCTTCAGGGATCCTGTTGTTCTGCGTGCCTCGAGTCCAACGGACTTAATTTTCCGTATTATATTTTATTAGACTGATGATGCACATTGCATTCACGGAGCACTTCAGCCCCACATTGCTGTATATGCTCCTAATTAAGACAATGTAACTGCGTTGTTTACAGGAAATGTAAAACTGATTGGAATGAAGGCGGCAAATTTGTAACATTACCCTGGATAAAGGGAGCAATTTATGTCATTTAACATGCACCAGCGCTTGTACCTTAAATACCACGATTGGTGTCTGCCTGATTGTGAATACTTTCCTTACAGATAGGTTGTGATGATATTGATATGTAGTGATACTTCTTTTGGAAGACAGAAGAAAAAATATACGTGTTTAAAATATTTTGAGACTCTATTATATGATATTAAAGGGACATTCCAACAATAATATCCTATCTGACCATATATTGGGTTTGTTTGTTCACATAAATTGTTTACACTGTGATCCTCAGTCCACTGGAATTGACTTGGTAAAGAGAAAAAGGCCTTCATCATACTATGTATATACCAGGGCTGTTAATCGATTAAAATATTTAAACGCAATTAATCAAATGATAGTTATAGTCCACAGTTAATTGTAAATTAATTATTACATTTTTTATCTGTTCAAAATGTACCTTAAAGGGAGATTTGTCAAGTATTTAATAATCTTATCAACATGGGAGTGGATAAATATGCTTGCTTTATGCAAATGTATGTATATATTTATTATTGGAAATCAATTAACAACACAAAACAATGACAGATATTGTCCAGAAACCCTCACAGGTACTGCATTTAGCATAAAACAATATGCTCAAATCATAACATGGCAACCTCAAACCAAACAGACAACAACAGCTGTCAGTGTGTCAGTGTGCTGACTTGACTATGACTTGCCCCAAACTGCACGTGATTATCATAAAGTGGGCATGTCTGTAAAGGAGAGACTCGTGGTTACCCATAGAACCCATTTTCATTCACATATCTTGAGGTCAGAGGTCAAGGAACACCTTTGAAAATGGCCATGCCAGTTTTTCTTCGCCAAAATTTAGTGTAAGTTTGGAGCATCAAGCTAGTATGACATGGTTGGCACCAATGGGTTTCTTAGGTTTTCTAGTTTCATATGATGCCAGTATCTTCACTCTATCTTTAAAACTGAGCCCGCTATGAGGTAAAGAATTGCAAGTTGTGTTAATGCGTTAAAGAAATTAGTGGCGGTAAAACAATAATTATCGCGTTAACTTTGACAGCTCTAGTATTTATTCAAAATTGTATTTTCTTGGAAGTATATATACCTTCAAAACTAAATTTAGCAGAAATTTGTATATTATATGAGATATAAGACGAAAACCAAAACATGCAACTGCTAGGAAGCCAAATTAAAAAAACTAAATATCTATGAATAATTGTACTTTCTATAAAATCAGTAATCTTGTCAATCCTTCAACCCAGATTCAAAACGTGACCTCGTTCAGAGAGTTAATTTACCGTTTGATCCTGTTTGTCTGAAGGTCACATATTGACACCACATTGCTTCAAACGACCCCTTCACCTCTCGCCGTGACCTGCTGCCAACCACCAAGGAAGGCAACAGGTCACTGGAGTCATTTAGAGGAGTCCCGAGGGGAAACCGGCCCCTGGACACTACAGGGCCCCCAGCTTCTCTTGGTGCAGAAACACAACCATACTGTTGCTCCAGTCTCTGTCTGCCTGGGGAGACATAGAAGTGGGGGTACAAAAAAAGAAATAGCTGTTTGTGACTGAGACATGGAATACATATTTATGCTGTATATGCATCAAGAGTGGATGTTTTTGCAAAAGACGTGCACAAAATGATATGTGTGTCTGCATATGTGTGTGTGTTTTCCCACCTTTTTTTTTAAGCCAGCTCCATATATACTCAGGAGACTATGGAGGGGAAAACTGAAAACTTTTTTTCACCCTCCAATATTTCACTCAAGAATATAAAAAAGGAGCAGCTATAGAAAAATGTAGCACACTTTCATCATTATCAATTTTGTTTCTAATGAAAGACTGAGAATTGTATTTCACTTTTAGCACATTATGGGGAGAGTATAACATGAAAATGCTCAATTCCTTTTGAAGGTATTTCTTTTATTCTCCCTACAAAAAGACTATTATCTGGTAGTGGCGAATGCATATTAGGCAAGAAAAGCAACTATCATTCACCTTCGACAATGCATAGCTGTAAATTATGGCATTATCTCTGCTGGCATAAGAGGAGAAGGAGAGGAGGTGGGAAGAAGGGTCGAGGTGGAGACGAGGGAGGGTGTTGAAAATAAAGAAAAGGGTGTGGAAAAAAAGGACAAACCCATACACACACACACACACACACACACACACACACACACCCTTCAGCCTGAAGTCAATGAGAAAGATTATGCTCGGCCTTATCCAGTAGGGCCTGTCAGATTTATTTCCAACATCAAGGGAGTCTTTGCTGTCTCCAACCCCATCCATCAGTGCCCTGTCTGGGATTCTGTGTGGTCAGAGTCCTGGATGGAGGCTGGGAGTGGAGAGCTGAAGGAGACTGGAGGAGGTGTGTGTGTGTGTGTGTGTGTGTGTGTAGGAGTGGGGGGGTTTGAAACAGGAGTGGTTGCCAGGGCACACAGGCCCGTGGCATTCTCCACCGCCTGGCATCCCAGGGTGCAACGGGAGCACTAGTCCTCAGTAAGTCACCAGCGGAGGTGAAAAGCACTGTCACCGAGATGAAAGGGGGCTTCCCCCCTCACTCTGATCTGTGAGAGAAAAATGAAAAAGACAGACAAATATGAGGAGAGAGAGCGAGGGGGGGGGAGAGAGTTTTAGAGAGTGTAAAATCGCTCTCACTGTATTTCATGTCAATATGTCTCACATTTGAAATCCTTATTATAGATTGGGGTGTGGAAAAAAAAAGGGATGTGCTTTCATTGTTCGGGGACATGTCCTCTCACACACACACACGCCATTCCCCTCACCCGGGCGCTTGTGCCACACCACCCACCCCTGTCGTTCTGCACGATGTAACCTAGCAACTATTTAATTAAAATAGCATCAGCAAGGATAGAGGCTTTTTTCCCCTCCCCTTGCAAGGATTTCCTCCAATCTCAGTGCTTTTCAGCACACCATGAATCAAAAACTGACGCTATGTATTGTTCCCCTCACATCCCACTTCTTTGTTTCTACATTTCCACAAAAACCTATAGCTTGCTTCATTGACACCTGACTGGCAGAATGTACCTGGTGTCGTATATCTGCTGTGGTGGCACTACATCTATGCTTCAACTGGCCAGAGATTTAATGCAGGACATTATTATGCCACAGAGTTGTACAAGCAAGGCCATCACCTCTCTGTCCTTCAGAGTAGTCTATCAGAATAATAGAATGCCTCCTCTTCAAGCCCTCCTGCTCCTCCTCCTCCTCCTCCTCCTCCTGCTCTTCTTCATCCCCCCGTGCCTCCTTTTCTCTTTGTATGCCAAATCACAGCACCCTCTGTTTCGACCTAAAAAGAGGCGCCTCTTACCATGCTCTACATGTGTGCCAAGCTCGGGCAATGCGGAGCAATTAGAGGAAATGTGAAGCAGCTCCGCATGTCAGCGTACATCGGACTCACTGTCACTCAAACCACATCCATGACTCCTCTGCTCTGAGAAACAAACAATGGAGCAATATTCTGGTTCATGGCTGTCAAAACAGAAGGCCCGATCTCTATTTCACTCTCCCATTCTCCCTGTCTTTTTCTCTTGTGCTCTCCCTGCTGCTAATGGATACCCTGATGTGTCATAGAACAGCAAAGCTATCTGTCCTTTCTTGATTTCCCATAATGTAACGTTCTGTATAGTACAGGTGCACCAGAAGGATACACACAACTCTTTTCACTTGCTCTCAATAGGAGGACCTCTGTCATTACCGAAGAAGCAATGCAGTGAAAGTCATAGTAAATGGCTTTAATGATGCTCCCTCCAAATGGTTACATTATAGGGTTGACCTCCACTTCAGGTACATTCACGCTTTCCACCAAAAATGACATATTTCTGCCTTTTATGTCTCTCTTTTTCTCACGCATGCTATTGCCATTTCTGCAGAACCGCAAAAGCCACTCCAGACACTGCAATTCAAACGTGGACATTTACGACCAGTTAAAGAGGAAAGAGTTAAGAAAAGTAGAAGGATAAAATCACATATGCACTTCTACCTAATAGTCAGTGAGAAAATCACTTTAAACCAGATTGAAGGGGGTGCTGGCATTGGACCATTTAGTGTGATTTCTTTAATAAAAAGTATCAATGGCGGAAAATCCTCTTAGCTTGAAGAATATATTCAGATTTGAGCATATGTCTGACTGACTGACTGACTTGAATTGAACTGCAGGCCAAACAGATTTGGATTTGTTCACATATCTATTCGCTTCAAATTCAGATTTTTTTTTAATCTGTACTTTTCTTATAGAACAACTTTATACTTATAACTTATATTGAAGAATTAATAGTAAACATCTTTTTCTACAGAAAACTGGCAAAATGCTGTAAACACAAATGTTGAATTAATTCCCGATGAAAAAGAAAACAATTATGTTGTTAAAAATTATAATGGACTGCACCTATTATCGCTTTTCTACCTTAACCGACAAAGCACATTACAATGTGCCTCTCATTCACCCATTCACATACACCGATGGCGACGGAGGTGCCATGCCTGCCCAAGTGCGTTGCCCAAAACACGTGGACGGGAGGATTCAGAGATCGAAACTGTCCACCCTGTGATTAGCCGCTCTGCCTCCTGAGCCACAGCTGCCACATACATGTTAATGCAACAGTAATGTTTTAATCTTCAAGGGCAAATGTAAAATATTCCCTCATTTTCATAAACGTATACATGCGGTGTGTGTAGGCCTATCTCTCGGATTAATTCTGTAATCATGTGAATTCACCACCCTATAGCACATATAGCCTATCTTGGAGAGTGTGTGTTCACACATTGATTTGCATAATGGCACATGATTTTGACAGGCAGGACGAGCGAGAGGGACCCCTTGACATTTTTATAATGGCACTTTACAGGGTGGACAAGGTTGGGGGGTAGGATGGTGGTGGAACAAAACACAGGGTCCTCCAGTGTGTGTGGCACTCATGAAGCGAGACAGCAACCTACAGTATTTTTCTGTTATTCAGTACACTGTGTTTCACGCGGAAGTGCCTTGAAAATGGACAGAACAGAAATGCATGAAAGATGTTATTGCCACTGGCAATTGAAGGATATTTATATGCATCTACTCTCAATATTACTCCACTTTTCAAAATAATATTTGACTTTGTTGTAGCCTTTGTGCAAAAGATAAGACTTTAAACTACTAAAACTGCAAGTGGCTGCTCAAAATTGCACATAAACTGATTGATGGGGGTAAAAGTAGAGCACATTTCATTAGTGCATCACGTCAGTACTGGGTCACATCCTCTGAGATATTCATGTTGATGCTCTAGAAAATAATTTCAATTCTTCAAAGATGACAATTTCACATTTACGGCCTTGTAGTAATTCTCTCAGAGGCCGTAACCTCACTGCGTTTAACCTAATTTATCTCAGCTCCCATAGTGGAAATAATTTTTTATACACGTCAGAATTTATAACAAACCTCTACTTATGGATTTTCCTACTGGGTTACATCAGTCAAATTGAATCTAGCAAACACGTCCCTTGTCAATACCCGATGAGATTGATAGAGTCCCAAATCACAGAGTGGGGCATGTACGGCCGACACTGAGGTCTGTGGGAGAGGCCAGCAGCAAATTAAAAGGTCACGGACTTCGATGGCATTCCCTTTGCCCCGACACACGGCACGCCCCCTTCGTCTTGTCTGACTGACACGTGCAACAATGGCGTTTTTTTCATCTTACGCAAACAGCTCAGAACAATGCTGCCGCCTAGAGCCATATGCTGTGCCTATGGCCATCCACAAGTTCCTCATCTATCCGTCCGTGGGAACGCCGGTGGGTAGACAGAAAGGGTTGTCTGGGGTGAGGCCCTTACCAGATCTCCAAGGATAATTTTTTGTCATATAGTCTGGGACATGACAGACACAAGAGCTCCGATAAGCAGCAGACAATGTGATGCAGCTCGTCGTGAGAAAGTAAATCAGACGGGATTGTTTCCACCGCACAATGATCGAGACAGTGCAGGTTGCAGCTGAGGAAGTCAATTAGAGTCTATGCATTAGTAATTATAAAATTGATTTATTAAGTTCTTGATATATTTAATGCTAAAATATACAGAATCTGCACACTTTTTTGGGAGTCTACAGTGTGCTTTTTAACTCTACTTTAAAAATGCATCTTATTATAGAGCATAAGATGATGTTAGAGGCAGACTTCAGGTGATTCCCAACAAATTATTTCCACACTCCTCTTCGATGCATCTGCTGCGTTCTGCACTCTTGAGCCCCCTATTTTTAAACCTGGTCGCATATCATCCGTCTCACTCCATGCCTCAAATCCCTGTCATCCTGACACGCATACACACACTCGCACTTACACAGAGACCTCATTAAAATGCATAAAAGCCCTCACTCACACGCACACCCCTGCCGCATGCATTAATTAGCACGCTGGTAACAAGCTAGCCTCTCCATTCACACCCTGAGCCTCTTTCATTAGCATGACAGTGGCTAGCAGCGGCCAGGGGCCCATAGGCTGCAAGGTTCTCTCCTCAGGGCCCCTGATTAAAGGGAGAACCCCTAGGACGCAAAGCTCTCCATTCCTTTCATCATTGCACCCATGCGGCGTCTCTCGGATGATCCCTGGACCGCAAACTGTCAAGTATACCTGTTTCTATGGGCCAGACCCCCTTTCCATCTCTTTGACTCTCTTCTCCGTCTCTCCACACTCCGTCCTTCCTCAACTCGCTCTGACCCACTCCAGTGTACTTTCTTCCATCTCAATCTAATTGTCACCTCCTATCTCTCTCCAGACCCTTATGGGCTTCTTTTTTTCTCACTAATACATGTATGCAAACGGGGAGGCCTGGCTGGTGTCGGTCTTCTTTTTTGCACATAGACGCAGATCACACAGGCGCACTATTTCAGGTTCACAATGGCAGCCCCAGGTGACCCAGAGAAGGGTGTTCATGCTATAAAGGCTTATCCTTATTTCTCAAACCTATAGAAACCACCTTTCCCCTTCTCAGCGGTAAGAGATCCGGACAGCCTTACACCTGACGTACCGGGCGGCTATCATCTCCAGGCCTCGCCCATCAGGGTCTCCCCCCATCCGGCCTGGATTTCAAGGCAAAACGTCTCATTAGCTGTGGTCCTTGAAAGAAGGGCACTCAATTTCAAATTCAGTTACACATTCCCTTTGAATGGAACTAGGAGGCAAAGGAGAGGAGGAGAGAGGGAGAGGAAGGAGAGAAAGAAGGCATGGGAGATGGTCTCAGTCGAAGGCTGAGGCCTTGGACCCAGAGGGAGGGAGAGCAGAGAGGGGAGTAAGGTCTGCTGAGGCAGCCATAATTTCATGCCATCATTACCTCTATGGGCTAGAGATTTATGCTAATGCCATTTCAGGGAAGAAGTGCTGGACAAAACGGGTTTAGAGGGTCAAAAGAGAGCTGTGTAGTTCCTTGGCCACGGCACAGGTCTGATTTTTTTTTTCTTCAGCGCTGAACATGCATGTATCTGGTTTTCAATTTGTTCAATTTGTATTGTAGATTTAATTTTCACACATTTGTATATCTGCTCTTCTTTGGTATGTTGTACGATCACCTGATGTAAGTACTTGCAGCGATTTTTTTCGGGACTACTCACTCGTGTCTTAAAAATAGAGAATGTCTGCATTCCAGGAGACACAGTACCTTACTTAAGCTGGTTTCTGACATTCATTTTGTCACTCCCATGACACTGCATTTCTCAATGCCAGTCAAACCTCCATCATAGCTTCACACAAGTCAAGACAGAGGTGAAAATCAGATTTGGCTCAACCAACCAGGTCCTGTCCTCTTCCCCTGCAGTGCTGAGAGCTCACGTGGAGGTCTTGCTAAGCTCTATGATGGACCAGGATTGCTGTGGGGTGAGTGGTGTAAGATTCGTGATCTGGACCCCATACTGCTCCAGGATAGCCTCCCGGAGCTCAAGAATGCTGGTCCGAGAACCTCGCGGCGTGGCCGGCGCGTACAGCACTGTCACTCAGTAATGATGGTTGTATGGCAGCGGCTGCATGCAGCAGGGGGTGGGCTGACTTTCTCCTAACGAGGAACCGTCTCACATAGAGACAGGTCAGGGGTGTGAGGGCCAGGCAGATATCATAACATAACACATCACACACAGATGAAGAAAATGTCGTCGTCTGCCCCTCCAGCCAGAGCGGAACTAATAATTAGGATTAGTGGATGTTACTAAAAGTAGGCAGGGGTGCCGGCACCCCGCAGGGTCTCATAGTTAATGATCAGCACGCAACAGCAGAAAGGTTGCGGTGCAATAACGAGGGAATCGATCGGCGCCGACCTTTCGGTGATTCCTCATTCTGACCTATCGATTATGACACCTATTGATCTACCTTTCTGCTGTGTTCTGTTGCAACTGTGGACATCAGAGATGAGATCAGTGGTTGAGGCTTGCACCATGGTGAGATGGAAGGGGGTGGATGGATAGTTATCATCGAGACCACCTGTCACTCCTCCAGCCTTCTTCGACAACCTCATCAGAACTCTCAATATACACCACAGGAGGTCAGGCCACGGTAATAATAAGCCAGTTGAAAGGATAAGGACACAGACAGAAAGGAAATGGGCTATGACAGGTTTCACAGCAAATGGTAAAAGCACCGGTGACAATATCAAGTGAATGCAATTCCACCTTCTTATTAATTCAACTCCTTGACAGCACTGGGTGATTATATAATATCGATCATGTAAAAGGGTAAAGGCATTTCTGCCATACAATCAATCCCATTGAAAAACAATGGTGAGTAATACAGTTTCACTCAGCACATTTAAATTCCAAGATTTACTGACAATTTTTGGGTATTGATCAGCAAACAACACTGCTGTTTAGCAGCCTGATCATGTGATCGCGTTTTACTTCACATGATTCAGAAATGATAACAGATGCAAGAAAGTCCAGAGTTTGTCAGAATAGAGTGCTCATAATATTTATGATGATAATGCTTGAGTTTACATTTGTTACTTCCAAAAGATGAAGTATCAATACCCAACAGCAGAGTGCATTTAGGGCAACGGATGGGAATATTCCACTGATGCAGCCCCACTTTGTGATTTAGGCCAAAATAACAGGCACATTTTCACATAACAATCTTAAAAAAATAACTTTTTTTTATATCATATCATATGTCATATACAGGTACATACATGACATTTGACCTCTGCATTTAACCCATCTTTAGGAGCAGTGGGCCTGGGGAGCAACTTGGGGTTTTAGTGTCTTGCTCAAGGACACTTCGACATGCAGACAGTAGAAACTAGAGAACGAACCGACAACCTTGCGGTTCAAGGATCACTGAGCTATAGCCGCGGCAAATCTCCCTTAGTTTTTACCAGAAAATCTCTTTCAACTATTTTAAAAACACAGAAAAAAACTTCCCTTTATGTTTATTTGAAGTGATAGGATTTCTATAACCATACTGAATAAAGCTATTCATGTCGGACTGTTTCCTTGAATTCATTTGTCAAATGAAATTTGATTGCCTGTCATGGAGCCTGAATTGAGCACTAAGGATGTCTTCACTCCGTTTTCAATCAATACGTGACATCTGGCTCCACTATAAGCATGTTTTACTTACTACATTTCTTAGCTTTCGCACAACCGAGTGCCAATCAAGATAAGGCTATACATTAAGTAGATGATTTGATTTTCAGGCAAGGGAGAGCTCTTCACCTCCAGACACGGATACAAATTTGTGAAAGTGTGCCTACTTTAATATAATGGCTGTCAAAAGTCAATTTCTCCCTCCTTAAGCCGTCTCTCATTGCTGCAAATTGAACTGTGCCACACAGATCGAGTGTAGAAAGAGTCACACACAAATGGTGGAAAGCTTTGGAGGAAACTGTGTTGGAACTGCACCAGGCAGCTGCTGTCTGTTAGCAGTACAGGAGGGTGAGCACTCGTGCCCTACGGCACACTGCAGGGGCTAAAACGTTCCTCCACATCTACGCAGGCAGCTAAGAGACTGGAGGCATACATGGGATTACATCCTGTGCTATTGCCCTAGGCAGTCACCGGGAGAGGCCCTCACACATACGGTAAAACCGCACATACAACGTAGTAGCAACGAGGTGCAACCACATGCATGCTCACAAATACACACGGAATGCTACATTTTGTTCTTACGGTATATTCTAGTTCTCTGAAACACACACTAAGATGCGTCATGAGGAAATATCCACATTCTGGTTTCTTTTGGTCATTTATGGAAAACTTAATATCGCTTTCTTTTCCTGAGGCAGTCGGCAGGTTACTCTCAGTGGAAGCAATGAGTTTTAAAGATGTTTATCTTTATCTGAGGAACAGTTGATGCCAAGTGCAAACAGTCATTTAAATAGGATTAAATCTAAATGATCAAGTGTCAAATTGGGAATAGTTACTGTATCTGCAATGCAACAAAAGTATGTTTCCTCTCAGAGCCCAAGGTGACATATTTCCCTTGTTTACCCTACACAAAAAAACTACAGACACACTCAAACACATGCACGTAAGCCCTCACACACACACACACACACACACTCACACACACCCAGCAGGATCTCTGTGGTGAGTAGATGAAAGTATCTCGCCTGCACTCTTCTTGGCATTGTGCAGTAGGACCCAGGGGGTGTTCTTCTCGACAGTCTGGTACATATACAACACTCCCCAGACAAACACACACACTCGCTCAGACACACAGTAATGTGTATTGCATATTCAAGGACGGAAAAACTTAAATACTGAAAGGTCACATAAGGGCATGAATGTGCTCCAGTTACAGTCTGGAGAGAGAATTCAGTTCTATATTTTAAACACCATTATGTAAGTAACTGTTCCCAGTAGACCGTAAGATTAAAATCTAGTGTAAAGTTTACGTTTTTTGGCTGTGATTTCAGGTACAGTTCAATATCGCACATCACTGATATCAATCCCCATTCAGGTTTCGGTTAGTTTATGCTTCACCTTGCACCTTTTTGATGTGTTCTCATCCCGACTCAAAGAAACGATATAAAAAGAAATGTCAGAAACATTTCTCTTACTCTTTCAACCCTTGTGCCCATTAACAGTTAGTGCTTGGAGTAATTGTGATTTGAACGTAACCCCAAATCTGTTTAATGAGAGCAATGATCCATAGAGGGAGCACAGGTAAAGTGCTTTTAACGAGAGGGCCCTTATTTTACCAGCCGGAGAGGAGCAGAGAGGAGCGGAGCTGCTATTTCACATTCAGCTTCAAAGCAGCGCTTCAAATTGTGCAGACGAGACTTCATTTCCTCTTATCTGCCAGTGTATAGGTCCTCCAGAGTGAGAGTGCACAGAGCGAAAATGTGAGGGAATGGTGGGTGAAGATGTATAGAGCACACAGCACCACAGAGAGACGGGAAGACTCAAATTAGCTGAATATGAGAAGGAGAAATGGAGGAAGTTGTTAGACATTACAGCTACGCGCTCTGGAGTGTTGGCTCTAGTTATGTCCTCCTCAAGACAGACCTTGAAAGATACTTTACAGCGAGCAAAGTCCACATTATTCATTTCACAGGGACTCTGCTTGCACTAGTGCCGCATAGACTCAATATCATAACTACCTTGGCTCAGGGCTCTACTTTGAGTTTTCCAGGTGTTCTTAGCATCCCATGTTTTGTGTGTTTATTGGATATTTTGAAGCGAAAGGTCAAGGAGAGGGTGCTATCATAAAGCTGACGGAAATGTACAAGTGAAAAAGGTATAATCACCACAACTCCAATGGTCTACGAAGCTTTTGCAAGCCAAATGCATTACACTTTGCAATTTTCATTAACATTTTTAAAACCTGCGATGGTCTACATTATGCTATGCTTATACTAAAACACATTGTGGTAAAGTTGAACTAAGTTGCTCTCTGTGTTTATTATGCGTTGTATGCAGGAATAACTTCATGACAACACAAGTTAATTTACTAGTGCTGTAGTTATAACATGTCAAATGTACTATAATACAACCTGTATTGGAAAATCCATTGAAGTTAGTTGGTCATAACTACAAGTGGGACCAGTGAATTTCAGGAACTGCATAAAGTATAAAGAAAAATCTTTGGTAAAAAAAAAATCATCACTTCAAAGTCTACTGATTTGTAACAAAGGTATTTGATCCTCTATAAAATGCAGGAAAAACAGCTTTCTAAGGGAATAAATAACAAAGCCAGAGTGACACAAGGAGGACTGACGACCTTGACTGACCCAGACTGAATTTTCCCTTTTTTCTACTGGTGTTATGTTACTCATATAATGATAAAAATCAGTTATAAAAGATTTTACTCAAATGGTTTTGGGAATTTTATGACAGACTTGTGAGTTTATAATCAATGCACAATGGTAGTTTTATTAACTACATACTGTTGTCTTGATTGCCTATAATTATTTAGCATGGATCAAGGATAGATAAAGTTTGGGGCCAAAGAACTTCCAGATTCAGAACCTCACAATCAAACACAAACAAAATCTGGCTATTTTTCTTCCCCCATTACTGTATGCATATTTTTGTTGGTACAGTGACTCAGAAGAATTTTGATGCTGTAATCAAAGAAAATGATGACAAATATAATAACATGATCCAGTCACATTGCTTGGCGTGATATAATATTATCCAACAAACCATTGCAATGTTAGAGCCGTAACAGTAGATCTATAATATCACATGTCAGTGAAGATCATGGGATGGAGGCATAAAATGTGTAATCATGTAAACGATGTTATGGCTTAGCATGCTATAATTCAGTTAAAGTGAGTACACAAGTGCTACAATATGGTTGAATGTATCTTTGTGTTTCTGACTTTTGAAAGAGGAGCTAAATTGGAGCAATCTAGACACTGAGGTCTGTGCTTTAGTAAGCAAGGCAAATCAAAAAAATATATATTTTGTCTGACACATCCTTGCCAAAATCTCCTGGTGTTCCATTACCCAGTGATAGAAATCCTAGTGGGGAACTACAGCCAACTTGAAGCCCCCCACCTCCCCACCCCCTGCATACAACAAAGCATCTTGGACTAGAGAAATACTGCTGGAAACCTTTGAGGTTGGATTGAATGAATGAAAAAAGAGGGAAATGTCACCAATTCCATCTTCGAAGATTTCAGATAGAGAGTGTGACAATGAAAGTACATCAAAGGGAAATGCAGACCCCACAGTCTTCAAAAGGCACCGTGAGCGGCACATTCAGGGTTATTAAATAGTTGAATATTGACAGGGTTTTTCCTATTCGAGGTGAACGACACCTCAGCTATCTCCACAGATCCAACAGGACCGGAGAGATGGCGAGCACAGCCGAGCGCTCTCCACCCCCATTCACAGCAGCCTTAATTGACAGGCGAAACCCTACAACGGCTCTTCCCCCCCCCCCCCTCCCCTCTCACCTCCTCGCCGCTAACTTTGCCCACTGGACCGAGCTGTTGCTGAGCCAATCAGGGGAGGTTTTGTTTGTTGAACTCCGATACGTCCTTCAGCACTTTGGCCCCATTCATCTCACCAAACAATCCCCCTAAGAATTTAACTGGTGGGCAAACACACAGCACATGGGTAATGACGGGGGCACCTTGGCTGTCTGTGTGAATATTTACCCTGTCATCAAAGGAGGGGCATGCATATAAATCTATGCCTGAAATCCCAAGTTCAGGTTCAGGCTTTGGGAGCACAGGAGGCGAAGAGAGAAAGACAGCGAGTGAATAGTCCTCAGATCTTACAGGCTATGGAACGTGATAGAGCCTTAAATCTATGGAATATGATAGCAAATTAGCTTGCTTTATAACTCTGCAAGCACGCAGAGGTTGTTTAAAATGTCAGATCCATGAATAAATACATTTGAAAATAAAATGGCACCCTCCCACGCGTCAGGGCTATTCGACAAGAGATGTGTGGAAATGCTGTGGTGCATCCAAAGCACCCAGCACTTTTTTTTCTTCCATATCTAAAGGTGTTGTGCCCTCTTCCCGCAATGAAATTGAAACAAAGTTTAGTTTTGAGTTTTGTAAAAAAAGTTGTGACCTTTTCCACAATATTGTATTCTGTTGTTTAACACCTGATAAACCATCCCTATTCCATTGTTCAACACCTGATAAACTCAATTCGTAAGGGCCAGGAAACAATCCTGCTGAAGAGAGAAGCAAGAAAATAGCTGCAATCAGCCACTAGATTGCAATGTTTTGTCTGTGATTTGGAAGAGTGGAGAGATTCTATCAGGCTAGTTCTTGTGGCTGATATGCTACTGGTAATACGTTCAGCCCAGGTAAACTTACAATGAGATGGATAGAGATTTTATTTATAGCACTCAAGAGCTGGCATGGCCTATTGGAGCCAAACAAACTGTGCTTCTCCATTTTTTTACATATGTAAAAACTCCCATCTCTGACAATGTTTTTCTTTTTTTCCCTTTATTACTTTGTGTTAGGGAGAAAACACATGAATTAAATTTGGAAAAGGTTAACAGAAACAGTTAATGTTGTTTAAATGTTGTTATATTAGTTTGCCTATGAAGTTTTGTGGTGACTGCTTTCTTCTGAGAAAGTGACGCTGTCACTTTAAGAGAGAATGCGGCACATTCACATGACGTCACACGCAATGACGGGCGGTGTAGTTCTAGAACAGCTGTAAACACATCCGGTTTCAGGTAAATAACGTCACTCTTATAACAATTGATAAAACACACAAATGGTTCAAGTTTTAATGGACAGTGGGACTGCGTAATTGGCAATCAAATTGACATTATACAGATTAAACATAATAAGTGTTTTGGGTTAATGATTTTCTTTTAAATGGAAGTTTATTTTTGTACAAGTTGTAAACAAATGCTTTAGTTTGTAGCCTATGTACATTAGCCAGTAAATTGTTGTATTTTACTGTGAAGTAATGAACTAATGTGTAAATGCTAATGCAGTTTTACTATTATTTCCATTTCTGTTATCAATTTTGAGAGGCTATACTACCGTTGTCTATGTACTTAGGAAAGTTCATAGTTTATGTTCTTAGTAGGGGTGTAAGAAAATATTAAGCATTGAGATATTATGTTTTGTAATACTATATTGATTCTCAAAAATACTATTGATTTTTCATTTTTACACACAAAGATTAAGTCAGTCAATACTTTATTTCCTTTGCAAAGAGATGCACCCTCTCAGTGTATAGCCTCTCAAAGTAGAGCTATGATGTTGGATGTTATAGCGATATATGTTATAAATACAAATATACAGTAGATCGCTCTGTTCTGATCGCATAAAAAAGTAAACTTTATTTTACTCAGGTTTTATGCATATGGTGGGGTGTTCATTATAATATGACAGTTTTCCTAAAATTTGATTTTATATAATATATATATAATTGCAATAGATCACCTAGCTTACAGTACTGCATTGTATTGTAATATATTGAATCGTAACCCCTGTATTATGATGCGTAACAAAAAAAGTCTTGCCAATTACAGTAACAGCCCTAGTATTTAGGAAAGTCCACCGTTGTCTTATGTTCCTTAAAAAGGACTATGTAGTTATGAACCTTGACAGATTTCTATAGGTGTGTGAAACTTTGTAGCTACCTATATTGTGTCTACACAAAGTTTATCTCAGTACAACTGTGTATAAGAGTAATTGGTGTTTGTTAACAAACGTGCACATAAATAGCGCCGGTGGGTAAAAGTATTGTTCTTGTTACACAAAATGTAGTGCTAGAAAAGCAGCGGGTGGTCATTGTGAACCGTCATGCCCCACAGATTGATAAAAACGACTGTTCAACAAAAAGGTGATCGACCCACACGCTGAGGATGTAGAATAAAGTGATGAAAGATTTTGTTATGGCTCCAAAGTGTTGTACGCGACTATGGTGTGGGGGAAGCTCGCTCCGGTATGCGGTAACAGTTCAGTTCTTTTTGATCGGGCACGTGCGTTGCTAGATTTACTAGCCTGACGTAGCATTTTATTCTCCCTGGGCAAGCGGGCAAGCCTTATTGTTGATCCCTGATATAATCATGATATGTGGAGGTCTGCAGGTGGTCTTGTATGGGGATTCAAAGCCGATCAGGTTGAGTTTTCAATTTGTATTGTTGTTTCCGCTGCTTGTGTTTTGCTCACCAGCAACTATGTGTCGCCATTTTGACGTGATCTCTGTTAGGCTGCATTCACACCAGATAAGGTGAATTGCAGTGATTCGCCACAGGGTTGTGGGTGGCGGTGTCGGAGACTCACTTTAACTTTAATTGCGACGATTTACATCTTTTTTTACCTCGTGACTGGGTTGTACAGCTCTGGATCAGCGGTTACATAACTGGCCACTGCAGCGTGACATCAGGTTGTGTCTTTCCAAAAGTTGATTCTGTTTCTACTTTTCCGTCGTAGGCCACTGCGGGTTTTTTTCGGCACCCCCTGCAGCCACAGCAGCCACAGCCCAAACACACTACCCCCCATTCAAAATGAATGTGAAAACTTGCATTTACGCCGCACCGCCACTTTAAGTTCACAGTGCCTGTTACGGTTCATTGGACTCCAGTCATACAGAACCTGTTGGTAGTTAAAGTGAGGTTAAAGGTGAACAGTAATTGTCTCGTTGTTCAGTCAGGGAATAAAGACCCCAAAATATTATTTTGTGTCCTGTTCCTTCATTTATGACCGAGCTACATAAATGAAGTTGATAAATAAGAAATGATGATTAACAGGACACATACAATTATTGCTTGAGGAAAAGAGAACACATCAAAGTTCAGGTGTGTGGATTTTGTTTATATTCATAATATTCCCCAGGGATGACCTCAAAACATTTAAAGATGTGAGAGTGAATCTTTAATGCATAAAACAAAATGGCTGCTATTCATCACCACACATTCAAGCTCCACCAAGAGGAGAGAAACGGCACAGATCCTCTCTGTGCACTGTACACCGGAGACGTTTCTCCCTCAACATCCTCTGCTGCTTCTGTCGTTGCTCTACACAGGAACAGTGGTGGTGGTGGTGTGTGTATGTGTTGAGGTGGAGGGGGTCTTTCTCTACCATCATCTCTCTAGCGAGCACGCACCCCTCTCAGATCAACAAAGCCCTAGTCACACATTACTGTACATGTCGATTCCGCTGCGAAACCAGTCTCGTGAAAACCTGTCAGAGACCCCGAAGACACGAGCAGGCTAACATTAAAAAAAGGATGACCTTATTATAAGGAGGAACGTCGGTTCTATTTTTCCTGGCATGTAGACAGAGAAAAGGTGATAATGGCAGGATGATATGTTTTATTTATTCATTTTGCTGATGTCTATTTATTATTCAATAGCTCAGTGTGTTAGCTTCAAATGACATCCTAGGACTACAAGAGGCAAAATGTAAATGCACATCTACTTAGCGAGGAAAAGGTGTAAGGAAGAAGGAATATGTGTGCTGATATTGCAGGTTCATGCTGTGATATGAATAAACATATGGCACATTTACTAAATGTAACTAAAACAAACAAAGTAGGATTGTAAAGGAATTGTAATCAGGATATTGTACAAGATTTTAAAAATGTTCCCATTTTCTTATCTGAATCATAGAAACACCTATGATCGCTCCAACAGTCCAACTATAGTGATTAAATCAGTTAATAAATCATGTTTTATTGAAGAAATTACCATTTATAATACCGTCATTCTGTGTCACAATGCAAATATTTTATCCTATGACCTCTGAAATTAGATCTCCCATACAGAATGTTAATCACATTTATTATTCAAGGTATTTTACTTCAACTTTTCTTTGCATTCTACTTACATTACGTTGCTATTCATTTAGAAATAAACAGCAATTACGTGAAAATCCTGACTACTCGTTAAGGGCTGCTGCCATCGTTATTGAATCATCATCCCCACTTTTTAACAACAACTGGTTGCTGCTCTCGCCGTGCTAATATCACCATGACATTATTTAACTTCCTTATCCGTTATCACAATTAGTTAATAATAAAAACCGGAGACCAAAATTTATAGTTAACGTAAAATAATCATTTTGATACTCGCACAAACCTGCTGAGGAGTGTAGTCAGTCACACTTCTCTCTCTCTCTCTCACACACACACACACACACACACACACACACAGACAAAGCCCTTTGTACTGTCTTCCACACCAGCACTCCTCCAGGGGCCAATACTGTGCTCCAAAGCCCTTTAGAGGGGCAGCAAGCCGGAAAATGACCCCATGCTGTCCCCGCTCGCCTCGGCCCCGCCTGGTTACGCCCGTTTCCCAGGGACCCGCTGAGGGTCCAATGCCCCTAGGCCTCCCTCTCACGCCACACTACCTCCCAGGGCCAAACGTTAACGGGGGCTCCTCGCCGTGGACAATGGAAGCCGGGAAACGTGGGAAAGAAATGTCACAAGGCTCTCTGACAACCGAGGTCCGACCCCCTGACCTCCAGGGCTGGTCCCACTGGGCCTCTTTATGTAAACACAGGGTGCCCAAACAAAAGCAAACCCTGTGTTAATCAGATTCATAACCCATGTGAGAAGATGTATAGAAGCTAAGGTGTGGAAGCTTTAGGTTTGGAGTGGTAGCTGCTTATCCATTAGACCGAAGAAAGTTTTTTCTTGCATTTTTGTATTTTTCTCTGCTAAAAAACGCCACTGATAAACTTTATTTATTATTATCAATCATTCTAGATTATTTTTAAAATACATATAAATTCATTCAGTTGACCAATAATTGCTTAAATACTCAGTCTCTGTACTCTGTCCGTCTTTAATGGAGTCATTAACTGGGTGAGGACAAAGACTGGACAAGCGTCTGCTGTTTGAACTCCCCATCGCCTTGTAAACAGTCCTGGTCATTTAACCTCTGACCTTCCGACAGTGTCTCCTCTCAATCCGTCCACTGCTTCTCTCCATATGGGAGATGCAGGTCAAATGAGGATGTGGTCAGCCACGCCGCGCCCTCCAAGGGGTCAAGGGGGGGTTGCAGGACTGGGTGGACACAGGCAGGGTGGGTCCTTGGGAGGGCAATTTGTTTTCAAGTGGGGGGTTAATGAGGGAATGATAGACACTCGAGTTAACCCAAGACTCCTCGGCTATGACTCTTTTTGCTTGGATTAATGTGTGATTGGTGAGAGTTTTGGTTCGTACTGTTTAAACATTTAACAGTTTGTGTAAAATATTGCTTAAATTTTAGGATACTAGAATTCCAATTTGTTTTTGCCTTTAAAAATGGTCAAATATAATTTGTATGCGCTCCTGCTTTTTCTTAACAACAGGGTGTTTTGTTAAAAATGTGTTATAGCAGGAAAAAAATACACATACGTCTTACCAAGTGATGTTTTTAAATGGCTTGGACAACCACTTGAGCTCCCAATAAACTGGGCCTTGTGTCAGTTTTCTTCTTCACGGGTCATATAATTATAGTGACGGGCAGTGAGGCAGCTGGTCATCCTATTTATAAACAATGGTGCCCTAATCTGTTTGCTCAAGGCCCTTGACAAGGTCCCATTGGTGACCTCATTGGTACAAGAGCACATGTGAGGGTCAGAACACTGTGGTCACTAGAGGTCAGAGTTCGCCAAGCAAACACCACGACCTCATTCCCAGGAGACTCTCGCTGAAGGATTCCTGTGCTAGTTAGTGGACATCATTAAGGACTTAGTCTGGACAAGTGAAGGATTAATGACCCTTGACATGATGAGCTACTAACCTTGCGGTCAGAATTATGACCAAAAAGCAAGAAAAGTACATTGAGTTTTAATGCAGAGGAAGAATAAGACCACAATGTAGTCATTGAATTCTCAGTCCCAACACCTGCCCTAGATAAAGCCCCACGATAGAAAGCATTACAGTTTGAAAAGAGGGAGAAAAATATGCACGGAAAGTCATTAACAATGCAGAACTGTGAGTGGGAAACGATAATTAACTCTCTAGATGGGGTCTTTAGAGGGACAGTCTTTGAGGATTGCATTTTCCAGCGTTGATCTCAAGGTTAACTATTCAGCATGGAAATAAGGGGCCATAGGTGCAGCATTTCCTGACCACGAGCTACATCCAGAATTAGCATGTTAATATGTGTTTTGTATCCATATGAGCATTTGCATGGTAGTTTTCATATGAATTAGGTCCGACTCGGCTTGGGCTCTATTATCCGTCCGAAAGCATCATAACCGCAACTTCTTGCGTAACAGCTTACTCGCTGCCCTTCCCCACCTTATCCCAGCCTCCTCATATTTCTCCACCTCCTCATCACCATCATCATCGCCATCATCACCACCACCATGACCGCATACAAACCCCAAACTCACACGACTGTGCTATTTATATGAGCGTAGATGAGATGCTGCATTGTCCCACGTCTCCTTGTAACCCCCATGATCATAAATCTGCCTGCATGGCCTGTGATCGTTTATGAGCACTTTACATGAAGATCACTCTCGCAAACAACGCCCTTCAGCCAGTAATGAAAGCCAAGCGTCAAAGTTGAAGATCAATGTCAGGTTATGAGATTCGTGACAGGGACTGCTTGTATGTATATGACCCCATATGTAAAGAGGATCTCCAAGGGATGTGGATGGCGAGCAATGTGCGATACGGAAAGATCCATTATGACGGGAGACATTTTGCTCTATGTGACACTTAAATAATGGTATGAGCACCTTTTTTAACTGAACTTTGGGCCTTTAAACAGATCTGTCCATCAAACGGCCATAAAAAAACCCAGAGAGATATCGTTGAGTGTGAAAGTTCATTCTTGACCTTGAAAAGATTTTTTAAAAAATGGTCTTAATTCAAGGTCTTCTTTGTTCTATTTTTTGTCCAGATGATTATATTATGTAAAAAAAAGTCACTGCAAATAACAAAATCTACTCATCTAGAGCAAAATGTGTATCCACAACTTGATAATGATAAATCTTTTTAAAGCCATGGGCCAACTGAGATAAACTGAATCCCCAGACTGGGACATGCTTCCAGCCAGTGGCTGAGGTCAAAGGTTAAATGGCTGAGGTCAGAGAGTCTTGAACCTCTGTCTAGGGACCTCTCAGATCAATGAAAGGGTGTTGAACATATGTGCTCATAATGGGGGATTGATTAGAGGAAGGACAAGTGTCATGGAGGTTGATTGCTGTGTGGTCAGTGTTACCGAGAATAATTCTATTATCCTATCTTTATCCAAAAAAACGTGTTAATAAGTATGCAATATTAGTAAAGCATACAAACTGGATATTTTCGTTTTGAACGTTAAAAGACAGGTTCACATAAAAGGTCATTTTTCAGTGAGAAGTCAACAATACATTGTTTGTCCGAACAATGACACATACATAAACAACACATACAAGCGTTTTCTAATCTGACGACCATAACAACAGGATGTCTTCCAAAACTGTTACAAATCCATTTTATGATGTGACAACACTGTGGTTGAGATTTGGATAGGTTAGGCGCAAAGACGACTTGGTTAGGTTTATGGAAAGATCACGATTTTAAATGGAAAACACATTGCGGTCTCCCGTGTTTAAGAAACGGTGTGTAACATTTAGGGGGCTCTATTGGCAGAAATGGAATATGATATTAATACGTATGTTCTCTTTAGTGTATTATCACCTGAAAATAAGAATCGGTGTGTTTTCGTTACCTTAGAATGAGCCGTTTGTATCGACATACGGAGCGGGTCTTCTTCACAGAGACGGCCGCCTTGTTTCTATAGAAGCCCAGAACGGACAAACTAAACACTGGCTCTGGATAGGGCCAATTGCATTTACGCGTCGGCTACCATAGTTCTCTAGCACACTCGGCACACGGGAGAAGTTTCAGTCGGTTGCAATCTGCAACCTCACCGCTAAATGCTGCCAAATCCTACACACTGCACCTTTAAAGTCTGATGTTTTCTTAACCCATCCATCCGCCCTGACCACCTCCCTATGTCGACTTGTCACTCTATAATAACATCCCTTGAATGTAAAACAAATGTTGTTTTAGGGCACTTGCCGAAACAACTGATCTTGTCATTGTAACAGCCTGGAAAAAGCATAACAGAAAAAAAAAACGATACCGAAAGCGATACCTGCTCCACTTCTTCTGCCTCCTGACAACGTTGAGTGCCATGGTGTTAACCTGATGCTGTGACCAGACTCAGCCCTGGCTGTGCCCAGGCAGGTGCCAGCTCAGATCAGCACCCCACTCTCTGGCCTGGGCCACAGATTAAAACACGTCTCCCTTTGCCCACTTTCATCTACGGCCAACTGTCCAGCCAAGCATACCCTATGCCTCCTCACCCCTGCCTCCTCTTATCCTCTTCCTCCTCCTGCCTCTGCTTTCTCTCTCATGAAGGGAACCGAGAGTGGCATGCAGGGACAAACCTGAGACCTTAAAAAAAAGAGAAGAAAACAGGAGGGGAAGGACATTGAGGGGTGGGGATGGTGAGGAAGAAAGGAGGCGAGGAGAAAAAGAGAAACGCACATTGTACTTTTCAAATGGATGGGAAATGATTCGCTGGGATTTGCTGACAATTATACGGTGGGGTTTAATCAATTCGGACCATTCACAGCGTGGAGAGGGCTGATCCCCCAGTACAAAGGAACAGACCGTGGGAGGGCGGTACCTGAGAAAGCGCCGGCCTGGTGTAAGTAACATGAGGCAACACTCCCCTCCCCACACATTGCACTGCAGCATATGGCCCCTCTCTGAACTTATTAGCTGGCGGATTAAGGCCAATCGCAGAGACCCAATGGCCTGTGGCTGCCTCCGACGCACCCTCCCTCGCTCCTCTTCACCCCCAGGAATGAGGCTGACTGACAAGGGGCATTGTGTTGGGCACCTAGATCGCCACACCCCTCACTTACCCTGTCATGCGGTGCGGTTTGATGAGGTTATTTGGTAGAGAGAACAGGATCTGACCATTAACCTTACAGCCAGAGAACGCACTGTACATACGCTTAGATAATTACTGCGTCACAGCTCCCTTCAAACATGTCTACATCATAATTTTTCATACAATATATTTTGCATTTTTTCCCCTTGACCACTATGGTAATACTACCTGCAAATTAGCAAACTGCTCTGCTATGGGGTGGATTAAAAGCACCTGAATGTGAACACACAGATTAGCCCTGTAGATATGAAGTCTAATTAGCATCTCATTGCAACTCGACATGCGAGCTCAACATGAGTGCAGACACGCTGAGAGAAAAGGCTCCATTGGCCAGGGGTTGATTATAGGTCCATTATGCACACAGTACTTAGTGATGGGCTGAGAGTAGGAATTAAGAGCTTGATGGCTACTGCCGAGGGGACCTGGGCTGAAGTACAGAGGTGTTAGCAGTCAACAGGGTCTCGGGGCTACAGGAGGCCAAGACTGGGGGAGGCTATACAGTAGTCTCTGGCCTTCCTGAGTATTCATGGAGAGAGATTTGACAAGAGAGGAGCCCCCCATTTAAGCCCTCATTTGATCTGGCAAGCGGCAGGTGATCCGCTGCCTCTTTTTGTGTCAGACCACGGGGGTTTGTCGACCCCTCGTGACCTATCTTACCTGGCGCTCTTCAGGACACCTCATTTAGAGAGGAAGAGAGTGGCTAATTCAGTCGTGGGTATCCACCCATCGCGGAGCTCCACCTGGCCACAGGGTTGCAGGGTCAGCTCCACACTGAGACAGCGGGGGGTGCTTGAGGCCCGCTTCGCTAATCCCCTCATATACTGGGAGCTGCTGGAGGACCCGAAAGGCCAGAGAAGGAGCAGAGAAGCCATCTTCCTGGTTCTTTTAGACAGGATTAGAGGCCCAACAGGGGTCGGTCTTCGGGGGCGAAGCCTCACGCTTGGAGATCATGAAGGCATTTCTGAGAAGAGCAGAAGAAGGGCCCAGCTTTGGTCCACTTCCCTCCTGAGACCACCTGTGACCTATGACCTCACATCGATGGCGCACATCCACAACTTATGTTGAAGAGTGCGGCGCCGAAGAGTTTATTGCAGGTACACAGTTGACAATATGCAGTATCGTCTATTGTGGAAAGCCTCTTCTCTGTTTTACGGTTCCCTCCAAGTGAGCGCTTGTTTGTTTGTTTGCTTTCAAGAAGGAGTTCTCGTTAGGCGAGAGCCGAGCAGTTGATCTTTAATGAGAGGGGAAATCCTCTCCCCCTTCTCCCTGCAGGATGGTTCGCCATACCTTATCTTGAACCCCCCTTTGCCAGCTTTCATGTGTGTCTCGTCATTCTAGGGTGAGTGACTGCTCCTCAGAGAGACTGTGTCTTTGAGAACCAATGATTAATGCTCTTTGAGGATGGGGGGGAGGGGAGCACTGCACCTCACCTTCTTTACATACAAAGCAAAAGACCCTGCTTTTTCCTACACAAACAGTGATGCCACAGAGAGAGAGTTGGTGAGAGAAACACACACAGGCGGCCTGTGCTTCATAGACACAGAGAGAAATGGGCGTCCTAATAGTCAAATCTTTTTCTCCACCCACCTCTTCCCAATCAACGCTTCGGCACTATGTATCTCACCATTTCTGACACTCTCTCACCTCTGAAAAACACCTCCGAAGCCTGGCCTCTCTCATCAAAAGCTTTTCTCACAACAAAATTAGCCACAGTATGGGCAAGAAAAACTATTTTTACGAGGGAATATATCCAGTGCTAAACAAATACGGAAACAGAGATGAACATAGATGTTCAGTGGGATCAAAAATGCAACCATTAAACAAAATGCACTCACGTATGATTGCATTTGGATTCGATTTCTTTCATTTACCGAATGACGATAAAAAATCTGAGAGCTTGTCAATAATGGCCATACTAAATGCTTGTAATGCTCAAGAGCATTTAGCAGAGGCTATTAAATAAACACAGTGATAAAACCTAGACTAGCATCAATACAAGGGCTACTGTTAACATTTCAGATTAGCTCCATGCTGAACCGCGGGGTTCATTTGGCTGCATTTGCTTCCATTATCAACTGAATAAGCAGATTCGGCTGGCAGAGATCCATTTCTCTCCACACGCTGTAGCACTCTATCTCCGTCTGAGCCCACTCGAATCATGTTAGCCAGTCAAATCAGGTTAGCTCCTCTTAAGCGTCAAACGTACTTTTAATTCAAAGCATCACTTCATCGACACCCGACTTGTTGGCATGCCAGAGCCTGAGTTGTCAGTGCCTCTGCACTGATCCACATCCATCGGGGTCAGACAGATCAGGATATTGAGCCAGTGTGTGTGTGTGAGGAGGGGTGTGTGTGTGTTGGACTATGAGATATTTTAGGGTTGAATGAGAAGAGTTACTGACAATCTGGCAGTCCCTCGAACTGACATGTGTGTTTGATGGTACACACAGCCCGTCGTCGGCCTCCCTGACCCAGTGCTGACACTGAGGGTCGAGTGTGTGACAACGTGCGGCTGTTTGTGCTGCGGAGGAGGACTGCGGTTTGTTGAGGGTGGGTTGGTGGGGGCAAGGATGAGGCTGGGGGTTGGAGCTGAGGACAGGGGTTGTGTCGAGACTGTCACTCTTTGTGGTTATTGTCGGGCGTGGAAACGTGTTTTCCCACCATCTTGATTCCATCAATTTTCAGGTTTATCCCAGAAAACATAAATCAGAACAATGTAATAATTTCTCCATATTATTAAAGAAACACTCATTGGAAACAACACATTTCACTTTTCTCCAAAAATGCTAAATCTAGATACAGATAGCATCTTTTTGCACAATACAGAAGAGTTTTACCAAAATTGACTTATCCATACGTCAGTCATCATGCAGTTTCTTGAGGTCATTCATTTCTGACCCACTACAAATCTACATGAAAAGCAGAGTTGTAGGCAGCAGTAACACTTTGTCCTATCTATAATAAATCAGCACAGTGAATACAGAACAGCAGCGCTACACAGAAAAGAGTATTTCACAGCTTTTCACTCCGAGGGCTTGGTGAGGACATTGTTAGAGTCCGACTATGAACCAAGCTGGATTTATCAACAGACCCCTGCTCTTATCCCACTCGCTGCCTGGCGGTTAATGTCCATTTCTATAAGCAAAAAGCTTCCAAGGAGTAAAGAGATGTACATGGTGCAAATGAAAGAGAGATAGACTCTCTGTCAATGGTTGAATTTTCTCTTTTCATGCGCCTGAGGCCACACTTGCATCATGTAAGACTAAATAAGACTCCCTGGCCATATATGAAATAGAAAATCACAAGGAATTGGCTGAGGTACAATGGCTTTAAGTTGTAAGAATAAAAGCAAAACTCCTATAACTGTATTCACAAACATATTACACTTTCACCATGTTGGAGATATTTGTTATTGCGTGATTCGAAAATAATCTATAATGATTTCAGCATCTTAGACATTTTACTAATATCTCACTAATGTCTTTTCTACTGCAACCATTTCTTTGATCACGCAGTGGCAATTTGATGCACACCGGTCCGTACACATGGAACAATTATGCTCTTGAAAATAACTGAGACTGCAGGTCGTTCTGACTCATATATATGCCGCGAGGTGGAGTCAGGTAGTCTGATTGTCTGAGGCTAATAACAGTAGAGTGGGAGGAAGAGGTGCACAGAGGAGAAGTTAAAAAGGCTATGAGGCTTACAGTGGGTGTAGGCGGACGTCTGGGGCTAAACATGCGTGTGTGTGTGTGTGTGTGTGTGTGCGTGTGTGTGCGTGTGTGTGTGTGTGTGTGTGAGGGCACAGTGTAAGTGTAGGCACAGTGTGGTATGCTAACCCTATTCTGATAAATGTGTGGGATGTGAGGATCGTTGTGGAGCCCCAGAGCCAATCTGCCCAAGACCCTCACTGTAGCCTGAGGGCCTCCTCAGTGCCTTCCTCTATCTGCCTGTCTCTATTTTCCACTCTCCTATTATTCAAACACTCCAGGATTGACTGAATAAAAAGCTTTTTCTTGTAGTTTCAAGTGTGTGAATTTCTTTCTTTTTTTTTTTTTTTATTCAACAGCTTAACTTGTACAATTTTTGCAAACAAATTACTCTAATAATTGGCTTGAAATATTAAATAATAAATAAATTATCATTATTATATTGGTCCTATTTGACTCGATTAACTATGGGCAAAACATCTCCAAATCAAATTCACACCTAACTGACTATTCTTGAAAAGGTAAACCCTGTCAACATTTTTAATAAGACTTTTCCAAAGCCATTATTACCATTTTTCTGCTGACAAGTCCATCATTAAGAGCGACCCACATTAAGGCAAACGCACAATGCCCTCCTCTGTTGAAACTGTGAATTAGCTGCTTCGTTACAGCACAGACAGAAGCCTCGCGCGACAATCACTCTGCAGCAACACTGTAATAACCGCGCCGTGCATCAACAAACAGACATTACAAAATGTGTGAAATATAGATGACACAAACACTTTGTAAATGTAATTTTTTGCATTTGAACTGATGAGTGGTGCAATATACAGAGCTGGAATCAAATAAAGATTGTGTGCGAGAGAAAGAGGAGAGTGATGCAGAATCAGTGCGTGTGATGGAGCTGAGCAGCAGCAGACAGAATAAGGTGGTTTTGATCAGGAGTTTCTCTGGGATAATTGTCAGGATCTGCTGTTTGGAAGATGACTGACAAAAGGAAAGATATGACAGTGGAATTTGTTGAGGAAACATGGAAATGTGTCACACATCCATCAAACAAAGAAATGCAATATTTATGAATTCTTGAAGAACCTCTCTCTATCTCTCTAGACACACACACACACACACACACACACAGACACACACATGCATATTGTTAAAGTCTTCTCAGCGTCTTCTCTGCAAATCATTTCCCATGTCGTCATGCGTCTCCCTAACGTTCGCCCATAAAAGGATTAACATGCAAAAAAAGGCTGTTTACATAACAATGACAAGAGTGTTTAAAAATCCACACTTCAAAACATGATTATGATAAGCATGTGAAAGTTTTAACAGACCCTCAAGCATTATGTGGGAGACCATTTTTATTCTTTTACGACCCGTAATGTTATTGATGATTAAAGGACCACGAGTACAGTACACTTTAAATAACGTGTATTTCGATTCACACACATACATCTCAATTTTTCCTTGATTAATTTTTGTCTTCTGTTTCTCCCCTATTGTGCCTTTATTATTATCAGAGTAGTGTGTATACAATATATATATATATATATATATATATATATATATACTAAAACTGTGAAACAAAATTTTATTTAACCAATAATTTGAAAAATGAAAATGGAAAAATTATGGTGATGCGTATTCATTTTATTTTAGGCCAAGGCTATTGACATATAACACAAAAAGTGCATTTGCACAAATAAACACACACACACACGCTCTCATTGCTAAGAAAAAAAGAAAGAAAGAAAGAGGTTTTTTTTGTCAGAGAGTCCGTTGATTAATTAGAGCTATCTGTCTGAAGACCTTCTGGTGTGGTTAGACAACCTCTCCTCCCTCACCTCTCCTTCTTTCTCTAACACACACATACACACACACACTCACACACACACACACGCTCACACACCTACTAAGAAAACAAAACCCCACTAATCATTTGAAGCCTGTGCTTTGTAGGTGGGGCCCGGTCATTATCAGGCCTCAGCAGTGCGGGTTTTTGTTGGTTTTAGCTCTGCATCCTCAATCAATCGCTAACAGGAAGAACTTTAATCAGGGTTTTAATGCAGCTGTACAAGAGGTGGGCCGGCCCATTGTCCGGGTCTGAAAAGGTTGATCGGAGGGGAGTCCTCTCGCGTTTCTTTACATTCACCTGCTGAGCCCTATTGGGTCTCTTTCTGAAAGAAAAGGACAAGGGAAATGAATAAAGAACACAGTGTGTCCGCTCAACCAGCCTATGGGTTAATCAAGGAGCTACTTGTCATCTCCACAGAGCCTCACAGTTCTGGCCGTTAAGCTTTCCCCTTCTCTTTCCCATGCCAATTCAGACACACTGAGGAGCTGGGACGAGACAAACAACAGCGGGCAATAACACAACCATGAGCTAATGGTATGCTACTCTGAAATCAATGTATGAGGCAGGTGGAGGGAGGGGGGCGGATTCTGGGAAAGGAGAAAGACAGAGAGGAAAAACTTTATGAATCACGGGGAAACGCAATTTTGAGAGTCTGAATATATGTGCAAAAGAATTAAATGAAATCTGGAATAGATTCAAAAATATTGTACTGCGGGAAAATGTGTTTGAAAATGAGTTATTTTGTTTAATACAAACACCCACAGTAGGCCTGATCAAACTGCAGTGGAGGCTCCACATAGAGCTTATGAAATCACCAATACAACACACACACACACACACACACACACAATATACACGTGTTTTGATTTGGTAAGTATTGCTTACACCTCAGCCATGCACATATGCAAATTTGAGCGGGAAAAAACATTCAAACACCTCCTTCAGAGATTTAACACATGCACAACTTGCCAAGGTGACGTAAGTTCAGACTTCACCAACACCCTGAATTTCTAGAAAAACTCTAAAAGGAATTATAATGCAGTTTTATCAAGAAATTGCCATTTGCAAAGGTGCAGTGGGGCAACATTTGCTCCGTTTCAAAGCCTTTTAACTGATGCTCTCACCCCATCTAGTGATAAAAGGGAGTAATTCCTATCATCCACACAAGCATGTGTCTGTGTGTGTGTTTGGTGTTGCAGTAAATGAGCATCTCAAGGCTCTCAAGATACAGAATTAAAAGAGGAAATGAAAGTGTTTACATAATTCAAAATGGGATGAAGTATAGGAATATATTTGGAGCCTGAGTAAAATGAGATAACGCATAAAAATGTATGCGTTATCATTATATTAATTATATATTTGCTTCCGCTTAATATTCCTCACACAAAAACCACAAGAGGGCATTATTTAATCAGGGCATTGTAGCTAAATCTATTACAGATTACACTGAAGTTGAAAGAAATATATAAAGCTTTAATTCAGATAAAGACAAAAAGTGTTTCAAATGCCATGAAAGAAATTGCTTTATTATTATTATTATTATTATTATTATTATTATTATTATTATTATTATTAATAATAATAATAATAATAATAATAATAATAATAAAAAATTAACTTTAAAAGATTGAACACATTTCAGAAAAAAATGTGTAAATATGAATTTAAAATTCTAATTACAAAGTCTTGGGAAAAAAAGATTTAAAGAAATAAATTACTGAGCCATACCAGTACCATAATGATGATAATAGCAACCATTGTCAACAATTAAATGTATTTATTTAGATATTTTTCTACTGCTATACATTTGATGAGATGAGATTTAACTGAGCAAAGGCTCAAATCAACATTTTGTATCAACATGTTTTCTGTTAAAAGTTCAACCTGACGTTTATGACATTTCCAGGATAGAACGCGTGCAATTTGTGGAGCACAGAGGGTGCTTTGGAATTACGCGTGTACTTTAAACGTCAGATTTGTCAGAGACAATGTGGACTGGTGACTAATGGCTGATCCACCTGACAAGGCTTTTTGTTGGAGTCCACAGGAAGTCCACAGGAAGCCTTCAGTGCTCTGCAGCAGGGATTGATGCACTTATAAGAATGCTCTCTAACAAAAGGGATGGCGGCAATTAGGAAAACAAAAGAGAGGAGGGTGCCAGTGATTATAGTTGGAGCACTTCAACAGCCAACACCCAGCTTTCACACTGTCAATTACAGAGTGTCAGAAAATATACCTTCTGGTGGTTTATATTTTTGAAATATGTTTTTTAGAAAAGCTCTGTGATTGTAGTTGGAGAAAATATGAATAGAAATATTATGCATTCATTTTTGTATGATTATTGTGCCAAAATTGATGTTATTTTTACATTATAAACATGAGAGACATATTTTGGCATATTTTTCCTTTGTCTGTTATTGTATCTGTCTGTAATTATATTTGGTTTTATTTCCTAAAATAAACGAGGCATGCAAACTGTGAACCTGTCTGAGTAGAAAATTGAAAATCATCGTGTTTAATTCATAATGACTGCGTTTAGACTCACTTGAGCTTGCTCAATTAACAAAATTCGAAATGAGAAAAACATGCTGTATGCACATGCCGGTTCAATTTTATTCACTTCAGTTTTTACGAGCTACATTTAAAAGCTTATTTTGGCTGATTTGCAGTGTTTGAGTGCAGATTTTGACAGGCACTCACTGCAGAAGGTCAGCAATTCACCTGTAAGTCGAGAAATTACCCTGCCTAATTTTTGCTGTCCTTCAGGTGCAGCCTGACAGCCTCCTTTGCATTTTAATGCAGACAACCTTATTATTAAATCTTAGAGGGCTTTTTTGTCTGAAATAAATGGTTTGGGTTGCTGGGCAACCTGACTTGATCAAACACAGTTCCCCTCCCCCCATTTTCAAGCTCATAATTCTTCGTCTATATTCAGGCATCTAGTTCTTAATTAGATTAAGATGCAAAAAAAAGCCCCACTGCGAGCAAATTCACACTGATGTATGAATATCACACACACACGCTCAATATATAGCTTTGCTTTAGTGATGTACGCACCCATTTAAAAATGTAGCAATCAGGGCGAAAGGGGTGATTATTTTTCTAATTTCTAATTTAATTGATGAGTATTTGTAAAGAAGAATGCATCTATTTTAAATATAACATTTAAACAAAAATGTTTAATTTATTGTGACATTAGTGATAACATTTTACAAATGTTTACCTTTGCAATTCTAATACAAATTATATAAATATGATACAAATAAATTTCATATTTTTAAAAGGAAAAAAAATCTGCCACCTAAATTGCACAACACAATACACAGCCCAAATAGCAGGACACATCCATGCTCAAATATACCAAATGCACTCCAGCTGTTTGGCAAGAAAAATAGAACAGTGCCAACAGACGGGCCATACATTACCCCACCAGCACACTATACATGCACCCATTTCACCCAAATGGCCCGGCTATTTGGAAAGGTGAGGACATTGCACGTTGATATAAAGGGTCATTTGGAGGACTTGTTGGAGCTTCGTACTGTGAAGGATTGGATTTTCACCAGAATGGCTGCACTTTAACATCCCTCTATCTGCCCTGTTCTGCATTTCACTCAAAGCTAAGGTGCTCAGAATGATGGAGCACGATGTGTGTTTTTCACTCCCCGGTGATTTAAATCCTGGCAACCATTCACAAATGAACACGAGTTACTTTGTTTTCTAAATAAAACATTTCCATCTGAACTCACTGAGGGAACAAATCTGAAGCTTTTTTTTTTTTTGCACTGTTTACATTTGTCTTCAAGGTAAAGCTAAATGGATCATTAAATTTCACTCGATTCTCACTGGTCTAACTGTGGAGGAAGAAGTTGTATGCATATAGCAAACCAAGGACGGTTGGATTTGCTATAAAGAGCATGCCATTTTTGCTCTCCCTGGAGCTATGGCTTTGATTGAATCCTGAAATGAGTTGAAATGTCACAAATCCCTACCAATATGCTAGAAATGAAAATTGGCCTTGGGGTTTTGAAGGTTCCCATTAAGGGTGTGCTTAACATATTCTGTTAAGTGTGGTTGGAGTGCATCAAAAATACAAAATCATTACGTGTCTCCGCGCACTCAAGCAAAATGTCCCTAAAATTCCTTGATGCTGATGCTCTGGTGAAGTGCAAGATAGAGCTCAGGATCAGGCCTCCACAGGACTGAAGCGAGAGAAAAGCCAAGGGGCAGCTGGGTCCAAATTAAACCCGGCAATGTTTGAGCAAAACGGGAGCAATTATCATGTCTGACTGGTACCAAAAAAAAGCTGGGTAAATCCTGTACTTTCCTGCAGAATGATTGTGATATAAAAAAAAAAATCACGTGCCGAAGCAGTGACGTCTGAACATGCATGTAAACTGTTTTTTACCACAAACTTCCTTTATATATTACAGTATATATCTGGCTATTTTGATGTCAAATTATAGTATGATACCTTCTGCAATGTCTTGTTTTATTAGAAATAATAAACTCTTCCTCTACATCAGCATCTCCTCTCAGGCTGGTAATGCCTGTCTCGCTGTGAATGCACTGATTTGATACAACCGTCCTCCTTCCTCTCTGCCCCTGCTTCGTCTCTCAGGTAGCTGTGTTTTCAGGAAACAGGAAAATGACTCTCCTCGCTGCTTAGTATTCACGTCACGTAAAGTGGGTCTGTGTTCCTCATTTAGTTCTGTACTGTACAGCTGGGGAGCTGTCCGGCGTGCGGCGGCAGTATGCAAATGACTCTGGATTTGAATGGAGATGGAGGTAGACACAAAGCTCAATTAGAGACAGAGAGGGAGAGAGAGATGGTGGGGGAGCTTTGAGTGTCTGGAGGGGGGAGGGGAAAGCGAGAAAAAAAAAAATCCTTGGCTGCTTAATGCCAACCTGAGGAAACCAGTGTACGGACACATTCAAACACAAAGGCACACACAGATGTGAATGCACTTAAATAGCCAGGCAGATTTCTAAATTCTTCAGACAGGCAGCTGATCTCTGAGGGGGCTCAGACAGCTCAGCTTTGTGATGCGTTTCGGTCACACCAATCACACTGAGAATATCCCACTACATCCATATCACACGTATCATAAAAAAAAAAAGGTATCAGGCAAGCACAGGTGCACTTCCTCTTTTGTTTAAAGCTCAAAGAGAGACTCTCCCATGCGGCAAAAGGGGGAAACGGCGGCCATTTTGTTCTGGGGTGTTAGCCGATGCCCAGCAGCAGTACACATCACCTGACCCAGCGCCTGCATGTGAGTGTCCTTGGAGGAGTCTCTGACATCAGCACTGCCACCCCTGGTTGCCACGGCAACAATAGGGGTGGGTGGGGCGTTTGTGCCGGATGGAGGGCAGAATAATTAATATGCACATATAGGGCGTTTGAATCAGGATTTAATTGTATTTGTTGGTGTGTGAAGCCGAAATGGATTGAACGCTACAGCGAAAACGTGGGGAATATCAGAGAAGTGGGGAAAAAGAGATTAAGCGAGCTCATTGGTCAGAGAAATCATTTGCATCGTTGTCAAGGTTATTTCCAAATTATTTTCCTTTCATACAAGAAAGTAACTTTAGAGATGAGACGGTGGGGAGGTGGGCCACGGGGTGGGGATTATCCTTCTCCTCCTCTTCCTCCTCCTCCTCCTCTAGATTCTTCTCCTCCTCCTCCTTCATAACATCATCATGAATAGTTCACAAAGCTGTGTAAAAAGCCAAGGTGATGCTTCACACACAGCATCAATCCGTCGGTCAGCGGCTGACTTTGTGTGTCTCCGTGAATTGAGATAATTTCACCATGCCTATAATATGCAGCTGAGAAATAACAGACAGGAGAGGAGCAGACTTGACTCTGGAGGGGGGGGGGGGGGGGGATGAGACTAACTTGATCAGGGAGGCTCAAAGATCATTCAGCTGATCTAGTGATGCCACCAAATCACGCGAGTCTGATTTCCCATAAAATACTGCCTGTCAGATTATATAGGCACAACCTTTAGTCACAGACACACACAAGTCTGACCTAACATCTTCTCATCTCTCTCTTTTCACACACACACGCACACACACGCACACACACACACACACACACACACACACACACATACTTGCTGCCTCTGAGCATCCAAGTATTTCTTCTGTAAATAAAGAGACTGCAGGCTGCATTGACTGAGTCTCATTACTGCCAAAAATATAAATAAATAGAAAATTCAACACCAATGTAAAAAAAAAAAAAAAAAAAAAAATCATATGTTTTAAGATATTCTAAAACAAGATAAAAAAAGACAAAAATAAGTCATCTACCACACTGCGGAATTATGCGAAATATACAGAAGGAAAGGTGTTTTAGTTATACTGACAACACAGACGTACATGCACACAGTCACTCACGCACGCACGCAAGCATTACACGCCCTATCAGTACACACACACACACACACATACAGGGGCGCACATACAGTAAACGTTGCAATGGTCTCATCAATAATGCATCGGCACTTCATGTTTATGCAATTTAAAGGGTGAGACCGAGCGATGGATGGATAGCCTGCTGCAGATGTAAAGCCCGCATGGTGTACACACTGACTGAACGTATAGCGTTTTACAAGCATATCACAGACAAGAGCTCACACATTAAAGTTAAAAATCTTTTTTTTCCGCCTGTAGAGAAAGAGATTAAGATAATAAAACAAGTCCTCAGCAGCACGTACCTGTGAAAGCATTATTTCTTTGATTCTGGTTTATGCAGGCTTGAAGGGGCTTCATGATAACACCGCACTAAGGAAATAAAACTGTAGCTGTGGTGATATGCAAATTAGCGGCTCCTGCTGAATGCAAGGGGCATTTATTATTCATAAATTACTCATGTTTATGCAAATGACGGTATACGGAAAACACTGGTGGGGGTTGAGTGGCTCCGTCTAAACATACCGTGTGATTCAATTTCTGTTATATGCTCTTCCATCTAAAATGATCCACATCCAGGAATGTGACCAACATGAACATGCGGCTCAGTTATTCTGAAGTTTGATATAGTCAGTATATAATAAGACATTCACTGGGAGGGTCACTTACAAACTGTATTCTGTTAGAATTACTATAATTACCTGTTAGTCATCTCACAAAGTAACTTGATTACTGTCCGTTACTTTTGGATTAGGCTACCTCAATATGCAAATAAATAAATACATTTCAATGCTTTCTTTATTGAACACATGCTCATTAACAGAGGTACAAACAGATACATAGGCAACTGAAAAAAAATACAAAAATAATGACATATACATTTCATAATGCCAGAGTTTATGTTATATGCATCATATTATATTATTTAAATAACTTATAGGTCTTAATGGTTTTTGTTTTGTTTTTAACATTGGGTATATGGTGCTATATTGTTTGAATCCATTAATGAAGTGCAGGAAAGTTGGCTTGGTTTCTTATGAATATTACATTTTCCAAAAGTAATAAATAATTGTATGATATATGGCATTTTATTTTTTAATCCTATCTTGACTAAAATGTAGCATTACATCTAACATATTTATTTCAATATTCATTTTAAGTGTCTTTTGTAGAAAGTTGGCTACGTCAATCCAAAACATTCTTGTATTGACAAAATAGATGGGAAATACTCTATTTTTCAAATCAACAGTAATCACATTTATAATCAATATCTATGTAATATCTTGAAGGACACTTCCTTGAGTTTGTTATTGATTTAGTATTTATCACACATTTTCCAAGCGTTCTCCCACTGTATATCATCATATAAGGAAGACCAAAAACATCTGGATGAAGGGACGGACACATAGCTGAGTGTGTTTCTTATATTTTTGTGAGAGCACTTCTCTTTCAGTATATTAGTACCTCCAATATAACGATCTTCCACCCAAACTTCTGAATTAAAAGGTTGATCAACAGTACCAGTGTTTCGTAGAAGTATAAGGACACTTTCTGGTATAGCATCTAAAGCAATAGCAACAATTTTTTGGTTTTACAGGCATTTTGACTTTATCAAGATATTCTTTATAAGATAATAGATACCCAGTTGTATTAAGTAATTGGCTAACTGTCAATATTCCATTATTAAACTATGCGTGATAGAAGATAGTCCTATTTTTATATTGAATGTCTTTATTCTTTATTCTTTATCCTATGGGGTGAAAAGTTGTTTGTAAGATAATAACCATGCTATCAGTGCTTGCCTATGAAAATGTGCTAACTTAATCAGGATTTTATCAACAGAGAAATCACATTTTAAAGGTCCCATATTATAAAAAAGTGTGATTTTCATGTTTGTTTTTTTATTATATAGCAGGCTTAAGTCCTATATAAATACTGTGAAAGTATCGAAACACTCTATCCGTAGGGAAATACACACAGCCCATATTCAGAAACTCTGCATTTGAAACAAGCCGTCGCGATTTCTGTCCATTTGTGATGTCACAAATATACAATATTTAGACCCTTTACACAGTTTTAAATGTAAACATTCTAAATGTGTCCCAGTTTATTCCTGGTTGCAGTGTATGTGAATGTCATCAGCTGACAGGAAGTACACATGGACCCAAGCTGTTGCCCAGTAACGCAATTCTGTTGCAATTCCGTCAAAATGCGCTAAAACTGAGCGTTTCAGACAGAGGGTAAATACAGGCATATTCAAGCTGACAGTATGAGGAAAATAAAGTTTTTTTTTTAACATTACAGCATGTAAACATGTTCTAGTAGAAACACAAAATACAATATGAACCTGAAAATGAGCATGATATGGGACCTTTAATAGAAATTTGATACCACCAACTGGATCAAACAGGTAATTCCCCAATTTCCCCAAATAGCAATATGATTACTTTTATTTAAATGTAAGTGCAGATGTCTTGTTAAAATGTTTGGGTTTTGTTTAGGCTGCAGTGTTATTTTAAGCAGTATGTGTTTGGTGATGTTTGCCACCAGCTGGAGCTGGCGAGTAAGAAATAAGAGAAGAAGAAGAACTCTTCCTCTATGTTGTTACCTGCTGGCTGCAGCAAGAAGAGAACTTGCCTGAGAACAGGTGTAGGCAGACTTGAGAGTCGGACGATATGCTGGTTTTGTTTTGGTGAGTGCAGAAATAAAGTCGCTATAAGTGAGACTTCATGTCTATCTTACTTAAATAATAAAAATTTCTATTCTGCCCCTTATCTCGTAACATCTCTATGCTTTGTGCCCAAATGCATCCATAGATCGGCACATGCTCTGTTTAAGATGCATGTTTTTTGTGAGACTCACATGAACTGCTTGGCTTCATGTCAGCAAATTTCACAAAAAACTCTGAGCATCACCTTCCACTGGTTTATACATACCTAGAAGTAGTTTTATAATCTTTGTTGTAGCTGCTTTTCCTTTTTTTTTGTGGTAGTTTCCCCCATATTCCGCCTAAATCTGCTTGTGACTTTGCGGTGACTCGCAATTTTCTCCATTGGTGCATAGCAAAGACGGTGAAATGTTAAAGGGACTGTTTGTAAGAATCAGAAATGTCTGTTAACAGCGACACCTGTGGCCATTAAGTCAACGAAAGTCAGCGTCGGGTTCGCGCTTGTGCTCGCTCTACATAAACATGAACGAGCTTCGCTCAAAACAGTGAGGCTTCACACGTCAGCTAAAACCACAATATCACTCTATATTTCCCCTGCATGGCAGTAATGTTAGCTGACCAGACGAAGGTCTCTCCATGAATCACTGCTGATCCTAGTGTTGGCTTTTCCTGACTCAGCCTCCCGACCGCGGTCGGAGGGAACAGGGGGGACACCGGCTATATTAGACTGTAGTGGGCCACCACAGTCTAATCTGTAACCCATTTCATTATAGCATTGTGATTACTGGAATAATTCTGGATCATATTAAATTGAACTATAAATTATATAAAAGTGTATTATTGTTGTATGAGATTTACCGTCAGTTGTGTTGCATGTTTATGTTGCACAAGACAGGGGCTTTTATTTGTCGCACACTTGTAGATATGTGGCGTCAGTGGATGACATCTGGGAAGAAGAGGAACATTATACCGACCAAGTGAGAGAACATCTTCTCTGTGCTGAAGCTCTGAGGTAGGATATATTTTCTCATTACCAGCTGCGTTGTGCTAAATGTTGTTGAATATTCAGACATCATTCAGTGTTACACTTCCTGAGATTATCATTTTCTCTGATGTCCAGACCTTCAGATTTTGTGAAGCTGAAATTGCAGCTCTTTTAAGGAGCTCCATTGTCTTCTTTGTTGGTTCTCAGAGAAAAGATACAAGGTGTTGGGGGATGAGCAGCAGACTGGGTTTAGACAACGACATCAAGGTGAGGAGAGATGGACCTTAAAAACACTACAATGTGTACACAGCTGGAAACTGCAGCAGTCAAATGACATGATTTTTATATTTGAATGATTGTGTCTGTAATGTGGTTTTTTTTTTGTGTCCTGTCCTCCAGAAAACGCTGGAAAAGCAGCTGGAGAACCACATGGAGGCTAATCAGAAGCAGCTCAGCCGTCTCCGAGACGAGATCGATGCTGGACGAACTCACAGAATAAGAAAACCCCAGCAAAGCAAAATATTCTCAATACTCTGATTATTGTTTCAGATTTCTTTTATTTGTTTCTTAAAGATATTTATTTGTCATTTTAGCCTTTTTTATTGATAGTAGATGGTGTAGAATGGGAATTACATAGTATATGTCAAAACCACTTGACTGCTTTGTTTATTTTTGATTTTAATTTTATTATTTGTTACCTTTGTTACTAAATTAATGGACTGACAGACAATGAAGGTCTCCGTTAAATCATTGTAAGTCATTTTATGACCTAAAGGGCCATAAATGTAATTAAATATAAGTCAATATTTAACTCCTTGTCATCATTACACACGGCACATTGTGATTACATGATCAGATTATCAATGTATGACCCAGTATACCTACCTGTATTTTGTGTTGTATAAGGTTTTTGATTTATCTTCCATGAAAAACGAATGCAAAAAGTTATTGGAGCTGGAGTGACGTTATATGTTTTGCAAATGTTGATGTAATTGTCTCTGTTTTCTGTCCAGACTGCTGAATGAACAAATGGACTTGAAGGGCCTGGAGGAGATGAGACCTGGAGCGCATGGAACAAACATTTGATAACTATCAAATCAACTGGTAGTAGTAGTTGTTGTTGTAGTTGTTGTTGGCATAGTTGTATTAATGTTGCCATCAATTGTTATATAAAAAAAGTCATAAAAATGTCCTAGTATAGTATGTTATAAAAATGTCAAAGTATAATATGTCATACAAAATGTCATGGTATAGTGTCATAAAAATATAATAATATAGTATGTTATTAGTTAGTATGACTTTTTTTTAGATATACTGCAGTATGACTTTTTTATTTTTTCAACATACTATATTATGACTTTATTTTTCAACATAATATACTATGACTTTATTTTTTCCACATATACAATTACTTTTTTAAATTTTTTTCGACATACTATACTCTGACTTTTTTTTTTTTTTTTTTTTACATATTATATTAATTAATATTTACTATGGCTTTTTTTTCAATATACATATGATTTTTTTTCAACATGCTATACTATTACTTTTTTTTCATGATACTATCCAATGACTTTTTTTACCACTTTTTGACATGCCATAATATGACTTGAGAAATAGCTTGGGGTGGTAAATACTGTATATGGTTAGAATACTGGAGGTTGTGATATCGATCCTTTTGTGACAGAGACTGTTTTCAGGTCTAACTTCTAATGACGAAATCAAATATACAAAGACAACACTCAGAAGTGCGTGTGGCATTGGTGGCTTGGTTGCTAAATTCCCGGTTCTGGCTGCGGCAGTGCAGAGTTCAATCCCCACCCTCACATCAATGCCCGGTGCCCGACAGTGGAGTGAGACGAGCGTCTCCACCCAGGGTTTCGCACAGATACAACCGGGGGGTTATGCAACAGAAAACCAGAAATTGTAACTAATTTAACTGAGTTCTTACAAAGTAAATATAATATCTTTATTTATTTGTGTGCTGGTGCAACCCCCATGCATATAACCCTAACCCTAACCTATATAATATATAACCCTAACCTATATAATATATAGCCCTAACCCTAACCTATATAATATATAATCCTAACCCTTTATTTATTTTTCTAATATATTCACCTCTATGTGCTTGATCCCTTCAACATCTTCTTCAACATCTCCTCAGCATCACCTTGGCCGATAGACATTACCGCTGGCGCCACGACCAGGTGCTCCCCAGGTGGAGAGAACCCTAACCCTACCACAGACAAGACCATGCCGACTGTCCACAGCCTCAGACTGGCAGCTGAGAGTGGATCTTGGAAAACAACTAAAGTTCCCTGATCACACACGTTTGAATAAATGCAATTTCAGGTTTTCTGTTGCATAACACCGCAGTTGTATGTCTCTGAACCCTGGGAGGACACGCTAGTCTCATTCCACTGTTGGGCACTGGGCATTGATGTGGGTGGGGATTGAACCCTGCTCTGCCACACGCTGAACCGGGAACTTAGCAACCAAGCCACCAATGCCACACGCACTTCTGACTGTTCTCTTCGTGTATTTGACTTCATCATTAGAAGTTAGACCTGAAAACAGACTGTGTCACATAAGGATCTAACCCACAACCACCGATATTCCAACCCACAACCTCAAGTGTCTCAGCCATATATTTACCACACTGAGCTAAAAATATGATTTTTCGCTAAAATATAAACTATCATATCTTTCGATAAACTTTTTCAACATACCTATGACTTCTTTTCATAAAATCTTTCGACATGTGACTTTTTTATCATAAAATTTTTCGACATACTATGCTGTGACTTTTTCATTACATTTTTTTACATGCTATACTATGACTTTTATCATTAAAGTTTTTCAAAATACTATACTGACTTTTTTTCATAAAATCTTTTGACTTACTATGCTATGACTTTTGTCATAAAAGTTTTTCAAAATACTATGACTTTTTTATCATACAATTTCGACATACTATACTATGACTTTTTTATCATAACATTTTTTGAGATAGTATACTTTGACTTTTTTCCATAACATTTTTTGACATGCTATACTATGACTTTATCATTACATTTTTCGACTTACTATACTATGACTTTTTTATTATAACATTTTTTCATCATAACATTTTTCTACATACTATACTGTGACATACTATACTATGACTTTTTTTCATAAAGCTTTTCGACACATTATACTATGACTTTTGATCATAAAATCTTTCAACATGCATACTATGACATTTTTTCATAACATTTTTCGCCATGCTATACTATGACTTTTTTTCATACAATTTTTCGACATGCTATACTATGACTTTTTTATCATAACATTTTGCGACAAACTATACCATGATTTTTTTTCAAAAAGAAATTTCAACATACTATACTATGACTTTTTTCATAAAATTTTTCAACATATGACTTTTTCCATAAATGTTTTGACATACTATACTATGACATTTTTTCATACAAATTTTCAGCATACTATACTATGATTTTTTTTATCATAAAAGTTTTCGACATAATATACTGTGACTTTTTTTATACAATTTTCGACATACTATAATATGACTTTTTTTTAGATACTATACAATGACATTTAAAAAAAAAAATTCTCGATATGATACTGTGAAATCTTTCAGTTTTTTGACATACTACACTATGACTTTATTTACTTTTTTTACATACTATACTATGACTTTTTTTACATACTATACTATGACTTTTTTTGACATACTATATTTTGAGTTTTTCGACATACTACTACATACTGTGATTTAAACTGAGCAGTCCGCCTTTATGTCTCTCTGTTGTATGTTGACCTGTGTGACGGTCAGCTTTGAGGTTACTTAGGTAATTTGTGTTTAGGCTAAACGTTCTTTCGAATGAGGCACTAGTTCAGTGGTTTTGGAAACTGGGCACCACACATAGTGTTTGACTTTTAGTTAACACTAGGTTTTATGCGTGGCTGTTAAAGTGTATTTGGTTTTTGACCGATTAGCGTAGCCAGATAGGCTTTCTTTTTGTTTCTTTTGGCCGTTGTCAGCTATAGTAAATTTAAGTATTTTTTTATGGGTTAAGAAGCATGTTTTTGTTTTGTTTGTTTTAAGGTTCGGCGCCACCCACAGCCCTTCTCTTTCTTCCACCCCTCTGACACTATTTCCTTTTATTTTGTGTTGTACTGTGTTATTGTGTTTAAATGGCATGATAAACAATAAACGGCAGTGCTTGCATGATCATAACGGCAGATTGTTGCTTCCCTTATTCCTAGAAAAGTCATAATATAGTATGTTGAAAAAAAATGATAAAAAGTCATAGTATAGTATGTCGCAAAAATAAAAAAAATTATATTATAGTATGTCAAAAAAAGAAGTCATAGTATAGTATGTCAAAAAAATAAAAAAGTCATAGTATAATATGCCAAAAAAATAAAGTCATAGTCTAGTATGTCGTAAAAAAGTCATAGTATAGTATGTCAAAAAAATTAAAAAGTCATAGTATAGTCTGTCGAAAAAAGGAAAATATCATAG